>NC_056680.1:138878837-139187298 GCF_018350215.1 Panthera leo
ACGCCAGGCTCTGTGCTGACAGCTCAGAGCATGGAGCCTACTTAGGATTCTGTAGCTCCCTCTCTCTCTGCCACTCTCCTGTCAAGCTCGGTCTCTCAAAGATAAACATTAAATTTTTTTTCAAAAAAAAAAAATTTTCAAAATATAAACTACTTCCAGAAGTTTTATCATGTTTTGCATTATAAAAGTTTGATGACAATTATACTCATTCTCAGTATGCTATACCTTTTATCCAAGGGTGATACAAAAAACATTTAACAGTATAACAGAATGGCCTGTCATTGTTTTATAGACACTGGTACAGGAGATGAAACTCCTGAGTCAAAGATTAAAGGAGATTATTTTTCACAACACACAAGGGAGCATTAGCTTCATGGTCAAGGGGTTCTGCTTGTGAAGTCCCATAGAAGGGATGCAAGGTGGCTTGATGCAAGATGCTGCACAGTGTGTTCGTGTCACAGCTACAAAACCCTGTGGTTTAGGAAATGTCAATGTATGTACGTATGTATGTATTTAATTTTTTAAAGGAGCTGCTAGGCATAGCTTTCTAAACTTCCTCCCAGAGGGAGGAAAGGAAGTATTTATTACCCTGGTTAGGAAACAAAGTCTCCCTCTGGCACAGAGGGCAGTTTTTTTTTAATATTGCATTTTTTACTTACCTTTAATTTAGCATATTTGCACCTATACTTGCTTATCACCGTTAACAATCAACACTATATATGATCTTCCCCCAAGTAAAATAGGACTTAGGACTATAAACAAGGTTTTAATTCCCCTTCCCTGCCAGCCTCCTGAAATTTACTGAGCTTAGACTCCCGATACTTTTTCCAACAGAACAGATCTTGAATTCTGAAAATCCTTTCCTAACAACTGTATTAAGATTCACAGCCTTCTTACAAGCTGTTACTTAAGCTTAATCATAAATTTTACTAATTTCAGTTTCCACTGCTGATTCCTCCATTCCCCCCCCCCTTCCATGTTATTAGGATTCCTCTTCCATTTAGGTAAAGTACTTTTTCTCAAGTTCAAAGTAAAATTTCTAGTAAAGTCAGAGGAATTTCTAGTTCTTATACCTGTAAAACAACAGGTTTTTCTCCTCTACAATAGCTGTCTCATTCAGCTATTGTTTACCACATGTCAGCCAAAGACAAGCAGCCTTTCCTCTAAGAGTCATCAGCTAGGGTAGCTCTGCTGCTTCTGGTCAACGAGGTGACCATTCCACTGGTCTCATTCTGGGGCCAGGCTCAGGAACAGAAGACATGTCTTCTCATGTTGAAGTCAGTAGCTCTCAGGGGGCCAACCCCAAATAGGTTAACATTTCAAAACTCTGTTCAAGTAACACCCACAAACATTACACTGGCTGAAATCAAAAGGCCAGGCTCAAAGCCAAGGAGCAAGGAAAGTAAACTCTGCCCGGAAGGAGAAAAAAAGAGCAAGCATTTGCTAGACAATAATCTCAGTTATTGTGAACGCCTTAGTTCACAGCCCCCACTCTCCACCACACAATAAATAAACCTTCTAGGTATTCAAGAACTGAGTGTTGGGCACCTGGGTGGCTCAGTTGGTTAAGCATCCGTCTTCGGCTCAGGTCATGACCTCATGGGTCTGTGAGTTCAAGCCCTACATCAGGCACTCTGCTGTCAGCACAGAGTCAGCTTCTGCTTCCTCTCACTCTCCCCCATCCCCTGCTCGCATTCTCGCTCCCCCTCTCTCAAAAAAAAAAAAAAAAAAGAACTGAGTGTTCAGGGGGCCCTTGGGTGGCTCAGCTGGTTAAGCATCTGGACTCATGTGATTTCAGCTCAGGTCATTATCTCACAGTTCAGGTGATCTTAGCCCTGCATCGGGCTCTGCAGTGACAGCACGGAGCCTGCTTGAAATTCTCCCCCCTCTCTCTGCCCATCCCCTACTCACTTGTTCTCTTTCAAAGTAAACATTAAAAGAAAAAACAAACAAACAAAAAAAGAACTGAGTGCCCAAACAAAACCCACTGCAGCAGAGATCCCATTTATTCTGGGAACAGACCTCAGTGACAAAGCCAGGAGTCACACACAGAATTAATGCATGTTCAAAAGGGCCTTCATTTTGTCACCCTGTGTACCACTCCATCATGAACCTAACATCACTACCTTGCTACCCTCAAACTACAGACTTACTAAAGCCTTCTGAGTAAAACCACCTCCACTGACGAGTCACTTCCTGGGCACGTCCTCTGTTCCATGTGATGAATCACAGGGCAGTCACCATTATTGGACTTTTCTCCTCATCTGATGTTGTCTGCTGCAGAACTGCTAAAAATTCCTCAGTGCCTCAGGTTACCCAGTGGCATCCTTCCATGTTTTCTAGCACTTTCACAAAGTTTAGTTTTTGTTGTTTGTTGGTCCTTTCCAGACTTGAAGAGATAAGTAGGTTGGCGCAACTTTTCTCGAAGTCAAATACCCAAGAGCCAGATTTTAAAAATCTGTCTACATGTACAGGGTTCTATAAATCCCTACATATTATCAATCTTTTTTTAAGGTAGTTTTTTCTTTCCAGCTTGAGTCCATGCTCTTCCTCACCAACCTTCACTTTTTATAGTCTTACAAAGAAACTCAGAGTGACACCTCTACCAGGAGTACTAGAAATAATACAACTTTGACTTTTTCTCCATATTCAATTCTATAGAAACAAACATGCACACAACTACATAAGCTACAGAGGTATTTTAAACCATAGTTTTATTTTACAAAAATGGGAAATTAGTTTTTGGTAGACTGCATTTCTCACTCAACCAGTACCTCCAGAGAAACCTCCCCTGCAAGTAATCCGGTTTAGCTCTGAGTCCTTCTCTTAGGACCTGCATAATACTTAACGATATGTAGCTGTATCGTGACCACAAAATTTATACGGCCATTCCTCTTCTGACAGCACCTACATGGTTTTTGGTTTCACGTCACTGCAAACAATGCACCAATAACCATTCTTCCATATATAGCCTTACTTAAGGTGCTTTTATTCTCTAGAGTAGTCCCACATGTGAAAATACTGAAGTAAAGGATGTATCCCTTTTAATAGATTTGTAGCTTCTTACGGAAGTGATCTACCAGAATACCTTTCCTGCCATACCCATGATGTAGCGTCATTTTACAATTACCAGTCTGATAAATAAAAATCAACCTTTGTTATTTCAATTTGCATCGTCTCATAAATTTGATCATTTGGGTTTGCTCTTCTCTGAATTGTCTATTTCCTTACCCATTACCCTTTTGTCTATTACCAGGTCTTTCCATGTAATGGCTATAAATACATCATTTGTATGATATTTGAGGTGGGGGGCTCTTTGACTCTTTAAAAGATAACTCTTCTGAGAAGAGACTATAAAGTCTATTTTTTCTTTTTTTAGTTTGTGTTTCCAGTCTTTGTTAGGTGTTATTCTCCTACCTGTAGGCTTTTATACTTATCTCTTACCTCATTTGTTCTTTTATCTGAACATAATTCACTTTTCCTTCAATTGTACCAGTACCACTCAGTAAATATCCTTTCCTAGTCTATACTTTTAATAAAGCATTATCAGTGTTAAATTTTCTACAGAGTACTTAGATTTTTAATTTTGTTCTACTCACCTATTTATCTGTTCTTAGCACAATGCTATATTGATTAAACATAGTACTATTAACTCAGTATAGAGAATACTCCAACTGAGTGGCCAAAATCCCAAGTTTTCTATCCAAGCACTTATTCTCCATAAACTATTTCTTTCCATTTAACAACCATGTTGATATCTGAAATGGAAACCTCTATATACTGAATGACTTCATATTTACTGCCATTGAATCTTCCAGTTTTTTAATGGTTATTTATTTATTTTTTTTTTTTTGAGAGCATGCGCACACAAGTACAGGAGGGGCAGAGAGAGGGAGACAGAACCCGAAGCAGGTTCCAGGCTCCGAGCTCTCAGCACAGAGCCCAATGCAGGGCTCAAACTCCCCAACCATGAGATCATCACCTGAGTTGAAGATGGACACTTAACTGACTGAGCCACCCAGGTGCCCCTTGAATCTTCCATTTTAAGTTCATTTGTTCAGATTTCATTTTATGTCAGGAAAACTTTGGTTTATTCACATAGGTCTTATGCTTACCTTGAATTTATCACTATATGGTTTTGTCACTATTCTAAATTATTTGCATTTTTATTTTGGCTGCTTAGCATATAGACTTAATGTTGCTAGATATAAGGTAAATACACAAAAATTATCAAATTCTTTTACTAGACTAAGTTTTCTAGGTATAAAATTATATCTCTCCATAACAGTAAAATAACCTTTCAAGGTCTTTGCTACTTTACTATTCCATTTACTAAAATCTTCAAGAAATGTTAAAAATAGCACAACTAGATAACTTGGTTGTTATTTAATCTGTTATACTAGTAATCATTTATTCTAAAATTTTAAAGATTGATTTAAATCTCTTCCTATTTGTTTCAGTTTTCATTGGAAATGACATCAGCACACGCTAAGAAGTATTTGGTCATCGGAGCACCCAAGTGGCTCAGTCAGTTAAGCATCCGACTTCGGCTCAGGTCATGATCTCGCAGTTCATGAGTTCGGGGCCCCACGTTGGGCTCTGTGCTGACAGCTTGGAGTCTGGAGCCTGCTTCAGATTCTGTGTCTCCTTTCCTCTCCGCTCCTCCCCAACTCACGTTGTCTCTCCTCTGTCAAAAATAAACATTAAAAAATAAAAAAATAAGAAGTATTTGGTCATCTATACCAGATGTGAGGACATAATGGATTATGTGTATGGATAGTCTGTTTAAGTCACATTTTTTTTTTTTTTTTTTTGCTTTACAGTTTAACTGATGTTGTTTGGTGCATTTATGTTTTTAACCTGTCATTTCCTAGTATGATTTTAATGCATCTCTTTAAAATATTCTTATAAACACTAACAATAAATGGCAATAAGCAATAAATAGACTAACTTGGTTTACTCTAATCTTATATCTGGCTTTTGTGCTCGCTTCGGCAGCACATATACTAATCTTATATCTGGCTTTTAATTTTCTAATTATTCTGTTTATGTTTAACACAAGGACTAATATTTTATTCCTATTATTCCTTCTTGTAGTCCTTTTATTTCACAATTTTTAACTGAAGGACTGATTTGTTATTTACCAACCCCCTTGTTAATTTGGACATTCTTTCTTTCATTAGTCACCTTCTTTCTCCCTATTCTCACCAGACAAGGCTCCATTCTTTGAAAACAAGATTACAGCTACTTCCATTAATGGAATTTTCCCAAGATGACCTTCTCTTTACTCTTTTATACCGCCCTAGTAAGCTCACTGTGTGTTCTTTTTAATTTCTCCTCCCTCAACCCTCTTATGATCTTTTTAGAATGCTTCCACTTCTCTGCCCACCGCTCTCAGTTTGTCTGATACAGTATACCTTTGGGTTTTCCAGGAACACTTAAGGTGTCATTTTGCATTTAAGTTACAAATCCCCAGTGACCTCCATCCATTTAGGTTTAATTTCTATTTATCTATGCACAAATGTGTTAAGGTTTATGATCAGTATTTACTCTATCTTTTCCCATCTTGAAGTCACTGTTCAGGTTCATTTAGTATTTGGTTAGCACCTATCCTTACAATAGGTTATGTATTAGTGATTCTCTGAATTCATGCATATCCTCAAACATCTTTCATGTAGGCAGGTAAGTTACATAAATTGGAAATAGCATTCTTGGATTATGGTCCACTTCTCTCAGTAACTTGTGGATATCCCCATCTCCTCTCTGACTTGCAGATGAGAAAACCAATGCCAGGCTGGTTCCCACCTCCCACTGTTTTCTAAAGTTGGGTTTTTTTTTTTTCTTCTTCTCCTCCCTGGAACCATCTATAGCCTTACAGAACATAATGTTACCAGAATAGGTCTAGACTGTAGGTCTTTCTCATCAGGTGAGCCTAGACCTTAGTGAGCAATTTCAGTTTACTGGCCCAGATCTTTCCTATGTTCAGGTCAGGGAGACTCTCTACTATAGAGAATTCATACCTTTCCTATTTTTTTTAACCTCACTAAATTTGTTACTTTTATTTCAGACCTCTAGAATCTACTCTCCCATTCTTCTATTTTCCCCTCATGATTTTTATCTTTTTATCATCTTTATACTTCTGTAATCTGAGATATTTGTGTACTTGATCTTCCAAGGACACCAACTCAGGTGTCAGCAGTGACCAACCTCCCTCTTATTCCCTTCTTATTCATGAACTAAGTTGATTAGGAATCATGCTTAAGATTTTTAGGTTGGTTTTTGGTTTTTTTTTTTTTTTTTTGTTTTTTTTTTGAGTGTTTAACATGTCTCATCCAATGAAATACTTCATTTCAAATTTGTTTTGATTTTCCTTTTTCTGACTGCAGGTTGTCTTATGTAGATTACTGTCTTTGTTGGTTCCAGTCTGGTGGTTCTCTAATCTGGCTACACATTAGATTCACTTGGGTGGTCAGGGAGTTTAAAATTTCTAAAGCCTAGGGCCTATTAAATAAGAATCCCTAGAGTAGATAACTCAGGCATTAGTTATGTAAATTCCCCATGTAAATTGGAGAACCTGAGCTCTAACCTGGTTTTAAATTGCACCCATGTGAGCTCTGAAGAGGCTGTCAGTCCCTGGCAAAGAGCAGGGGGAAGTCTCATTGCTCTCAGGCCTACTGCTGTCTCAGGCTCAAGAGCATGAATGACCCAGTCTAGCCAGTCAGCTTCCTCTTGGGCTTTTAGGGTGTCCAGCACACTTTCACACGCCTACTCCAAGGAACCAGACCAGTCTGGTTCCAGGATCTCTTTGAGATTCTTCATCCTGTGGTTCTAACACTGTTCTCCCAGCAAGGCTCAGACCATTTAGAGAAAGCCCCCACCATTTCATTTCCCTGAAGCCCCACCCCCCTTAAACCTGCTGCCTATAGGTCCCTGTGGCTCAGAAGAGCCAGGTAACAAGGTCCTAAGAGAAATAAAACATACCCACATCTTCAAACTGCCCTCCTAGGCAGGAATCACATAGACTTTCATTTTTGACATTTCCCAGGATATAGTCAACATCTAAATACAGTTTTTGTTCATTTAAGTGGCAAATTAGCAACACTGGGGAAATGGGTGAGAGGCCAGAGAGAACGGTGTAGGTCAGCTAATAATGAGCATTAGAATGCCAAGAGCAAATTTCAAAAGGGAAGGAGGAGGATCAAGCAGACAAGAAACTTGGAGAAAAAGGACTAACCAGATAATGCCTGAAGCAAAGTCAAAATGATTTACAAAATAGATAAGCAGCACATTTATAGATTTGCACAAGGATGTTTAGCTGAAAGTTGGGGAATAGGGAGTGACATTCTTGTATCTTTTCTATTATGTCAACATTGTTGAATTCTCACAAAATTTCCCAATTTTGATACATGGCACAAGTTCTGTGAACAGTTTTCCCTTCCAATCTTCAATTGTAAATGCTTTTACTAATGGTGTATGAGTCCCAGGTTGCATACAGGACTGCAACCAGTGTTTTTAGAACTATAACGTGAGAAGTAAAGGGCAATAAACCATCACCACATTCGACTTTTTTCTATAAAGGTGGTTTGCAAATTGATTTTGGCTACCCTTTATTCAAAAGAAAACTGAAATAAACCAGACAACAGATAAAAGGAGAATCAAGGCTGCTTAAGACTCCATCCTCCCAGCCCAATGCATTCTCCCCTGCTGGAAATGAGGTTCCAGGAGAATAAAGCATGGGTGTTTCTCACAGCCGCATCCCTAGTGCTAGCAAATGTCAGGCATATAGGCAGGCCTCACCTAGCATTTAAGACGTGAATCCCCTAGGAATACACAGGACTGTTTGGAAACAATTCCCAACTCCTTCATCTAAATACTCTCTGGATAACTCATTCCAAAAACAAAACTAAGCACCAGGAACATCTCATGCTCTCACTGGCTGAGTGACTGGAGACCAGATATTTAACCTCCCTGCCTCTCAGGAGGGTGTCTCAAAGTGTCTCCCTACTCAGAAGGAAAACCTGAAAGTTTATTCACTTAGGTTTCATGCCATTTGACAGCCGTGTCCAGTACCATGAATTTATGCATATGCTGTCTCAGGCCATCACAGAAGGGTCTATGAAAACCACAGGCCTACAAGTTATTATAAAACTTCTGGATGATGCACTCTCATCTGTAAACGGACTCTGAGCCCAGATATATTCCAACGCAGGGCCCAAATCCCAGGTAACTGAAGAGTTATTAAAGTTCAAATGGAAACGGACACTTCATCAACACCAACTCCGTGTCTCCAACATTCACGACAATACACTACAACAACCTGCTTCCACACCCATCTCTCCCAACAGAGCTCCCGAAAGACAAAACCACCTTGTATTAACATTGACATAAGTGCCTAGTGCATTACAGGGTCCATTGCAAGTTCCCAATTACATGTCTGGGGCAGGGAAAAGGGAGTAAATTCTAACCTAACTGCATTCCAGGATGTCTGGCAATAGCAGGGGATCCTTCAGCAGTATCTTTTACCATGCACAGAACTTCATGTTAGGGGATGAGGCAAAGCAGTACTAAGTGTGTGATCTCTAACCCTCACTCAACACCTCTCAAGGTCCAACCACCAGCCTAAAACAACTGGAAAGGCATTGTGCAGTTACAGTCCTAGGAGAGAACAAAGAGTCCCTGACAAACCATACTCAGACTACACAACAAATGTCCTTTGAGACTGAGTGCGTACTACTGGAGAAGGAAAAAGTACAAATTAAAGTAAAAATCTGCCCAGCCATTCATCAGGCTGGAACAACAGATATGGATAGAGCCACTTTCCAGGTTAGTAAAAAGCAGTATTTTTCTCAAGGACTCCTGCTACTGTAATGTTCCATAATAACCCCCTTTGTGTGTCCATTTTCTTACTCCTGAAGAAACTTTAGTTCACTAAAATCACAGACTATCAGAAACTTTGTTTAAAATCCTAACGATGAGAATGAATCATTTCACTTTAACCTGGAGGATCTAAGTCACTTGGACAAAGAAGTAAACTTGATTTACAAACCCAGGCACAGAGCTTCAGAAAGGCTGATGGATAGGACATTTCTCATCACTCAGCTTTGCAGTTTCCAAGGAAACAGGACCACGGTCCACTTTGCAGTGATGTTAACCTATTTATACGAAGTCCAGCTCTAAACCTATCAAAAAGTTTATTTAAATGTCACCCAAACCTCATCCTTCTCCAAAACCCTGTAATAACTCTGTATTTTCTTTTTATTGATGAGAGGTTGAGTGGATCTTCTGCTGTGTGGTCTCCCTCATTGCAAAGAATCAACATGACTTTGTAAAACTACAACATTGTCCGTGATGGTCTTAGGCTGATTTGGCTACAGCAAGACCCTCGGCAAGCCTTCAGGGAACCACCCATTCCATGACTGAGTGTAGATTCCAGCAAAGCCTGAGGCACTAAGTCCGATCTGAGGTCACAGGGCTCCACTTTTGTCATTTGGGTTCAGTCAGGCTTAGGTGGACTTGTGCTCCCCAGGGTTTAAGCCCTCAAATAGTCACCACAATTAAGGAACTGCCTGCTTCAGCAGAACAGTTCCACATTTCACTAGCCCTTACTCTAAAGGCTGCAAGCACCCTGGCTGCCATCAGATGTGGACCACAAAGGAGTACTTGCCTACCTATCTCCAACACTCGGTCCCAGGCTTTAAGAGACTCCCCAGCCCACATGTCCTCAGAGATGGAAAGTGTCAGATGGGGAGGCAAGGATAACGCTATTTCTCAGTCTTCAGCTTAGCTGCCCTGGATCCATGTGGGACATACATAAAAGAATGAGGGGATGAAGGGAATGTCCTCAGAGGAAAAGACTTCAGTAGTAGGGTGTCATTTGGGCTGGAAGGATTCAGAATGCCAGCTGCAGCATCCAGACTCTACTCAGAACTTCACATTTTTATAACCACTTTTCTGTCAGAAAGGCTGGTTACTGCTTTACTAGCCCACACGTCCCTTAAGGCCAATACATTTCAAGGAAGGGTTAGCCTCTAATTGGTTCATTTACTCCAAAGGCCCAGTAATTAGTAGTTAGATCTCTTATTTAATTGCCTCAGCCACTTTATCTTGCTTTGGAAAGCACTCAGAAGCCAAAGGTCTTACAGGGGAGAACTGCTCAGGAATACAAAAAGCTCTGCCACTTACTACAGAAGCATTACAACCTAACCCCAAAACCTAATTAGTTCCCAAACCCCGAGGACATCCATATCAATTCCCTCCCTTCCAGGGGCGCCCAAGTGGCTCACCTGGTTAAGTGTCTGACTCTTGATTTGGGCTCAGATCATGATCTCACAGTCGTGGGATCAAGCCCCATGTTGGGCTCCATGCTGGCCACGGAGCCTACTTGAGATTCTCTCTCTGTCCCACCCCTGCTCATGTTCTCTTTCTCTCCCTCTCAAAATAAATTTTAAAGTTCTCCCACTTCCAGATCAGAAAAAGTGCTCTAACTCCTAAAGATGTCCCTCGGTAAGGGTATAGCCAGTAAACACTTTTCAAAAGTCATTTGTACATAAAACCCAGAGGCCAAAGCGAAAACCTAGATAATTTGACTACATAAAACTTTAAAACTTCTGCATGAAAACAGAGCAAAACATGAAACACCATTTAGAAAGGCAAAACTATGTGTGGAAAAATATCTGCAATGCTAAGAGATATAGAGCTAGTTTCCTTAAAAGAACACGGACTTGCATACACAGTTTGAAGAAAATAAAAATGGCACTTAACCCATTTTCTTAGAAAAATAAATTGAAGGTAGGGTGCTGAAGGAAATAAATACTTTATGTTGACATAAGAACAAAGAATCCCATCAGGCAGGTTTGGGTTTTTGTTTGTTTTAAGGCAAGAAACACAGGTCCCTGGATCGAAGTTTGCAATTAGGTTGTGGATCAAAAACAGAATGGTCAGAATGGATGAGTTTTTCCTTAAATGCAACTTTATTGGGGTGCCTGGGTGGCTCAGTCGGTTAAGCATCCGACTTCAGCTCAGGTCACGATCTCACGGTCCGTGAGTTCGAGCCCCGCGTCGGGCTCTGGGCTGATGGCTCAGGGCCTGGAGCCTGCTTCTGATTCTGTGTCTCCCTCTCTCTCTCTGCCCCTCCCCTGTTCATGCTCTCTCTCTGTCTCAAAAATAAATAAATGTTAAAAAAAAAAAATTTAAAAAAAATGCAACTTTATTAAAGTTCTTACAGAACTCAAGAAAAGGCTCCTAATCTTCCCCCTTCCAACTTAGCTTTTTAAAATAAACACTACAGAAATGAATTCAAAACTCAGAAAAATACAGGATTTTAAACTATCGAGGCATATAAAGATCAAACTAGTGCTTATGAAACATCCAACTTAATCCATATGAAACTGATTTTTAAAGAAGCATCTAAATCTAGTACTCTATCCTTCATTCTTGAAATTACAATTCATGAACACCAGCTAGGTTTGAAATCGGTTTCAAAATAGCTCTTCAAGATACTCCAATGCATGACTAGTTCTAATTGACCTGCTACTCGAAAATTCTCAGGCATAAGATCCTGACCTTCTGTAGAACTAAAGTCTCCCAAGAGCCCATCTTCGTAACTTTTCCTGGCTATTAAGACTTAACACTGAAGCATTTAAGGAATCTCAACTATGAGCAAGTACAAAAGGAAACGGTAGCACCTAAAATATAGCAAAGGGAAAAAGGCACAAATCATTTTAAATTTAGAGCTCCATATGCAGTGTGCCCACAGGAAATGAAAAGGTCCCTCAATTCTACCAGTTGTCTTTATTACTGTGCTTCAATGCTGTAGACCACACTGACCAGGGCAAAATTAAATATGCTGTATGAGACAGTGCTGGTGGTTATGAGTACAAATGACTGATTTGTAATGTATGAGGTTCAGATGCTGAAGTTCTTCCTTTAACACCACAGTTTTCCAGAAGAAATTATTTTTCCACTATGGCATACAATATTGTCTAACTTTCAGAGCACCTGGGTGGCTCAGTTAAGCATCCCACTCTTGATTTCAGCTCAGGTCATGATCTTTCTGTTGGCGGGATAGAGCCCTGTGTTGGACTCTGTGCTGACAGCATAGAGCCTGCTTGGGATTCTCTCTCTCCAGCCCTCCACCCCCACCCCCCACTCTAAGTAAAATAAATTTAAAAAAAAAAAAAAAAAAAAAAAAAGATTGCCTAACTTTTAAATTTTACACTATACAATACACACCGGGGAAACCATAGATGGGATGAGATAGTATTCTTTTCAGAAATAAAAACACAAAAGTTTCTAAACCTTGCTATTCTTAGTTCTTCTTTTGAACATTCCCATCATCCTTGGGTTGATAGTCAATGTCAACTAAATCTTGAGCTCATTCTGAATTGGGCCAAAGGTTAGGAGTGAAACTCATACGCAGATATACCAGCACAGCAACTAACAGCCAACTGCCAGAATAACAGCTATTCAAACACAATCTGGAGAAAGATTACACAGGATGCCATTACCAAGTACATCGTGATTTAGCAACTTTATCAGCATTTTATTGCTATTTAATTATCCTATTAAGAATAGCAAGACAGGACAAAAGAATTTTTATACAAACAGCCTATCTTGGAAGTTTTTCAATTTCAGAGTAAATTTTAAAATAAAAAAAAATGAACTCAATCTAATTATAAACCACAGTCTAAAATGTTTGCTCGGAATTGAAGGCACTTAAGTTTTATAAATTACTAAATGGGTTGAGTAAATCACAAATGCATCTTCATCTCAATGTTAGTAATTAAATGATTTATATGCATCTAATTATTTCTCAAAATCTCTGGTGAAGAAAATACATTTTATATTAGTGGTTGATGTCTTAAGGGAACTAAATCAAGTGGCTAAGTCAGTCTCTAAACAACAGACCAAATCCCACATATTTGCTTTGTGTTGGATATTAAAAAGAAATGAACCTAAAAACAAAAGGCAGACTCAGTGTCTGTCAATCAAATCACAATCTTGTATACCAAGCAAAATGTATTCCCAAGCATATGCTGTGGCGAACAGAGATCACCATTACTCTGGTAACAAACTGAACAAAAAGATAGGGTTCCTAGACTATCATTTTAAACTACTGTTAGTAAAAATTCAACAGGCTTTAAAGAGGCACCCATAAGATTCTCAAAGGTATGTGTAGCATGAAATTATGGATTTCAAGTAAATTAGATCTGATGTCTTTCAAATAGCTTATTTTGTTAAAGTAAAAAAATTGAATTAGAACATGTTCCGTTTAAACATAAACGGAGCGAATGAAAGGTAGATCGCTCACCCAAAGCCAAGAAACAGGAAAGCATCTAGTCTCTCAAGATAAACTGATCATTCTAACAGCACTATGTTTACCTCAACTTCTAGTCAACACACCATGGATAAGATTTGTACAATTCTATGTGATTCCTGACTGCATGTCTGAACATTCCAGTAGGAATCCTTGAGTTCACGCAAAGACCACCGAGTGCAAACGAGGAAACATAAAAGTTGTACCTTTCAGCCATTCCATATATAAATACACATACACACAAACCTAAAACACCACAAATTTATGGTGTCCAGTGTCTAAAAAGATTACTCAAGGCCCCTTATGATTTCACAGATTTTCTCATTTCTTCCCACTTTCACTGTTTAAAATTCCTTGGTACATCTCTCCAACCCCTAACCTTTGAACATTATTCTTTGACTAACGTTCAGACCTGGAATCCTCCTCTTCACATTATCCTCAAGAACTCTAACTCCATGGTAAAGCTCTAACAACTTCTTTTCTTCCCCAACTCATTATAAATATCAAGAGCAAAAACCAGGAAGGAAGGCTCTATGAGCCTCCCTGAACACACCATCCTCGACTCAGCCATCATTGCTTGCTCAAGGCCACAGCTCACTCAGCCCCTGGAGCAAGGTAATAGGCTACTCTCTTTGATGAAAAGCCAAAGCAAGCACATAAACTTCCGCACAGACTAAGACATTAACTATCAGCTGAAATGAAATTCTTCAGAGGGGAACCACCACTACCTGGATGATTTTTACAGCCTCTGTCTCTATATCAACCTATATGTAAGTCCTTTATTATCCCAAATACTGCAAAAGCAAATGGAAGGTTAGTCTTCACAAAGCCTCAGCCAATGCAAAACATTATAAGGTAACCTTCTGAACAAAAGAATAAGAAATTCTACCATGGACTCCATCGCAAGTTTTGTAGACCCAATTGTATTGGAACTCTGGAGACTTCCATTTTATTTCATGTATTTTTAAGTTTATCTATTTTGAGTGAGACACACACACACAGCTGGGGGAAGGCAGGGGCAGAAAGAAAGTGAGAGAGCGAGTGAGAGAGCAAGAGCTAGAGAAAGAGCGAGAGAGCGAGAAAGAGCGAGATAGCTAGAGAGAGAAAACGAAAGAGAAAGCAAGAGAAAGCAAGAGAAAGCAAGAGAAAGCAAGAGAAAGTGAGCACGAAAGCGCGAGCGCGAGAAAAGAGCGAGAGCGAGAAAAGAGCGAGAGCGAGAAAAGAGCGAGAGCGAGAAAAGAGCGAGAGCGAGAAAAGAGCGAGAGCGCGAGTGAGCGAGAAAAAGAAAGAAAAAGAGAAAAAGAAAAACAGAAAGGAAGGGGGAGAGAAAGAGAGCGAAAGCGAGAGAGAGCGAAAGCGAGAGAGAGCAAGAAAGCAAAGAATCCCAAGCATGCTCCAAGCTGCCAGCACAGAGCTCAATGCGGAGCTTAAACTCACAAACTGCAAGTTCATGACCTGAGCCGAAACCAAGAGTCAGATGCTTAATCGACTGAGCCACCCAGGTCCCCCACTTCCATTCTTCATGGAAGACTTGTTCCAGGAAGAAAATAAAAGCTACATTATGGGAAGAGTGTTTGAGTTTTCCTGAGCTCATAAAAGATTTATGCAAACCTTCTTTACCTGCTGCTTGATTTTTCCAAGACAGGAGGGTGAAGAGAAGTCTCCCTTTGCAGAAAGCACTTAACAGATACTTTGGACAGCTAGGTGGGGAACCACAAAAAGCCCTCTATGCAAGGAGTACTAGTGAAATCATCTGTTCAGGTATAGCCCACATTTGGAAAAATGATCTTCCATTGTTAAAATATTCGTCACATTTTCAGTCACATGATAAACCTAATGGCTTTATAAACAAAATCAGATTCAGGTTTATAATCTTCCTACCTTTCAATAATACAGCACTTTTCTTTAAATACCAACCCTGAGATATTGCCAATCTATCTGAAAATATTAATTATAAAACATAGTTCCCAAATAATGCAAGAAACACAAAACACAGTATTTTTTATAAGATGAAAGTATATTTTTAATGAGTATAGCTCATTAAGCAAATATAGAACATTAACCTAAAGATTTAAAATGGAACCAAATTCAACAAAAATCTTTTCATCAAAAGGCCTGAACAAGGAGATAAAAACATTAGCCATGGCACTCCAATCAGTCAACATATAACCTAACAATTAAAACTCTTTAAAATATTCAATTGTTCACTTTCTCTTCTAAGTGGTGAGGTTCAATGCCTTATATTTACAATTTTTCCCCAGGTAATACCTTTATCCGTGTGGGGAAAAAAGTCACCAAACCTCAGGTTGGGGAGATAAATCTACAGCTCCTGGCCCCAACACCTACCAGCTAAGGAACTTTAGAAAGGCTGCTTGTGGCTTCTCAGAAGGAAACACCTAACACTCCCTTGTCCTGGAAAGTTAATATACGCAGGGGCGCCTGGGTGGCTCAGTCAGTTAAGTGTCCGACTTTGGCTCAGAGGTCATGATCTCTCAGTTCGTGAGTTCGAGCCCCCCCCCCCCCCCCCCCCCGGTCAGGCTCTGTGCTGACAGCTCGGAGCCTGCTTTGCATTGGTGTCTCCCTCTCTGTCCCTCCCCACTTTACATACTGTCTCAAAAATAAATAAAAAAATATTTAAAATAGATATATATGCAAACAGTGCTCCATAAATACCATTTACACATAAGCCATTTCACTGTCTACAATCTAGTTCGATACTTGGAATATATTACTCAATAAACGGATACATCCAGAGTCACAATACTAGTTTCTATTCCTGTTTCATATTTGATTCACATGAGAAATATTTTGATAAATGTAGTCATGTTGGAAAATTTAACATCTCCGATTTCTTTAAGCACAGTACACAATCTAACTTGTCAAAATAAAGGAGAAATTTTTACCTCACAGATTAATACTCTGTTAAAACACGTATGTAACCTTTACAAACACTGATCAAGTTCCAGGACAGGGATTCTTAAACTTGAACATTCACGTGAGTCACCTGGGAGTCTTCTTAAAATTCAGATTCTGGTTCAGTAGATACGACCTGAGAATCTGCATTTCTCACAAGCTCCTAGATAATAATGTGCCTAAACCCACTAATGTTTATGCCACGAATGTACAGATAGTCCAGTATGTTAGAAATATCCTAATGAAATCGGTTACATTAACAGATTAAAGAATGTCATGTGATCATATCAATGCTTAAAATGATCTAAGTAATTCATCACCCTTTGCTAACAAAATGTATTTAGCAAGGACCAGTATTCAAGGGTCTTCACGTAGTAAAGGGTATCAAAGTGTACCTAGCACAAATCTCCCACACAATTAGCCAGAAGATATTAGGTATGCTCTCATTTAAATTAGGAAAAAAAACCAGGATCCCTAGTACCATTGCTACTACTCACTTACTATATTTTTAGTCAATGCAGTAAGAAAATGCATTAGTCAAAAATATACATTTTAAAAAAGGAAAACTTAAATTGGTATTTACTGGAAATCAGATCCATATGGAAAGTCAAGGGAATTTTTAAACCCTAAGACTTCAGTAAGGGCTTCAAGACCTACAACTAACAGTATTCAAAAAGCTTATAGAAAAAACTTAAAATGTCTAAAAGGTGTCAATATGGGTAAAATCTTAAAAATTCAAAGATGTAAAAATAACCTGAATAGAGTGTTTATGTTTCTACTATGTGGATAGTACTGTGGATAATACTATACTGTGGGTGCCAAATATCCCCCTGAAATTACCCTATGTGGGCAAAAAAAATTAAAGTTAAAAAAAAATAAAGTCCAACTTTCTAAACTAACACTGAACCCATGATTCATTTTCAAAGCAGGAGGAGAAATAGATGC
Organism: Panthera leo; assembly: GCF_018350215.1. Taxonomy (NCBI): domain Eukaryota; kingdom Metazoa; phylum Chordata; class Mammalia; order Carnivora; family Felidae; genus Panthera; species Panthera leo. The sequence continues at coordinate 138,896,011 of NC_056680.1, forward strand.
TCAAAGATCTCTTCCTTTTAACAACAAGCTGAGGCCACTGCTGCCTCAGGAACTTTGCACTTCCTATTCTTTCTGCCTGAAATGCTCTACCCTCAGTCTTCTGTAACAGCTGGCCCAGTCTCACTACTGGGACCTCAGTTCAAAAAATTTTTCTGAATTCCCTAATGTAGATACGCACACACATGCCTTTACACACCCTAGGTATAGGTCTATCCCATTATAAATGTCCAACCATAAGTATCTTCTCCCATCAGAAGCTCCATCACTGAAGAAATCACATCTCCCCTGTCATCTCTGAGACTTGGCATAAAGCCTGACACACAGGTTTGTTTAAAAAGGTTCTTCAAGGGGAGCCTGGGTGGCTCAGTCGGTTAAGCGTCCGACTTTGGCTCAGGTCATGATCTCACGGCCTGTGAGTTCAAGCCCCGCGTCAGGCTCTGTGCTGACCGCTCAGAGCCTGGAGCCTGTTTCGGATTCTGTGTCTCTCTCTCTCTCTCTCTCTCTCTCTCTCTCTCTCTCTCTCTCTGACCCTCCCCATTAATGCTCTGTCTCTGTCTCAAAAATAAATAAACGTTAAAAAATTTTTTAAATAAAAAAATAAAAAGGTTCTTCAAAACACTTTTTTAAATATTAGCCACCATCCAAATATAAGTAGTTGGTTGGTTAAATAGTTACACATGCATACAATGGCATCGACCATTAAAATGATAGCCCTGAAAAGTAGTTAAGGAAAGCTGGTAAAGTACAGAACACAGACCACTATCCCTTTTTGTAATCAAATTCATGTATACAAAAGGATACAGTTCTTACAATGACTACCTTTATTAACATGTTGTGATTTCTCATATTTTTATTTTACTGTTCTAAAAAATGGTTTTTAATAAGAAACCAATACAGATGCATTATTATATGCATGTATTTTTAAGGATCTAGGCCTCTTCACTTCCCCATCTCCCCCCTTATTGCCTTGTCATACTGTAGATGAACTCAAAAATTAACTTTTAAAAATTAAACCGGTGAATACAAGTCATACAGCTCAGTGCTGTTTGTAGAAATTCACTTAATCCCTTACCTTGCTGCTTAAAAAAAAAAAAAAAAAATGTACATCTTAAGTGAAAAAGTACATATTGCCAGTATTCTGTAAAGAGTAATCACAATCTGGCAAGACTCATTTCTTCCTTCGCAAGGTAGAAACAGTAACCACCTGCCTAAATCCTTGTCCTGGTAATCTAAGATAAAGAGTAGGGAAGAAAACATTCTATTATGGAACTCACTTCGGGATCTGAAAGAATGTCAGGTTGCTACCACTGTGAAATAGAGCTGGTCATTCTCCATGGTGTTTTCTCTTGATCATGTATGATAACGTGACATACCCTTACTCACAGTAACCTTTAACCACTAGATGGTGAGCTCAGGCCTCTGACATCACTGGTCTCTTCAATGAAAAGAGGTTTGAGAAAGAAGATCCTCAATTTAAAATTAAATTGCTTCAATTAAGAAAACAAGGCATTGTCAACCGAGTATTATACACACTTCAGAGCTGTCAACATTCTTTTAAATAGCCAAGATGAATGCCTGGCTCTTCCAGTATATTTATTTTAACTGCATTTTAACTGCGTTGGGGGGATGATTCCTGAATGGAAAGAATCACTACCATGTTTGCACTAAGGCTTTTTGCTTTGTGACTAACAGCTGTACTCCCTCTGGCCAAATGGTGGGAAAGGGCCATCAATCCACTGTGGTCAGTGTCCCCAGCCATCACAATGCTCTTGGTCTGTCCTTGACTGAGGATAGGACTGAACCTGAACTCTAAGTTCAGAAAAGTCTTAGACAAAGCTTTAATCCTGACCCCTGCACTTCCTTTCCCCACATCAGCACAAGGCAATGGCATAACCAGTATTTCTCTAGAAGAAAAAAACAGGTTAATTTATTTTAAGCTTTTAAACATCCTTTAAAATGACTTTTTATAAAATAACTTCTTGTAAGCCAAAACAAGGCAAATCTATAAATATCTACCAAAAGTTTGAATATCAACATTCATAACCACTAAATGCTACATTTTTACAACCACAGATATAGACTGAGTTTTCTTTCAGGAAAGTATTTTTAATGTAATAGATTATCTGCTCTCTGAACTCCTGTGCAATTGAATGGCTGACAGTTCTAGTTGAAGCCAAGAGATCAACTTACCGTTATTTTTTAATTTTTTTTTAATATTTTTGAGAGAGAGAGCAAGCGAGCACGAGCGAGTGAGGGGCAGAGAGAGAGGGAGACAACAGGAAGCAGAGTCCAGGTTCTGAGCTGTCAGCACAGAGCCCCATGCGGGGCTCAAACTCACAGACTGCGAGATCATGACCTGAGCTGAAGTCGGACGCTTGATGACTGAGCCACCCAGGCACCCCTAGAATATTTCTTCAATGGCATTTTAAGGAAATGACAAGGATTTTTGGCTACATACTGGAGTATGCAGTATTAAGTCAATGAAGCAGAAAATATTTCAGCCTTTCTTAAACCTCTAAATTACCGTGATTGGAGATTACTACTCTAGATTATAACAGATGTCCTAAGGATACTATGTACCATGGAGGGTCAGTTTCCCTATGTTAATGACTAGACTGACACGCCTCAAATTCTTATACACCTGATCAGATTTTCTGGTCTTGCCTCGAGATCAACTATCCTTTTTCCCTATAATCCCTTTGCTACCTTTAGAAGTTCTTATCACCTGCTTGCCATTTCTAGTACCATACACTTAAACTAGATCGGTTAGAATCATAAGGGAAACAGTAAGTAAACTCTAGGGATTGGTAAGGAGCATTTAAAAAAAATTTTTTTTAAAACGTTTACTCATTTTTGAGAGACAGAGCATGAGCAAGGGAGGGGCGAGAGAGGGAGAGACAGAATCCGAAGCAGGCTCCAGGCTCCGAGCTGTCAGGACAGAGCCTGACTCGGGGCTCGACTCGAACTCACGAACTGTGAGATCATGACCTGAGCCAAAGTCAGCCGCCTAACCGACTGAGCCACCCAGGTGCTCCTGGTAGGGAGCATTCTTAATCAGAAGAATATATTATCTCAGAAGGACTTTTTTTGTATTTATCAATACTGTCCACTTAATATTAGTTCTAGTTAATAACAGAAGACACATGCACAAGTTTGAGAGCAAAACTCACAGGCTTTCTTTTATTTCTACAGCCTACACCCAACATGGGTGATAAGCATGGGAGAGTTCCTTCAGGGTTTTTTTATTCTTCTGTATATTCAATAGCAAAACATGATTTATCTGGACCTAAGCTAATTTTAACGGTAGAACCAAAGATCAAAATCCTCCACATTTATTCATTTGCAAGCTAAGTGTAGTCCTCCCAAATCATTTACCCTGACAGGTCATAACCATCTTTCCTGGTTAGGATTCAAGTAATTAGATGACCACGAAGGGTATCAGAAGTCACAAAAACAGGGTCTCAGAACTATCAAGGGCTGGTGAACAACTGCCAAGTGCCAACATTACACACTGACCAGTTACTAGGAAATAGGCACCTTTCATCTCACAGAAGAACCCCTCTGCAAACAAAAAGGAAAATAAAATGTGCATGGATACTACCAATTTGCCACAGTCTATCCCATGCTTAAACTTGAATGGCAGGATAAAAGGACACAGGCACAATGACCTTTAACACTAGCTCTTTATAGAGGTTTTATAGGGTACTTAACCATGAACTCTCCAACAAAGCAATACTTTCTCGTTTAAGTAGGAGTCATGCCTTTTATGTGTATCAGTATGTATATCAGAGCACTGGATATGCAACCCTTTGTCACAGGATCCTTCTCAAAGTAAAATTAAGAGCTACTAACTCATTACTTCAGGTTTTTGGCTATTCTTATTGTGGCAGAACCACCAGATAGGATGAGACTTGCATGGTCAGAAGCTCTTCATGATGTAGTTCAAAAAACTATAAATAAGTTATAATAATTTATTCTATATAAAGGTTTCTGAGGAGTTAGATATGTTTTCCCTTTTGAGTGAATAAACCACTTTTGTGACAATCTCCATTCTACATTGAAATTTACTTCAAACTGGCAAAAATTTCGCCTGTCATTTCTTTTCCTGCCACCGCACCCAAACTAAAAGAAAACACTTCTAACAAAGTGTTCTGATTGAAAAATAAAGGCCTGATTCTAGAATTTATTGCCTAAATAATTCCCTCTAGTAACTTCACTATACTGGCAAGGACAGTTAATGGATTTATAACATAAATGCTGTTTTAACACTGACTTAAATAACTTGATGTGTCTAAATAAACAAGTTGTTCATCCAGGATCCTGTCATCTATTAAAAAGCAATCCTAATGATTTTGTCTTTCTCTCGCAGCTTTCTGTAGTTGGTGATACACTCACATAGCAATCTCAGTGAACAGAATACAGATAAAGAACTCATGGTTTTAGGTTAGCAGTAAGAATTTTTGCCAAAAACTACCACTTCCATAAGCTTTTCCTCTACAGTTATGACTATCGTCAAGTCTAGAAATTTGTTTAACCTATACTCCAAAGATGGGTATTTTCATTAAATGTTTAATTCCAGTGTAGTTAACCTACAGTGTTCTGTTTCAGGTGTAGAGTATAGGGACTCAACAAACCTATACATTATTCCCTGCTCACCAGGATAAGCAGACTCTTAAAACCCCTTCACCTATTTCACCCATTGCCCCTACTCACCTCTCCCTCTGGTAACCCTTAGTTTCTTCTCTCTGGAGAAGAGTGTTTTTTGGCTTAAGCGTGGGCAATATTAAAAGCAAGATAAGGGGCGCCTGGGTGGCTCAGTCGGTTAAGTGTCCGACTTCGGCTCAGGTCACGATCTCGCGGTCCGTGAGTTCGAGCCCCGCGTCAGGCTTTGGGCTGATGGCTCAGAGCCTGGAGCCTGCTTCCAATTCTGTGTCTCCCTCTCTCTCTGCCCCTCCCCCGTTCATGCTCTGTCTCAAAAATAAATAAAAAACATTAAAAAAAATTAAAAAAATAAAATAAAATAAAAGCAAGATAAGTCCATTGGAATTTTGTTTTTTAATTCCCAAACAACGTTAAAGACCGTTCATTTATAGGAAAGAGGGAGAGCACATAGGACAAGAAACATTCTACTGCCTCTTGGCTCCAGACTCACCATTTTCTGCCTACACGAAGAGAGATGACCACTGAGAAGTATTCCTCCCTTTGCAGTGAATGTGCTATTGAACTGTCAGCAGAGGATGCTGGCGGGACACTGCAGGAGGAAGGGGCACTACCTTCCCGGTTCCAAAGTGCCTGTGTTCACTCTTTTTTGGTCCTATTACCGGCTATAAGCAGTGCAAAGACAGGGACACAGTGCTGTACCAGCTACACACCCCCAAACCACAGACTCTCAGTGAGCTCCTAGCCCCAAATCTCAGCCCAGGCAACACTTCATTAGAGCCTCCTGCCCTAGACAGTGCACACCTCAGGCCTTGCTCCACTCGGCCAGGGAAACAAGCACGTTTCCATTGCCAGAATCTTTCTGCTTCCTTCCACCATCGGGGCCCACCTGAACCCCTGAGAGGCATTCCCCGCCGACCAGACTCAAGCTGCCTCTTATCTGGAGTAGTAACTGGCTTGCCTGGCAATTGTGGACCAGCCGTAGCCTGGAAAACTCATTTAACTGCTGCTATACCATGTGCTGCAACCATACCTTCTATAAGGAAATCTGAATCCCAGCCCGGGAGAGGCGGCCCCCTTCCCAAGTTTGTTCTTTCCTTCGTTTATTAGTTCATTAGGGCTGCCATAACAATACCATAGGCTAGGTGCCTTGAACAGAAATTTGTTTTCTTCTACTTCAAGAGGTTGAGGTCCAAGGTCAAGGTGTCAACAGGTTCAGTTTCTTCTAAGGCCTCTTTTCCTTGCCTTACAGATGGTTGCCCTCTTGCTGGGTCCTCAGTCTTTCTCCATGCACATGAATCTTTGTGTCTTCTTTGGAAGTTCTCATTTCTTCTACTTGTAAGGACACTTGTCAGACTGGATTAGGGCCCACTACAACAGCCTCATTTTAACTTGGTGACATCTTTAAAGGCCTTATCTCCAAATATGGGTATTTTCTGATGTACTGGAGCATTAGGATTTCAACATGAGAATTGTGACAGGGCACATTTCAGCCCAGAACTTGGATGCTCTGATCCATCCAATCTATCACTGAAGGTTCTGTTTATTCTTTTTATGGTAAACTGTTAAGTTTTTCTTGTTCAAATTACTTTCAGTTTGTGCCTCCAGACTGAATTCTGACACACTGATGGTGTAGTTGGGTTTTCATTAGAATCCCCACCTTCTATGTTCATGCTTTATGGAACTTCACCATTCAGTTATACATACCTTTCTGATTCAGCATTAAGAAAGTACAGTTTTACAGAATTATAGCCCAGTTCGGTTGAATTCTCTGCCACACATTTTTTTTCCAATATATGAAGCTTATTGTCAAACTGGTTTCCATACAACACCCAGTGCTCATCCCAAAAGGTGTCCTCCTCAATACCCATCACCCACCCTCCCCTCCCTCCCACCCCCCATCAACCCTCAGTTTGTTCTCAGTTTTTAAGAGTCTCTTATGCTTTGGCTCTCTCCCACTCTAACCTCTTTTTTCCTTCCCCTCCCCCATGGGTTCCTGTTAAGTTTCTCAGGATCCACATGAGAGTGAACACATATGGTATGTCTTTCTCTGTATGGCTTATTTCACTTAGCATAACACTCTCCCGGTTCCATCCACATTGCTACAAAGGGCCATATTTCATTGTTTCTCATTGTCACGTAGTACTCCATTGTGTATATAAACCACAATTTCTTTATCCATTCGTCAGTTGATGGACATTTAGGCTCTTTCCACAATTTGGCTATTGTTGAGAGTGCTGCTATAAACATTGGGGTACAAGTGCCCCTATGCATCAGTACTCCTGTATCCCTTGGATAAATTCCTAGCAGTGCTATTGCTGGGTCATAGGGTAGGTCTATTTTTAACTTTTTGAGGAACCTCCACACTGCTTTCCAGAGTTCTGCCACACATTCTTAACCACCTTGACAACTTTACTGATCAAGAGCAGGAGGGCCTGGAGTCCAACATTAAGCAACTGGGTAACAGCAGCTTTCCTGCTGAAGTAACAAAACCAAACCCCTTCCTTGACAATACCAACGCAGATACTGAAGTGTTGTCTTGAGGCGTATTGTGTTCAAGGTCCAACTATTTCTTAGCTATAAAGTTCTCATTATAAATGTAGAACCAAATTCACATAGCTCTGAACACAGGCATACTCCCCACCTGACATCTTCTAAAGCCCCAGCACTTGTCACAATTTCTACACTTCAGTAAAACTAAAGATATGGAGGGGCGCCTGGGTGGCTCGGTTGGTTAAGCATCCGACTTTGGTTCAGGTCATGATCTCACAGTTCGTGAGTTCGAGCCCCGTGTCGGGCTCTATGCTGACAGCTCAGAGCCTGGAGCCTGCTTCAGATTCTGTGTCTCCCTCTCTGCCCCTCTCCCCCCCCCACTCACACTCTGTCTCTGCCTCTCAAAAACAAACGTAATTTAAAAAAATGTTTTTAAACTAAAGATATTGGACAAACTTATGGAAAGCGGGATTTCAAGGGCTCAGTCTTGGCACTAGGAATGATTATTACTAGACTGTTCCTGTGTATTTTCCATAGAAAGAGTAAAAGAGCTAGGAAATAGGATTTTAAATATTTTATAGGGAGAGATAGGATTTTGATGTACAGGTATGTGTTCATACATATGGAGATTCATACTGATAATTCTAATTTAAATTTAGGACCACCAAGGGCTTGTCTTCTTAGGACACTGGCAGACTTCTGGAGTACTTGGCCAAGCTCTAACTACCTGGTCACCAAAAGGAGGCTATGCTGAGTTAATAACTCGTTATGCTCTAGATCTGTTTCATGTGGTTTTCTGCATGTGTGCCATATATCATTTCAGATCACAAAAATAAAAACTTACTAAAAATTTAGAAGATGGCAAGGGTCTATGGAAAAAATACTTCCTCACATCTTAGTATGAAACAGCTTTGTATGTGGCACCTGGATGGCTCAGTTGATTAAGCGTCCAACTTCAGCTCAGGTCATGATCTCATGGTTCATGGGTTCAAAGCCCTGCATCATGCTCTATGCTGACACCTCAGAGCCTGGAGCCTGCTTCGATTCTCTGTCTCCCTTCTCTGCCCCTCCCCTGTTCACACTCTCTCTCTCAAAAACACAAAACAAAATAAAAAGAACATTAAAAAAAAAGAAACCACTTTGTAATGTATTTAAAAATACCCACAAATATCAACTGTCAAGCCACAAAAAGAGGAATCTTAAATGCCTATTACTAAGTGGTTTTTTAATATACAGAGATGAAATATCTTGGAAAATATTGTTTTATTACATTACCCACTGTTAAAACTAATTAGGGCAATAATTTGCTAAACTGAGCAAACTCCTGTTATTTATTCAATCATTTAGATCATTTACTGTTGCTTTTTCCCCTTTTAAAGATTCTAGTATTCTGGGTCCTCAACTGATTGGGAATTTCAACTTATTTCTTCCCCTCCTGTATGTTTCCTTTCATACAATTTGGTAGACTGAGGTTCCAATGGACTAAATACCCTACTTGTCCCAACACATGTTCAGTGATTTCTGCTATCAATTCCCTATCTGCATGATGGTATACACATCCATCAAGGTTATATAGGTTGATCAGTTATTCTAAAGGATTTTCATGATATACTGACAGAAAACAGAACTTCAAAGAACAGAAATAGTCTTTCCTTCTAGTTAGCTATATAGATCTAAAACTATGAATAAATGCTAAAGGCTGGTAAATGCTATAGAAAACAAAAATAGCATAAAAACTTTTTAACATGGGAATTGCAATTAAAAACTTCCTATGAAAATGGGTGGGGAGGGGGTCATCTTTATGATAGATACAACACTTTGTTTTTCAAAATCTTTATATAATACCCAACACATACTATTTATTCATCCTATGTTTCAGCCATACTATCTTCCAGTTATTATAGACTAGATGCTAAAAAGATCTCGTTTCATTACTAATACTATGGTTTCTTAAAATTAGGGTCATTTTAAATTAAATATAGTGTCCTCCTATGAACTTTCTCTATATAACAAACACTACTATTTGTTAACACACCCTGAAAACCTAGTAGTTATTTTTGGTTGGCTCTCAATGTGCTATTTGTCAACTGCTCCTTGGACCTCCTAAAGCTAGGAATCCAATCTTCTGGTATTCTACCCAATATGGAACACTGCAGGAAAAGCTACGAACAAAGACCAAGGCCCTAACACTTTCCATTCTTCTTCCACTCAGATTTTAAAGCAGCATAGGTAGAAAGATTTTTAAAGACAACATTATCTTAGAGAAAAGTACAAGCTAATTATGTCTTTATCTACAGCCAAGTCCCTTTTGACCTTTCCCTGCAAGATGTAAATCAATACCTGCATTTATAGGGTTTTTCTTCTCCTCCTACTCCCTGTTCAGAAATGAAAGTGAGTAAGGACACTTTCATTTTCCACACAGCTCCAAATTATATCAACAGACTATACTTCTATTGCTTAATTATGCTAATTTGTGATACTTACACTTAAGTCTTTTTACTAAAATGTAATTGTGACATTATATAACTCATCATTTCTAGCTGTTTGCTAACCATAAATGGAGTGTTCATTGTTCTCTAGTCAAAAAAAAACACTCAAAACCACTATCACTTGTAAATTACCTTTGTTTATTTACATTAAGAATCTTTTAAGTACAGATATTGTCTTAAAAACTGAACTGTAACATCAAGAAACTGGACTTCAGTAAATGCCTGGAAATGCATGTAGGCTATAAAGGGGGTATTCTGACAATACCACTGCATTAAAAAAACTGTACAGTCTGGGTTCACAGCTTTGTCTCAATTGCCCTTCAGGACTTTATTTGATAATACCATTCTTAGTATTACCCCCAAAAAACTGGGTACTGGGAAATACTTTAATAAAGAAGTTTTTAAGTTACAGACGTACTAACTTTTCCTCCCCCACCCCCCCCCTTCAAAAACAGGCCTTCCTCTTTAAACACAGGAAAATGAGTATGTCCCATAAAAATGTTAACCAGGGAGAAATGAGGTCTGACCTAAAGTTTTGGGGTTTTTTTTGTTTTGTTTGGTTTTGAAGGGTTTATTTTTGAGGGAGAGAGAGCAAGCAAGCAAGCAAGCAAGCAAGCGGGGAGGGGCAGAGAGAGAGAGACACACACACACACAGAATCCAAAGCAGGCACCAGGCTACGAGCAGTCAGCACAGAGCCCAGCGCAGGGCTTAAACTCTGAAACCACAAAGATCATGACTTGAGCCACCCAGGTGGCCCTGACTTAAAGTTTTAAAATAATGTTATCCATGCTGGCTTTTAACCAGAAGTATTTTGGGGGTAGTTTTAGGTTGACAAAATGAAGGGAAAGGTAGAGCGATTTCCCATAGAAACCCTCCTACCCCAACACACACAGCTGCCCCATTACCAAAATCCTCCAGAATAGTGTATTTGTTACAGTTGATAACCCTACATTGACATCGTAACCCCCCAAAGGACTCAGTTTACCTGAGGCTTCACTCTTGGTGGCATTCATTCTGTGGTTTTGGACAAACATATACTAATGACACATACCCATCGTTATGGTATCAGTGTTTTCACTGCCTTAAACCTTCTGTGCTCTGCCTATTCATCCCTCCCCTTCCCTAGCCCTCAACCACCATTTATCTATTTTCCCTATAATTCTGCCTTTTCTAGAACGTTGTAATTGGAATCCTACAGAAGCCTTTTCAAATCAGTTCCTTCACTTCGTAATATGCGCTTAAGGTTCCTGCACATCTTTTTATGGCTTCATATTTCCTCTCAACACTGAATAACATTTCACTGTCTGGATATACCAGCTTATTTATCCACTCACCTACTGAATAATATCTTGCTTCCAAGTTTTAAAAATTATGAATAAAGCTGCCATAAACATGTATGTGCTGATTTCTGTGTGAGCTTAAGTTTTCAAGTACTTTGGGCAAATACTAAGGAGTACAATGGCTGGGTTGTATGGTCAGAGTATGTTCTTTTTGTAAGAAGCCATCATACCATCTTCCAAAGCAGCTGTACCATTTATAGTCTCACCGGCATTATAAGTTCTTGTTGCTCTACATCAGCATTTGGTGTTGATGTTTCAAGTTTGGGCCATTCTATGGTATGCAGTGGGAGCTCACTGTTTTAATTTGCTTTTCCCCTAGGTTTTAAAATTTATGCACAGCATGCATGAAGAGGGGAGGGGTAGAGAGAGGGAGAGAGAATCCCAAACAGGCCCCACACTGCAAGCACAGAGCTCAACATGGGGCTCTGAACTCACGAACCATGAGATCATGACCTAAGCAGAAATCAAGAGTCAGATGCGTAACTGATGGAGCCACCCAGGCACCCTTCCCCCAGTTTTTAAAAAAAATTACTTCATTCATGTGTGTATAGTGATGTGGGGGGCAAAACTAGTCCTCTATTTCCATTTTAAAGCTGAGTAAAATGAGGCTTAGAAGTGGGCCCAACTCATAAAGCCAGCATGCGGAACCTGATTACAAAGCCTAACTACATCAAGCTCTTCTGCCTTCCAACTAATATCTTGCTAAGTATTCTGAACAACAAAAGTCAAGCAGACAACATTCTCGGAAGTAGTATTAGCAAAATCCTACAGAGAGAGGAGATATACTTAAAGCAGATCACATAAGCAAAACAAGAAGTCTTCTCAATTTAGTGAAGCCTGAAACAAATGTAGAATTTTCAAGTATCAACTGAAATACTCTAAGAAGTATCTTAACTGCACCACAACCATCGTGGTGTCAACAGACTATAAAATCTACATTACAGGGGCCTAGCATACTTTCTAGGAGACGTGGTATTCTCATGTTTAAAAAAAAATTTTTAATCAAGTATATTATTCACAACACACCAAAATTCCATGAAGTTAAAACTTGCATCCACAATTTTGCTGTGACACAGCCATGCCACGTATTTGCATACTAGGACTACTTCTGCACTACCAGAGTGGATACAGAGACACTATGGCCTACCAAGCCTAAAATGTTTGAATTTGTGTATATTGGTATATATACACATACTAATCTAGTTTGTTGTGCAATTTTAAAGACAGCCAGCATTTCACTATTTTTATTACAAGGTCCTGTGAATCAAGAAACTATGATATTCACATACAGTTGTCATGTTATTAAATTGATTGTATTTTGGTTCATGGAAACCTCCTTTAGACACTTTTGATTCAGGGTCCCTGTACTCCCAACAGGATGAGTGGGAATTTTTCCTAGATCAGTCCAACAGAGCTTTAGCACAAAGCGTGAAGGAAAATACAACTGAAGCAGGCAGCTTTACAGGCAAAAACCAAGATGTATTTAAGAGGTAAAGTGGGGGGTGGAGGGGGAAGGCTTCTGCATGCTTAGACTTTGCAACATAGCTACAATAAAGTGGTTTGAATACATTGCTCCTATAACTCACTAAATTATCATTCTACATGTAATGTATGCTTTCCTTAGTCACAATTGTTCAGAGAATCTCCAAAGTGCACCTAACTAGAGACGTACTGCTCAACTCACCCAGAATGCTAATTTGCTTCCAGAAAAAGGGTGTTCAAGGCCCCACGTAATGCTCAAGAATACACTTCAGATGATTATGCTTTGACCTCACATCTGGAAAAGCTGATTTCACAAAGCTGTGCAGGAGACAAGTTTATCTACAATTTTTAAACAAAAGATCAAAACATGACGCCTAATTCAGAAGTCAGTTAAAATATGTAATTCTTGAAGTTATTCCCTGGCTGTGGTAGAAGCAAGAAATGCTGTAAGCAGGTGAAACCATACAGATATACAACAGAACTAGACCTGAAAGGGAGGGAAACGAATGAGCCATGGCTAATAATGAAAAAACAAAAATTTATCATACATTCCAGAGAACTGTTAAACCTTGAAAAGTAGGGAATAAACCCACCAGGTCCCTCATGGTTAGAAGACTTGACCAATTACCCCACCTCTAACCTGGCAGTCACTGATACCAAAGTTTCAACTCTCAGCAGCTCTAATTGCAATCATTCTGCTTAAGAATTAACCTATTGTTAGAAGAAAAGATGAACTCTACTCTCTCAAAAATTAAATGCTATTTCCTAAATTTTTTAATTTTTAGCTTTTAAAGAAATCATTTCGTGTCAAGGCACGTGCTCCAAAATATTCAATCCTTATCAGTAGAGAAATACCTGATGCTCACCTCACATGTTCTTAATTGCACAATGCGTTTCCATTTGGGAGGGGGGTGGCAGGGAAAATTCCCTTGCCTCAGTTTCCTCCACTGTAAAAATGGGGAGACCAGAACTTAACTCTTAACCTTGAGGTATTAGATAACGGTATACCTTGTTTAACCACTGTCTTAGCATATAAGTGATTAATAAATTGCAATGTGTCTGTAAAGTCTCAGTACTGGGAATGAAAAAGCAAGCTAATCAGGTAATAAAAAGTTATGAATATAGCCTGTCCCTCTCTCCTAGATAGTTTGCCTAGAAGAGTCTCAAGTAAACAATGCTTCTAATTTTGAAATATGCATACAAATCCCCAGTTGATCCTGCTGAATGCAGAGTCTAATTCAATAGGCTTGGGGTGGGGCTAGAGAGTCTGAATTTCTGAAGGTAACTGCCCTACCTGTCCACAGTCCCAGTAGCAGGGCTCTGTAACTATGGAGGAAGATCAGCTCCAATTCACAAGGTTATTTTTGTTTCAAGATACAGACTCCATTGGGTGCGTTCACTCAGAAATGTTAACAAAATGTAACCTGCAATGGACCTAACTTTGGAGCTGGGTCTCTGAAAAAGTCTCTTGCCCACTTTGCACCAGTTTCTGGGTCCCTCATCGTTTACTCTGGTAGTTGAGTATCATATCATAAGAAGGGTAAAAGCAGTGCTGGGTTTTCAACAACCACAACAGCTACAACAGCTGCTACAGCTGCAGCTACAACAGCTGCTACAACAGCTACAACAACAGCTACAACAACAGCTACAACAACAGCTACAACAACAGCTACAACAACTACAACTACAGCAGCAGCAGCAACAACAACTCCTCACACTGTGGGGTTATGCTGTCTCTCCCACTCAGAGCTCCAGTTCCACACCTGACCTTCCCAAACCTTGTGACTTGCACAGGCACAAGGCATGGACTTGCAATTGCTCAAGCTCAACCTCCAAGTACCCTCCAGTACCCCTTCATCTTCAGCTTAAGAATTAGTCTGGCAATCATTTAACAACTAGGAAACAGTGAGGACAGAAGTGATGAGGAAAAAAAAATCATGGTGTTTTCATTTAATTTATTATTTAACTCTCACAAAAGTCACCCAAGATAAATATTTTTACATCCCTCTTTCATTGACAAGATGACTAACTTAGGGAAGCCAAGAAATTTGTGCAAGGTCATGTAGCTAACAAGAATAATTACAACATCAGGAGCATAGGGTCCATGCTCTTAACTGCATCCTGAAAAAACTTCCGCACGAGCACTGAATCTGAACTTACAATGTCAGTATGCTTTTTCTCAATGCTTTGCCAGCAAAAAAATAAACTTGTAGCATTCTGCCACTCTGATCCAAAAGAAATGATCGCTCACTCATTGTTTTAACTGCTTTTATACTTTCCCATGTTTTTGTTTTTTTGAGAGCATGTACACACAAGGCAGGGGAGCTACTAAGGGAGCCAGAGCACAAGAATCCCAAGCAGGCTCCACAACCAGCCCAGAGCCCAACAAGGAGCTTGATCTCAACCCTGAGATCATGACCAGAGCCCACAAGTCAGACCCTTAACCAACTAAGCCACCCAGACGCCCTATACTTTCCTGTTCAAGAGCCATTTACATTTATTCCGTTACCCTTTTTTCTTTTTTACTCTTCCAGTTTTTAATAGCTCCTTACAAAATCAAGGTTAGTCCTTATTCTAGGTCTATGATGTGTAGCAATGATTTCCAGTTTGATTATTTCAACCTTGCTTATATCTTTGGCAAATGTATTAATGTCTTAATTGCTCCTGGGTTTTGAATTTTGTATAGGAATGCCTTCTCTATTCCTAAGGGCTTGTACTATTTCATTTTTTGTATTTGGAATTTATTCTGGATTTGGAATTAATTCTTATGCTTTAACGAAGAACAAATCTAATTTTATTTTTCCATATGGCTATTCAGTGGTTTCAAAAATGGCTATTAAGTCCATTTTTTCCTCACTGATTTGATAAGCCTTTTCATACACAGTACTAGGTTTTGTGACCAATGAAACAATGTAGACATAATCTAATAGAGAAAAAAAAAAAATCCAGACGCCCTTCAATTGTTCATTGAAAAGTTCAAGGTGGAAAAATACCAAGAACAGCCAGAAAAAGCACAGTAATTGGGTGAATGGGATTATCCCACCCTGGTATTAACTACATTACAAATTCTCTGGAATTAAAAATTTTGCAAAATTTCCAATGTTTCCACTTAATCTAGAAATCCCACCTCTACTGTATTCCAAAATATACTCACAAGAATACAAAATAACCACAGCATAAAGATAGTGTTATTATAAGAGCCAACGAACTATGGTTCACCCATGCAACAATGGGTGAAAACAGTCTATATAGAGTGACCAAGGCAAACTTTATTATCAAGTGAAAAAGCACAATATACAATGTTTCAATAGGATTCTTCATAAGTGGGTACACATCAAGGTTCCCAAAGGAAAAAAAAAAAGCAAACAAAAAAAACAAAAAGAAAAAACACAGATATGGTTACTTAGCCAAAAAAGGAGGGGACATCTCTGAAAACAAGATTTCTGTGAATATACCTTACTCTATAGTTTTAGTTTTGTATTTTGGAATTCATTAATTTAAGATTTTTACAGAGATCACTCCATAATCACACACAGTTCAAATAGAGAGGTCCTATGTCCACTTTGATCCATGGTAACAATTTGCAAAACCAGAGTACAATACTGAAACCAGTATATTGACATTGACACAATCCATCTAACTTAAATTTCCCCAGATTATGCATATTCCTTGTGTATGAGCATTAGGTTGTAAATAATGTGGTCACCAGTAAAGGTTCCTCTAATCCAACACCGTGGGTACAAAAACCACAAGAATTCTTCAGGTTGCTTATTTAGAACATCACACATACCTTTCCTGCCACAGCCCCACCCCATCCCTAACCCCTGTTCAAAACTCATCTGTCTTTGATTTCTACAATTTTTTCATTCAAGAAGTATTGTATGGTACTTTTGCTTCTGGAACAACTGAGTAGATGTCCTTTTCCCTATTCCTCCCATTAAGTACAACAGAAAATCTTGGATTTATAAAACAAGGATAAGAATATTAAAGAGAAGGCAGAAAGCTGGGAACCAAGAAATAACACTGTTTGGTTCTGCCTCTTATATTCCAGATTTGGAGCTAAAGATTTAGGACACCTAAAAACAAATGGCCCAACCCAAAAAAAAGCCTTGACAAAAGGCTTCTCCAGATAACCAAAATACTAGCAAACAGGCAACTTGATTAGACAGAAAACATTTGCAATACAGTTGTTATGGCCTAAACACACACACACACACACACACACACACACACACACACACACACACACAAGAAATAACCAAACCTACCTCATCTCCACCACCCAAGCCAACAAAGGTCAGGAATTCTACTTTCTCTAGAGACTTGAACACTTGAAACACTCCTGCCTAGGTTGTGCCAGAGACCACGGAGTAAGGGAGGGAAGTTGTGATTAAAGCCTACTGGGCAACGATGAGCACCCTTCTTCCTCAATCACTAGAAGCAACACGGTAAGCCTGGACTTCAGCCCCCCCACAAGGTGACATCCCTCCCACTCAGGTAGGGACAGAGGCAGCCTAGTACAGACTAAAGACTTTCACCATCAACCAGCAGAAACACCACAGGGTCCATGGAGAGAAAAGGCAAAAATTCCACCCCATCCAGCAATTAAGAACCCCCCACTCGCAGGTCAACTGAGGCTCACTGAAGAACCTAGACTTCTAGCTCCCTCTGCTAGCAATGAGGCAGTATCCCCTGCTCTCTGCCAGCAGCAAACACAAGCACTTAAAGTTTAACCACCACCCACAGTCTTTCATGACACAAAAAGATCCAGGTTTCAATAGAAAAATAGTCATAACCAAGAACCAGGAATACTGGAAAATGAAGGGACAATCAACAGATGCCAACACTGAAATGACAGACATCAGATTTAACTGACAAAGATTTTAAAGCAGCCGTCATAAAAATACTTCAAAGAACAATTATATGTTTATTAAAACCCATCCAAAAAAAAAAAAAAAAAAAAAAAAGAGCCTCAAAGAAATGAAGCCTCAGCAAGGAAAAACACAAATGGGAATTTTAAAGGACATATACAACCAAAATTTAAAATTCCGTGAATGAATTCAGTGACAGAGTGGAGGCAACAGAGGAAAGAATATGAACTAGAAAGCAGAATAGGAAATACCCAGTATGAACAAGAGAAAAAAAAAAAAAAAAAATCAGAGTCTCAGCAACCTATGGGTTAATAATCATCTAGCTTTTCTGTCAATGGAATCCCAGGAAAAGAGAAACAAGGGGGAGTCTGAAAAAGTACTGAATCATGGCTGAAAGCTCTCCAAATTTGCCATGGAGACACAAACCTATGGATTCAAGAAACCGAGAAAACCCCAAACACTGGATAACCCCGAAGAAATCCATGCCATGACCCGTAATAATTAAACTTCTGAAACAAAATCTGTAAAGCAGCTAAGAAAAATGACATACTTTATTGAAAATATGTGTCTTATTAGCAACCATGGAAGCCAGAGTTGAATGTTATGCCAAAGTAGAAATAAAGGCCAACCTACAATCCTATACCCAACATGTCCTCAGGAAATAGAAGGGATATCCAGACTTTCGCAGATAAACGAAACCCAGGACTTTTCACAAGCAAACCTACTTTAAAAGCAACTGAAGTGTTTTCTAGAAAACATTTGGTAGAAAAACCGAATAAACCAAAACACAGGTAAACATAATAAGCTTTCTTCCTTTTCAGATTTCTAAATTATGTTTTTTGATGGTTAAAGCAAAACACTTTCATATCATTCCAATGTTATGTATAAAAATATTTTTAATTGCTTCATCCATGTTGTTTTGTTTTTCAGTATAGTTGACAGTGTTAACATTAGTTTCAGGTGTATAGTGATTCAACTTCTCTATATATGCTACATTCACAAGTAGCTACCATCTGTCACCACAGGATACTACTCCAATATCACTGACTGTATTCCCTATTCTGCATATTTCCATGACTTACTCATTCCATAACTGTAAAACCATCTCCCACTCCACCTTATTAGCCTATAAACCCCACGCTCTTCCTTCAGGCAACCTTGAGTTTGCTCTCTGTATTTAGAAGTCTGATCCTTTTGTTTTAGATTCCACAGGAGTGAAATCACATGGTATTTGTCTTTCTCAGTCTGACTTATTTAGCATAATACCCTCTGGGTCCATCAGTGTTGTCACAATTAACAAGAGCTCATCCTTTTCATGGCTGTGTAACATACTCTATATAGAAAACGCTATCAACTCCATGAAAAACTAACAAATAGATTCAGTAAAACTGCAGGATACAAAATTAATACCCAGGAATTAGTAGCATTTCTGTACACAAATAACAAAGCAAAATAAATCCAGGAAATAATTCCATTTAGAATAGTACCAAGAAGAATTAGACACCTAGGAATAAATGTAACCGAGGAGACGAAAGATCTGTACCCTGAGAACTCTAACACTCATGAAAGTGAAGAGGACACAAATGGAAAGATATTCCATGCTCATGGATTGGAAGAATACTGGTAAAATGTCTATGCTACCCAAAGCAATCTATAGGATTTAATGCAATCCTCTCAAAGTATCAACAGCATTTTTCACAGAATACTAGAATTTGTATGGAACCATAGAAGACCACAAATAACCAAAGCAATCCTGAGAAAGAACAGAGCCGAAAATCTCCGTTCCAGATTTCCTAATCTACCACAAAGCTGTAATAATCAAAACAGTCTGGATCTGTTACAGAACAGAATATAGAGCCCAAAAATAAACCCATGCTTATATGGTCAATTCATCTATGGCAAAGGAGGCAGGATTATACAACTGGGAAAAGTCTCTTCAATAAATGGTGCTAGGAAAACAGGATAGCTATATGGAAAAAAAAATTCCAACTGGACTACTTTCTAAAACCCTATTCAAAGATAAACTCCAAATGGATTAAAGACTTAAATGTCAGACATGAAACCACAAAACTGGACAATACAAGCAGTAATTTCTCTGACATCAGTCATAGCAACATTTTTCTAGATAGGTCTCCTAAGGCAAGAGAAACAAAAGCAAAAATAAACTACTGGGACTATATCCAAATAAAAAGCTTTCACACAATGAAGGAAAACCATCCACAACACAAAATGGCAACCTACTGAACAGGAAAATATATTTGCACAGTATGTGTGGTAAGGAGTTAATATCCAAAATACATAAAGATCTTACATAACACCAAAAACAAAACACATCAATCCAACAGGCAGAGAACTTGAATAGACATTTTTCCAAAGACAACATTCAGATGGCTAGACACAGGAAAAGATACTCCACAGAGAATTGCAAGTCCAAACCAAAATGAGATCTCTTACACCTGTAAGGATGGCTAAAATTAAAAAAGAACAGCACATGTTCACAAAAATGTGAAAGGAAAAAAAGAAGCCCTCGTGTACGGTTGGTGGGAATGCAAGCCAACTGGGGTAGCCACTGTGGAAAACAGTATGTAAATTCCTCAAAAAGTTGAAAACAGAAATGCCCTATGATCCAATAATCCCATTATTGGGTATCTATCCAAAGAACACAAAAACACTAGTTCAAAAAGTACATGTACCCCTGTGTTTATTGCAACATTATTTGCAATAGCCAACATACAGAAGCAACATAAGTGCCCACTGACAGATGAATGGATCCAGATGTGGTGTATGTGTGTGCATACACACTGGAATAGAAGTGTTTTGAAACATAAAAAGGAGAGTCTATTTCAAAAGGACTAGTAAAAAGGTGATACTAGTGGACTGTAATAATTTATGTGTATTTAGGTAATACCTAGAGCAACCCCTTAGAAGGCCATAAAGATATACTCATTGTAGACATTATCATTATTTTAACCTATATTAAAATAATCCATAGGAAGTCAAGACTAAGAAGTGAAAATGAGAAACAAAATGAAATGGCAGACTTATGCCCTAACAGAAAAATGGTTATATTAAATATAAATGGTTTAAATATACTAAAGACTGACAGATTAAAAACCCTAACCCAACTATATACTGCATACAATAAACTCACTTCCAATATGACACAGGCAATTGAAAGGAAATGGAAGGAAAAAGATATCATGCAAACATTGGTGAAAGGTAATTAGGACTATCAGATACAACAGACTTCAGAGCAAAATTAGTAGACAAAGGGATATTACATAATGGGAAAAAGTCAATCCACCAAGATGGCCTAGGTGACCTAAATGTGCATGCACCAAAAAACAAGGCTGCAAAATATGTAAAGCAGAACTAAAACTCAAAATATACATGTCTACCATTACAGATGGAGATGAACTAAGTTACTAGAAAACATACAGGATTCAATACCTTCAACTAGGAGAATCTAATGTTAACACTCTGCCCAACAGCAGAATACACACTCAAGTGACATCAGAGCACATATCGAGATAGACTGTATCCTGCGCCACAAACTTCAAAAACTTTAAAAGAACTAATGATATCATATAGTCTATTTTATCTGACCAAAATAGGACCGAACTAGGAATCAATAGCAAAGACAACAGGAAGACTTCCAAGCAGCTGAAAACCAAGCAATACACTTCTAAACAAATGGATCGAAGAGGGTCTCAATTTTTTTTTTTTTTTTTTTTTTTTTTTTTTTTTTTTTTTTTTTTTTAAACAAGAGGGGCACCTGGGCAGCTCAGTATATTGAGTGTCTGACCCTTAATTTCAGCTCAGGTCACGATCCCAGGGTAGTGAGATCAAGCTCTGTGCTGAGCGTGGGGCCTGCTTAGGATTCTCTCCCCCTCTGCCACCTCCCCGACTTGCGTACCCTAATAAATTTTTTAAAAATAAACCAATGTTAAACCGAATGAGTATACAATATATCTAGATTAGACACAAGCATTGCTGAGAGCAAAATTTATAGCACTAGATGTATAGATTTTAGAAGTCTTAATTTAAGCTCTCAGCTCAAGAACCGAGAAAGAGAACAAAATAAATCCAATCTAAGTAGAAGGAAATGAAAAGCAAAAGTTAATGAAATTGAAAATAGGAAATCAACAGAGGGAAAAGATCAATGGAATAAAAAGCTGGTTCCGGGGGGGGGGGGGGGGGGGGGGGGGGAGATAAGTTTGTTAAACTTCTAGCAACAACCATAAAAACAGAAAAAGACACACATCACCGATACCCACAATGAAATACAACACTGTAAATCCCCCAGCCATTAAAAATATTAGGAAATACTATGAACTTTATGGGAGCATTCAGACTGAGGTCTGCCATCAGAACACCTAGGTGTTCTTTTTGGTCAAACAGCACTATTCTCCACTGTCCAACCCCACCGATTCTACCCATCACGTCTTCAGGTGATTATAATGTATATACTACTTGCATTAGGCTAACGTGTTGTTTTCCTTCAGCAAAAGGGTGAAGCAGAGAATCGAAAAGCCAAACTTAGAAATTTTCTTCCTTTTGCACTCTGAAGGAACACTGGATCAATTTTGTTAAATGTTTTGCAAGAAGAAACCTCGTGAATGGCATTACAAGGTCAACCTCCCACATTCCTACCTTGCATGCAAAAGCCACTTTCTATATTTTCAATTACCCTATGAAGAGTCATGTGCCACTGGTAGATGGATTCAGCTATCTTTTGTCTCGTGAAGAAAGCATTACAGAAATTTTACAGGAAAACCTTACTATAGAGGTCAACTGGTGCATAAATTATATATTTCACTCCTAAGTAACCTTAAGTCTTTAGCTTATTTCATGTATTAAATTTATTTTTAAGCATTTCTAAAACACAGCTTGAAGTCTTTACCCTACAGAGAAGATGCACCTCTTTTTACAAAACGGTTTAAAAGGGGCCTCTAATATCTCTAAATTTGACAATAAGATTATAATTCATTTAGGCCAAGCTCATTCAAAACAGCACAAGAGCAGATACCTTTTCAAGTATTGTGACACACAGGAAAAAAAAAAAAAGTACTTATGAATACACAGAATGAGGCATACAACTATCCGTTGTACTTCACTACACTGATCACTGTATGTAAAAGTACAGGAGGGGCGCCTGGGTGGCGCAGTCGGTTGAGCGTCCGACTTCAGCTCAGGTCACGATCTCGCGGTCGGTGAGTTCGAGCCCCGTGTCGGGCTCTGGGCTGATGGCTCGGAGCCTGGAGCCTGTTTCCGACTCTGTGTCTCCCTCTCTCTCTGCCCCTCCCCCGTTCATGCTCTGTCTCTCTCTGTCCCAAAAATAAATAAAAAACGTTGGAAAAAAAAAAAATTAAAAAAAAAAAAAAGTACAGGAAAGAATTATTATCCCCATTTCAAGGTAAGAATAATTTAGACACAGAAAGGTTAACTAGCCCAGCCCAAGTCCACACAGCCGGTAAGAGGCAGAACCATCATTCAAAATTGAGAGTCTTGTCTCCATAGTCCCTGCTGCTAACTCATCACTACACTGCAGACTCAGAAAAATCACAGGAGAGTAATGTCTGCAAGATTAAAAGGCAAAGTGTAAAATCTATAGAATAAGGATTCTATTTTAAGTGAGGATTAAAAAAGTGGCATTCCATTTATTGACAGTGCTATAAAAATAGCAGGAAATTAATCCTTATTAGCATTAGGATACCAAAAAAAAAAAAAAAAAAAAAAAAAAAAAAAGGATGCCAATCCCATCGATTTCAAAAGGTCTGCAGAGACAGACTATTCTGAATGTGCAGTAATTTAAAAATAAGAAGTACCAAAATAAGAAATTTAACTGCTCCCATATATAGTGCATAAGAGGAAAAAGAGACGAGCCAGGCTCAGTAGATATTTCTTTTCAGTAATTTGTAGTCTTCAATTTGTAATAACTGCAAAAAAGAATGGTCTCTGGACACTGGAAGATCTTCAATTCCTATTTAGGAGGTTCTTCAGAAAACACTGAAGCAAAAAGATTAATCATAAAGCAAGCAATTCATACTGTAAAAGAAGGCTAAAGATAGTTCCAAGTCCAATAATTACATATCCCCTTCAGCTATAAAATAACTCCATTCTATTTAAGAAAAAAAAAAGTTTCATGTTTTCCATTTATAAATTCCAACTATAACACCATGAAATTCAAAAGAAAGTACTCATAAAATGTCATTAAAAGAATGCAATCAGGACTTCCAGTGAACAGAGCTTATGATAAAAAACAAAGAACCACCACGGGATTAAAGCGGAAATTAAAAAAAAAAAGAAAATCTGATGTTGGGTTTTTTTCTAAGTAGGCGCCACACCCAAAGTGAGGCTTGAACTCCCGACCCTGAGGTCGAGTCACATGCTCTAAGCCAGTCAGGTGCCCTATAATCTTTTAAATGTAAAACATCTGAGGGCCATATTATTAGGCTTTTCTAGGAGAAATTTAGAACCTAGGCTAGAGGAAGTAGTAATACCACACAAAATTCAGTGACCTACTAGGAAACAGGCCTCCTCCTCTTCCTTCTTCCTGCTGAAAGTGATCAATGGGGCTATTATTCAGATCTTCTCCTAACTGGTGTTATTTGTGGGGTAAAATAGCAAAGCAACCCTTTATTTCTACAAGAAAAATTGATACGTTCCAGTCTTGAAAAACCATCAGTATCTTCAATTATGGATTTTCATTAGAACCTGTGATGTTTATATTTTGTGAATTCTACAGGCTTTTACCTAAAAAAAAAAAAAAGAGAGGACTGAAGATATAGGAGTTATTTCCCAAATGGGGATGTACTTCAGTTCCTGTATTCCTGTTGGGATGTTGTCTGGCAGTGGGGGGCAGTTTAAAGGAGGTCCCTGGAATTATTGCCAATAAAATTTCAATCACATAAACTTAACTCTCCACCTCAGTAGGGGCCAAAAGCCTGAACTCAAACACCTCACCCTCAAGCAATTCTGCCAAAGATTAAAGAGCCCTTTCCAATATTAGCAATTTAAAAAGTTGATCAGAACCCCCCCCCCCCATACACACACAAAGCATACATAGGGATTGTCACTGTAGCTCTACTCTCACATAAAACAGACTGAAGTTTGTAGTAAGTTATCTTTCCCCTTTGAAAAATGAAAATCTTTCCAGAAGAAGGGATGCCAATTTAGTATGTAAGGAAAGCTCTAGGGCAGCATTCCATAAAGGAATGGTCCCATTCTGGTTAGAGACCATAAATGCCAACATCAAGCATGCTATAAAATACTGTCCCTCTTTGGTAATAGATGGATTTATATAGAAGTATGTATTTCACTCTAAAATCATTCAGAAATATTTATGTGCCAAGCATTGTTAGGATGCATACACGAAATAACAGTCCTGGGGTGCCTAGGTGGCTCAAGTTGGTTAAGTGTCCGACTTCAGGTCATGATCTCATGGCTGAGTTCGAGTCCCGCACTGGGCTCTGTGCTGACAGTTCAGAGCCTGGAGCCTGCTTCAGATTCTGTCTCTGTCTCTCTCTCTCTCTGCCCCTCTCCTGCTCATGGTCTCAAAAATAAAAATGAAAATAAAGGAACAAATACCAGCGTGGTCATTAAGGGAACTCTATTCCGGTGGTAAGTGGCATGTAAACAAATAATGTTAATTCCCTCAAAACATCAGATTCCCTTAAGTCCACAGTTTCCAAGATCACGGACTTAAAAACAGCTTAAGTATAAAAAGCATGTTGTGAACCACACGTGTGCACACATGTATACTAAATGAGAAGTGTGAACTTGAATCCTGAAACAGCGTATAGAGACCTGGTTTCGTACATGGCCCTTTGCTAATACTTGCTCAAGAGAAATGTAGCATACAGATTTTCAAAGTCTATTTATGCTTGATCAGAAATCATCTGGAAATAGAAAAAGGGCTTATTTTCTTGGGTCTGATCTTCCATCTGAATTAAGAAATGGAACAGACCTCCCCTGCCTGTGTTAACCAGAAACCTACCAGTATAACCGTGGGAACAGATGGCAATATTGTGGTCTGGTTCTACCTACCACTGCAAGGCAACTGAAGTAAACCTCACAGATGTAAACTGAATAGATGTTCAAATGCTGCTGCTATACAAATTAGTAATTCAAAACCATCGCTGGCTATCCCCAGAGAAGCCAAGAAATCACAGTACAATATGGAAATTGCCATAACATAGTGAGATCTACACAAACATTACCCAAATCTTCGTTGGTCATGAAAGCAAGCCATTCCAATACAGAGAATGGGAGACTGCCGGATCATAAAAAGACAATTTTAGCAGTGAAACTACTAAGTATGATACCAAAATGGTGGATACATAATATACCTGTGTTCAAACCCATAGAATGGACAACACCAAGAGTGAACCCTAAAATTAACCATGGGCTTTGGGTGATTATGATGTGCCAACGTAGGTTTATCAGTGGTAACAAACGTACCATCTGGTGGGGGATGTGGACAATGGGGAAGTCATACAGTGTACAGGCAACCTCTGTACGTCCCCTCAGTTTTGTGCACTTAACACTGCTATAAAAAATGAAAGTCTTAATTTTTAATTAGTTTCATGATGAAATAAAGGCATTTCTCTTCACTTTTGTTTTCCTTAGCTCACGTGAATACACTCCTCCTCTTTAACTACAAAAAGGAAACAGATGTCCAAATACCATATTGCCGATCAAAAAGTGGGGAAATAACCCAGGGAGGAAAGATAGTTGTGCCTGGACAGTGAGACCAGTAACATTTTCATAATGCCTTCTAGCCTCTGTTCTGTTCATATCATTTCTATTTCCATTTTCCCTGATTGTGATGATATAATTTAAGTTTATTTTGAGAAAGAGAATGTGAGTGGGGCAGAGACAGGGGGAGAGAGAGAATCCCAAGCAGGCTCCACATTCTCAGTGCAGAGCCTGACACAGGGCTCAGACCCACAAACCGTGGGATCATGACCTGAGCCGAAATCAAGAGTCAGATGCTCAGAGATGGACTGAGCCAACCTAGGCGCCCCTTTATGAGATAACGTTTTAACATAACATACCATTATAGTATTCAAAATCTTTGCTAACAGATGAAAGAGGTATCTAGTGGTTTGTAATGTTTTAATTCCTACTGAAATGGACCATTTTTTCACCTTATTAAAATGTTGTGAATCAGTTCAAGAAACAGGAAAATGTTTATGTATCATGCTTTATGTTTAAATACTAAACTTGGTTTTAAGAATTACAATGTTAAACATTAAGTTGAAATACGCTTAATGTGGGCCCAAGAGGGTATTTCCTCTAACTTTCATTTCAACAGCAATACGGTTTTTAAAAAATTTCAAGTTAACAATAAAAGTCCTTAATTTATGGACTTTATAAGAACACAAATTCAAGAAATATCAGACTGAGTGTTTGGGAAGGTTTCAGATGGGAAATAGATTTGAGCTTGTTCTTAAATAAGGTTTGAATGGATATGGAGGGGGAAAAGAGCCAGGAACCAGAGACTACCTTAAACACATTTGGCTAAAAGAAACTTATAAACTGTTCAGAAAGGAGTGCCATCAAAGATAATAACCAAGATAGGCCTTCAAGGGCAGAGTTGATAACATTGCAGGAATAGGTGAAAAGGTTAAGGTAGAAAAACTAAATGGGTAGTAACTGAAAATCACGGTCTAACCCTTGGGAAATTACCCTGAAAGAGTTGAAAAAAATCCCAGGTGAAAGAAAACTGAAGAACCATCAAAGCATTACAAACCTAGGGAAGGGCAGAATTACAAAAGTTCAAGGAGAAGATGGTTTTAACAAGCAGGGCAATTATCCCATGCTACAGAAGGGCAGGAAAACATCAACTGAAGAGGCCAATAGATTTAGTGGTTTCAAGAATTCAGTTTCGACAGGAAGAACAAGCAGAGAACCTTGTAGATTTTGCAGCTGACTTTTCCCAGAAACACCAGCATAAACCCAAGTTCCACTATCAGCAAAGTTGGTAATGCATAGGGAACCCAAAAGTCAAATCCATTTTTCAAAGAGCAGTCAGTTGGCCTCTGGGAAGGTCATACCGATCTCTGGGGAAGAACATTTCAGGTAGAGGAAACAGCACGGAGAACATGCCTAGCATGTAGAAGGCAGTACAAAGAAGACTAGTGGGGAGTTAAAAACACAGAGAAACAAGGATAGGTAGAGCTATGAAGTCAAAGGATGACAGATCCTGCAGGTGATTTAAGACCTGTGGCTTGAGTGTATTAGGGAGCCACTGGGGTTTTGAGCAGAAAAGTGAAAAGCCACCTGGGTCAGAATCGTGGAAGAACAACAAAACCGAATGAGTGGAGCTGTTCCTACAGTGCTTTCTGTCTTTCGCAGTAACCGTATTGAAGAATGTATTCATTGTGCTGCCGAACTTTATAATGAGCTCTACCCGGAGCCTCCATGGTGCACGTGCCGTGGCCCAGGACAACCAGAATCACCTGGTCCCATCAACTCCAAACGAAGGAAGCCTTTTCCAGTTACCAGGAAGTACTATACAAATTATCATTTAAGTGTGCCAGGACTAGGAAGTACTTTTCTGGAGGTAGGCAAGCATTAGTTATGTAAGCAAGTCAGTTACAATTTTAAAAGGAACCCAAAATATAATCAAATTCATTTTTATAAATCTTCTATAGGAAAACAAATCCCTTCAGTGTTGGAATTCAAGTCACCTTTGGTTTTACATTTTGGCAAAACAAGAAATGAAGATGAAGAAAACCAACTGACGACTTAGATCCTTTACTCAGATCTACTTATAAGCATAAGTGGAAATTTCGTGGTGCTTCCATTCCATATCTGTTCAATGAACCTTCCAGTAATCATTTTAGTAAATATTGTATGTGAAAGTAATTTTATGTTAGATTCTTAGGTAGCATTACCTTACATCTAAAATTATTAAAATTTACTTTCTACAGAATACAGAGGATTCTCTTTTCCAAGCTTACTGAAACAACTCAGTTGTAGATAAAGATTCAAGGCATCCAAGCCCATAAGAGAATTTTAGTTAAAATTTGGTTCTATTAATTGGTTTGCAAGATTACAACAGCCAAAAAATATATGTATATACAAGTATATGTGTATCACGCATGTCTCATTTGTGTAATACATTTACTTTGTAACTCTAGATCCCTTAACCAATTATAACGTTGACCATTACCCCACACAACCTCCACCCTAAATGGTTTAAACTTCAGTACAAGCATTACAAGGAATTTTTTATCCTGGATAAAAGACTGCTAAATGATGCCCATAGATCACTGCATATAACATCTAGCATGGCATTCTACAAAACAGCACTGAAAAGAAAATAAGCAGTATACCATCACCAAATCCTAGACTCCTTCTGGCTTTCTTGCTCTTCTCTGTACCAGAGCAGAGAGCAGGCTCAAGAGTGCCAGTCACATCAAACTTCCTTAAGGGAGATACTGGTACACAGCATACATGCTCAACACAGCCCGAGAGTCTACTACCACCATACCTAAAACCAATGGAAGAATTACCCAAAAATAGCCAGGTACCAGAAACTGAGAAAGACACACAATGGCACCCTCCACCTTATGAGGGGCTCTGCTACCATAACAAGTATCTGGGGGGGGAGGGTAGTCATAAAAACAATTTTTCCATTTTTCGGAGTTAAAACCTTTTAGAAGTTGATAAACAGAATAAAATGTATCACACTAAACAAAAAGCCACAGAATACTTCAGAGTGGAGAACTTCTCTTCAAATAGATTTTTAAAAAAAGGCCTACCACCATTAATGCCCCCTTTGGAAATTCTTAATACTATGATAGGAAATAGCAAAGTATATGAATTGATATATTGGCAGACCCACAGAAAAGAATGTCTTTACTAAAGAAGTCATGTATATAATAAAATTTACATGCCCATATATCAACAAGGTATAAAATTTATGTACCTAAAAGTTATGTAACATTACTGTAATATTCCTTTATGAAAACAACTGTAAAAACATCAATTCTTTGTGATTAACGTTCCAGAAAATACAGAACCTGTCTATCGGTATCAACCTTATCAATGCTGTTTTGTAGAATGCCATGCTAGAGGTTATATGCAGTAATCTACAGGCATCATTTAGCAATAAAAAATTCCTTTCAATGCTTATACTGGAGTTTAAACTTGTTTTGGGTTTTCTTTTTTTAAATAGCTTTCATGCCCAGCACAGAGCTTAAACACTCAACCCTGAGAGGAAGACCTGAGCGGAGATCAAGAGTGAAAATGCTTAGGCCATGGGGCACCTGGGTGGCTCAGTGGGTTGAGCGTCCGACTTTGGCTCAGGTCATGATCTCGTGGTCCGTGGGTTCGAGCCCCGCATTGGGCTCTGTGCTGACAGCTCAGGGCCCGGAGCCTGTTTCAGATTCTGTGTCTCCCTCGCTCTCTGACCCTCCCCTGTTCATGCTCTGTCTCAAGATAAATAAACATTAAAAAAAATTTTTTTTTTAATTAAAAGAAAATGCTTAGGCAACAGAGCCACCCAGGCACCCAAATTTAAACTGTATAAAACTCTTTAAACCATTTGTTTAGGGTGAAGATTCTGGGGGAAATGGTCAACATTACAATTGCAAAGTGGATCTACAGTTCTTAAAGTATACAAATGACACCTGGACAGTACATGTACACTTGTAGATACACGTGATAACAAATTTATTGACTAAATAAATCAAAACTTATTTTGAAAGAATGTGTTGTCAAGTACTCCAACATGAAAGGGACAGGACAGTTAGCCCCACCTTTACATTACAAACTACCATTAAAACAATCATAAAATTAAAGCAGATTGAGGCAAAAGAATTAGAAGTCTCAGAAAAGACATAATTATATGTAATTTAATGTATGAAATTTGGTATCAAGCTCAAGGATTAGGAAAAGTTAATAACTTAGATAACATAGCACCACAGAAAACTTTTCAAATCTACCTTGTAGGGGCAGCACCCAGGTGGCTCAGTTGGTCGAGCGTCCGACTTCAGCTCAGGTCACGATCTCACGGTTCATGGGTTCAAGCCCTGCGTCGGGCTCTGTGCTGACAGCTCAGAGCCTACAGCCTGCTTCAGATTCTGTGTCTCCCCTCTCTCTGCCCCTTCCCCACTCACACTGTCTCTTAAAAATAAACATGATAAATAATAATATATATATTATAAATATATATTTAGTTATATATGACTCAATAAACATTAAAAAATAAAAAATAAATCTACCTTGTAGCATAAAGCAAGTTACAGCAACCATAAATTTTAAGCCAATTTATGAAAAGAGGTGAAAATGCAAGTTGAGTATGTTAAGAGTAGGAAGAATCAAAAAATATATCTGATTACAGGGAAAAACAAAAAAACCTAGAACCTCTCCACCCATCATAAAATAGCAAAGAAAAGCAGACTTTTTTCCCCAGGCTGACTTGGATTCTCAACTATTCTTCCCAAAACCAATGTAAACAGGAAGAACTGAAGATCTTCAAGGCTGAGTCCACTAATTCCAAATTTCCAAAGCCTATTTCCTACTAAGAACTTTGTACTCCAAGCCAACTATCCAGTATGACCAGTCCTTCAGTCAGGGTCCCAAGAAGAAAGAGATGGGACACTCAGAATGTGGTAACAGAATTTAAGAAGGGTGATTTACAAGGTGGGGTGTAACAGAACCCTGCCCTAGGCTGCCAGTGGCTGGGCCGTGACCTCTCCTAGCTTAGAAGTGGGTGAAGGAGCAGTTATTGTCAGTCTGAGAAATAGCCATATAAATGGTTGCTTTGTGGGGGCGCCTGGGTGGTTCAGTTGGTTAAGCATCCAACTTCGGCTCAGGTCGTAATCTCACAGTTTGTGGGTTCGAGCCCCACATCAGGCTCTGTGCTGACAGCTCAGAGCCTGGAGCCTGCTTCGGATTCTGTGTCTCCTTCGCTCTCTGACCTTCCCCCACTTGTGCTCTGTCTCTCAGAGATAAATAAATGTAAAAGGAAAGAAACGGTTGCTTCATGGAGAGCTGTGAGCTCTAAGGAGCACAGCCCACTCCAGAGGATCTTGGGGGTCAGGGAGGGAGCAGGAATACTTGGGACTTCTTTCCTCCCCTGACCCTCCCAGCTTCAGCCAGGTTCCCAAGAGCCAAACCTAATCAGAAGCCTGAGAGCAAGAGTCCAAGCAGGTCCACCCTCTGGGGCAGAAAGCAGGGTGAGAAAGGGTGGAAGGGGAGTCTAAAGGAGCAACAATCTGGTAGGACAGGGTGAGCCCAGCTTCAGGACTTGTCTTCTGCTTCGAATTCTGATTTGCAGCATTGTTCGTGCCAGTTTCACACAATGCCCTGAAACCTGGTGAAAGGCTCCTGACCATCTGAAACGTTTCCTATTCTTCTTTAACCATGTTGAAAATGGACACTCATTTAACAATAGTCACAATCCTACATACCAAAAAGTGACAATGGGGGGGGGGGGGGGGGGGGGAAGACACTAAGATTATAAAGTCAACTAGATAGTGCTTACAGAACGGCATCAGAAAAATAAAGCACATATCCTTTGTATGTTAAAGTTATAAGCATGTGAATATATATGTTAAAAATGGTATGTGTTAACATAGGATATAGTGGTCTTTAAATTTCTAGACTAAGATACAAACAGGTAGGAGAAAGGGAAAAAAACACATGTTCTACATTATCCAGTAAGGGCCCAGTCAATTCGCAGTTTGAGAACAATCATTTTTGCTCTCAAGATAACTAAAGGAAATAAGCTAGATAACTTAAGCCTTTCAGTAGCCACCACTGAAGCGAAGTTTTGTGGGGGTTGTTTTTAAACTCTTCTAATGGGGCAAAAATAAAAATCAATTGTAACTATATGTGGAAGAAGGCACAAAGGAAAACAATGCTTTACAATCCCATGAGCAAATTACTTAAGAGATTATGTTACCCCCCCAACTTTTTGTTTTTCTGGTTTTTTTTCTTTTTACAGCTAGCTAAGGATACCAAGCTGGAAAAACAAAAGGCTTCATTAAGAACAGTGCTTTCTGAGAATACCAGATACCAGATTCCCATTTCTGAACACACACTAGCAAGAGCCTGTACTCAATGTACTAGATGGGTTATTTTTTCTTTCCTACCAAAAGCAGGATGAAATTCGCCTTCAACAATATAGAAGGATGGAGAAAGCAGGCCACAGAATTACCCATGTATCTGCCATAACAGAAAAAGCCAGGAAAACATCAAAATGGGAAGTTGAGAAGGAAGGTAACTAATCTGCTCACACCACTGCCTTGACCTCTGAAGTGTCACGGTCTACTGTCAAAGTTACAATCAAACTTTGAGATGAAGGGATATTTGATAGAAACAGGTGACAAATTTGAGATGTACTATCAGTGACAGTGTCTGGTAGCCCCACGGGACAGCCTCCAAAGATACCTGGCCACTGGGCAAGCTAACTCCGATGGAGTGAACGGCCTCCTCTAACCAGACAGAAGCCTATTTCAAAGGAAATGCATCAGCTGCCTTTGCAATGCTTATCAAAACCTCTATTTACATGCAATTAGCTTCTCACCTTCCTAAGGGCTTAGTTTGAGTCAGCCCACACCTCAAGAGCCAGCGAGTCCCATCAAGATGCCTGGATCATCGACCTCAAAGGGAACATTTTGAGAAGGAAATCCATCACTGCCCACCCAGTCGCTCAAATGTAAAAGGGAGGAGTCACCATAAATCCCTATGACCCCACTCTCCTACTGACTGGATCTCTGATCAAACCCCACTGATCATCCCAACACAGAATCTCTACCTACCTACACAGCTACTACCTTACTTCAGGTTGTCCGATTTCTGCCGGGACCTTCCCACTCACTCACCTCTGCCTTCCTCTACCTCTAACGTATTCTCCTTAGGTTTTCCAGAATACTCTTTTTACAGAGAACTCACCTCATATTTTTCCTCCATGCAAGCCTTCACTAGGTCTCGCTTTACAGAATAAAGCCCAAACTCCTGCAAAAGGCTCTGCGTACCCAGTTCCCACCCACCTAACCAAGTTTCATCTCTTGCTATGTGCCTTTCCCTGAAGCTGCCCCCCCCACAATGTGCCACTTCATGTCCTGGTACCCTTACAGCTAATCCCATCTGAATCCCTCTCACTCACATATTGATCTATTCACCTTTCAGCCTGCTGCTCTAATTTCACTTCCTCCAAGAAGTCAACTCTGATGGTGCCTTGGAGAACTGATTGCTCCTTTGTGTTCCTCCCTCAGGACGGGTTACTTTCTCAGTCAGTGTAAATCCTCAAGTCCTAGATCTGTGGTATTTGCTTACCAAATGAATAAAACTTTTTATCGATAAAACCAGCACATTTTTGATATATCGATTAGCCAAAGATCTTGCCAGACCATCAAAGTGCTAGACTGGACAAGGCACCAGCCTAGTTCATTGGAATAAGAACTGATGGAGAAGTCCCCTCTAACCATGACTGACCAAATTGTCTGGAGAGCTTAAATATCCAGGGTAAGCCCCAGAATCCTGATTCACTTGGTGTAGACCCGGCTTTGCTTCAAGGCTTACCAAGTGATTCTAATATGCAGCCATATTCATGAACCACGGGGCTAGAGAAAAAAAAAAAAAAAAATCTGTCTTTTCCACTCCTGCCCTGGAGTGGGAGACAGATTAAGCCAACACCCATTTGTCACACGGACTGCGTCCGGCATTTGAACTACAACTACCAATTTAAAGGGCTGAGGACTACCCCTTCCTTGCCAGAAGTATTTCAGAAACCATTCTTCCTGGTTCCGTGACCAGAATGGACCCTTGACTAGAACGGGTTTAGTCCAACTTTATTTTCTGACTATAATATCAGCAGTACCAAGAATATAAATGGCCAGAAACCTAGCAGAAGTCAGAAAAGATCCAAACGAACCTATTATTTGAGGTTGGAAGCTCATCTACAGGGATGCATCACCACCCGAATGACTGGCGCACAGGATCTCTAAGAAGGCCACAGACCACCCTCATTGAGGAACATTTTAAAATGGTTACTGACGGTTGTCCCAATGACACGGGAGTGAAGGGGCATAGCTGGTATTAGAGAAGCAGGGGGTAGTAATGCCAAACGATCTACATGAAGGATGGTCCTGGGGCTTCAGACATCCTCCAGGACATCCACAGAAGAGAAAAAAACTCTTACTAGAACCTAATACTAAGTTTATATACAAGCATTTTTGCAGGGGTTTAAATATATCCACAGTTTTTCAAAAATACAACTACTATGCAAATTCAGGAAAGACCATATTTTTAGAAACATTAACAGCTATTTGCTAGTTAGGAAAATCCTGCTGTGGGCTAGGTTTAAATCAACAGAATACATTTATGTCAGTCTGCACCGGAGATTGGTACATTCCATGATTTTATATAAATATGAATACACACATCTTAAATTGGATCTCCTAGGATAGCTGTGTTCAAGTATTTACACATTGATTTACATGTTAGTTTACTGAAATTATTTTTACTTCATATTATAGATAAGGCATTATAACACTGCATTATGACTGGGTTATACATTTGTTATAAATATTTAAATATAAAATTCAGAGCATATAGCTATTTTAGGACACAAAAAATGGTATTACACACTATTTGTTATTTAAAAAAAAGCATTGGACCTAATAAAGAACATGCGATTTAATGTCCTCACTACCTGATTTTAAATGCATATATTTTAAAAAGTTTACACCCTAGTTCTCCAAAGTTAGTTTTTGGATACCTTTCCTGAAAATCTAGGTTGTAATCATTCACATATTTGAACGTTCTCTCCTACTCTCACAGCCCAAGAAGAATTCTCATTTCCCTACAACCCAGGTTCCCTAAGCTCCCAACAGCAACTACATCAGCCCTGTGGCAGATAAAGTTACTTCTCAGCTATAGGAAAAAGAGATCATGAAAATTAGGTCGTAGCTTACAGAGCCTACAGAGACAATCTTCCTGAGGCAAAAGATAGGGAATCAAGATCAGCTTAAGCACCACCCCACATAGTGGATTTTGTGTTAATGTTCTTCCATCAAGAGGCTACAGGAACCAAAGATTAGCAAGAGTAGAGTCCTATCTTTAGTTTCATCTCTGGCTTTCCAATGTGTCCCTGGCTAAACTGCATAATATGTAAAAGCTTTTAATTCTTCAACCATAGACCAGGCATACGTGTGTATATATACTTGGATCTGAAACCATGAGACGAGTGGTTATCAGGAAAACAAAAAGTGATGCCCTGGAGAGGGAAACAATGAAGTTGGTGCTTTGATACAAAGAATAATATTTTAAAATGCACAGCCAGCAATGCGTGTGTGAGCTCCTAATGAAAACCCCAGTTCCTTGGGGAATGATGCTATCATACCAAATTATGACATTTGACAAAGAAAAAAATATTTTCACCATAAAATTAAGCAGTCTGACAAGACAGACTTTGGAAGGCTTGACTTGAAATTCCACACTGATCAGAATACAGAAGAAAAAAAGACTCAGTTAATGATGAGATGGTAAAAGAGAGCCTGAGTCTAGAAGATCTGAAATGAGAAGAGCCTACAGGATGAAGTTGGGGTGGGGGGAGGATACCATTATAAGCCAAAAGTTGAAAGCGAAAATAGGATCTGGGTGGAGGACAAGTTGGAAGGCATTATGGGCACAAGTGGTCAAGCCTAAAGTTGAGTCTAATGGCTTTCTGCTTCCAAACTCTTCATACAGGCCCTACTAGAGACAAAAAAAAAAAAATCAGCCCTGCCTGGGGGAGGAGGCTGAACCTACATGATGAAGTGTTGGGGCATAACTAAGTTGTACTTTTCATATTAAAATTCATCTTCTAAGATTAGAGGTAAACTCTTTCAGAGCTTTAAAGCCAAGAAATACCCTACCTGACCCTTCCTCTAAAAGGGATACTTGAGAATCCTGTTTATCCCTGATATCTAGATCATAGATACAGGTCTTTTTGGGGACCAAACATTTCTAGAAGTTCCCTTCTCAAAGAGTATGCCTTAACAATACAGTATCGCTATACATCCTGTATCCTATTTACACATAGGAAACATTTTAGAACACTGGCACTCATACTAGGATGGAAAATACAGCTTACCGAATTAAGTAGAAAATAGCTCTTTTAAAATACCTCTTATGCCCTCTTAATACATGGGAAAACAGGTTTTCAAAAGCAACTTTGCTTCAGCTCACACTGGTAGGCATTAGTCAAGTTACCATTCAAACCCAACAGCCTTATCAGTTATTTACTTAACCTCCCTCAAGTTTTTCTTTTCTAGACTTACTGAAATAAAGTGTTCCTGGCTTCCAATTCCAACAGTAGTGGTAAGAACGGTAAAGGTATTAGGATAGTATTGGTTAATACTTAGGACTGAAAGAAATTAGCAAAACCAATAAAACATCCTGCGCCAAGATAAACTATTTGGTGGGAGCAAGATAACTTGTTACAGAGCAACCACATGGCAAAATTTGCCAGAATAGACAATTTGAACCTTCTAACAAGGTGATCCCACTAGAACACTCAGTATCTGCTTATAGTTAAGCTCTTGCCAATTTATAAACGCCCCTGATAAAAGCAATGCCCTTACTCTCTCAAGGCCTGTAACCAGCATAACTAAGAGAAAAGTCCCTGTTGAGGCAGTGTTCCAAGACAGACAAGCCCTTCCTCAGAAACAGAGCCCTCAGATACTAGAGTCACTGCTGGAATAATAAGAACAAGGGAAGCTGAATCTCTCCATTTGCATGGGAAGGGTCAAAAGGAAAAGTCTCCCCTCAAACTGGCAAATGCCTACACCACCTTCTAGAGTAAAGACCATTTATCTACAGTCTACAATGCCCTAGGTCTGTACTGAGTGTTTTCCTCACGGATGAGGAGTCAGGGCTCACAAAGGCTCAAATGCCAAGATCAGATGCTACAAAGTGGCACAGCTGTGATTCAAACAGACCCCCACAGCCTCCAATGCCACCCCAGTGAACTGTTATTCTCAGAGGTCACTGCAAATTAAAATATTTCCATGTTAGTGGACTACACCCAGACTCTGCATCTGTGTGTAAAATGCAATGCTGACTTTTACCTTAAGAATCTGACACCTAGGCAACCAAAAGCTTCAGGCAACTCCTTCTAAACTCCGAGGCAGTGGATGTCAGGAAGGGGAGAGAGAACGCATCTAAGAAATCTCAAGATTTACACACACAAGCTACTGAAAGGGAAAATCTGCCAACCCAAGATACACCTCTTTGGCATAAGGATTATCTTGAGCTCATGATTTTTAATAGCAGACACATCTCCATTTGTAAGTGTACCCCCTTCTCCCTACCAGGTAGAGGGGGAGGATTAAATCTCTAGAAACTTAATGGAGAAGGCAAGGAACCACCACAAGCCTTTGTTTACTGCGGTTTGCCTAAGAAACCTACCATAACTTGCTTTCCTCCATCCTCCCCCCGCCCCCCCCCCCCCCCCCCCCCCCCCCCCCCCCATCTTCTTTGTCATTAGCTGCAGATAGTATTTAACGTGCTGGCTTGGGCCATTTAGGGAGTTACTGAGTCTTCCGCTGTCTCTCCCATACGTATGGGGTAAGTGGAGTATTAAACTTCTGTTTTTCTCCTCTTAATCTCATATTATAGGGAGGTGGTGTCAGCCAAGAACCTAGATGGGTTGAAGCAAAGTCATTTTTCTCTCCCCTACATTGTTTTTCTTAAGACTTCACAAGGAAGAAAAGGTTTCGGAAGCATCTCAGCACAGCTTTTCGTGTTCTATTAAGAAAATAGATGCCAGAACATGGAACCTGCTTTCCAAAGTCCCAGGCAGGTTAACGAATAATTGCTAAACCTCTCAACCTTCCGCATCTAACAGTTTTCATCTGAAGGCTAAGAAATGGAGTCTAAAGTTAGTCTCCTTACCAAGCTATCTAGAGACCACTCAAATTCACATTTCCATCAGTGATTAATAAGTGAGTTACCCACTATTTGATAAACACAAATGTAATTTATTCATGTTTACCAAAATTTTGAACAGCTCTATTGAAGAATGTTGGCACATTCTGAATTTCTCAATTTGTAAGATGCCTGGGTAAAACTTACTTTTTCATTATATTTAATCTGCTTAGTCAAAAGTCTTCTGAAAGAAAAATCACATAAGCCTCCTAGAAGAAAACAGACA
Organism: Panthera leo; assembly: GCF_018350215.1. Lineage (NCBI taxonomy): Eukaryota > Metazoa > Chordata > Mammalia > Carnivora > Felidae > Panthera > Panthera leo. Next base: position 138,934,506 of record NC_056680.1, read on the forward strand.
GTAAGGAGTTTGATGTTGGTCTTAGCAATTTTTTTGGACCAGTCTCCTCAAGCAAGGTCAACAAAAGCCAAAATAAACAAATGTGATTACAACAAACTATGAAGCTTTTGCACAGCAAACAAAATAGGCAACCCACCGGATGAAAGAGATTTACAAATCCTACCCAAATAAGGGGTTAACATCCCAAATACATAGAGTTTACACATTATTAAAAAAAAACAGTAATTAAAAGATGGGCAGAGGACATAGACATTTTCCCAAAGACCTACAGATAGCCAACAGGCACATGTAAAGATACTCAACATGGCTAGTCAGGGAAATGCAATCAACACCACAATGAGCTACCCCCTTACACCTGTGACACTGGCTATTCTCAAAAGGACAAGATAACAAGAGTTGGCAAGGATACGGAGAATGACCAAACACTTGTGCACTACCCGTGGGCATATAAATTGGCGTGGCCACAACACCAACAGGATGGAGATTCCTCAAAAAATTAAAAATGGAATTACCATACTACCAATTTCTAGTTATCCAAAGAAAATGAGAATATCAGTTCAGAGATATATGTACCCCCGTATTCACCACAGTATTTATAATAATCTTGATAAGGAAGCAACCTAAGTGTCCATCACTAGATGAACATGTAGCACATACGAGCAATGGAGATACTCAGCCATTGAGCTACTCAATGGATATACTCAGCCATGAAGAATGAAATCCTGCCATATGCGACAACGTGGATGGACCTAGATGATATTATGCTAAGTGAAAGAAGTCAGAGAAAGAAATACCATATGATTTCACTTCTGTGAAATCGGGGGTGGGGTGGTGCAGGCAGGGGGAAACAGCTTGCAAGCTAATACTATTAGAAACTCCAACAGCCAGCAAGACACAAGTTTATTATATGCTCTCCATTTACCTTGGCACCATTCTTACTCTGCAAAGGGCATATTGTAGCTAGCAGGCTCCTCACTGGCCACACATTTCTGCTCTCAGTAGGACAAGTCCTAAGCCCACAATGAGATGGTTGTGTTTTTCAACTAAACTACCTCCTTGGTGTTCTAGAACATCCTGGCATGTTCATCTGCCCCTGTGGTCTTACAGTTTCCTGAACCTTGAATACTTTCCCTCCAGACAGCCATCACTCCTCTCCAACTTTGGTTAACCTTCAGTGAGGCTTTTATTGAGTGTCATTTGCATTAGTTCAGATCCATCAAGAAGCCACTAGTAAGATTAAACATGTACAAGCCCAGGACACCTGGGTGGCTCAGTCAGTTAAGCGTCCAACTTCGGCCTGGGTCATGATCTCACGTCTCGGGATTTTGAGCCCCGCGTTGGGCTCTGTGCTGACAGCTTGCAGCCTGGAGCCTCCAATAAAAGACCTATTGGAGTAGGGTCCCAGTCCATTCAGGCTACTATAAAAAAAGCATATTGGTGGGGTGACCAGCATTTACTTCTCATAGTTCTGGAGGCTGGAAGTCCAAGATTAAGGCACAGGCAGATGTAGTGTCTGGCCCACTTCCTGGTTCATAGATGCCTTTTGCAAGGGCAGTAATCCTATTCATGAGGGCTCTACCCTCATGACTTAATCATGTCCTAAAGGTCCCACCCCCAATACCATCACCTTGATGGGTAGGATTTCAACTTCTAAATTTTGGGGACACACAAACACACATCCCATAACAAGTAGGGAGCAAAGACAGGGAGCATCCTCCTACAAGATTCAAGGAGAAGAGGGAAGGACTGGACTTCCGGCAAAGGTCCAAGAAAAGGTTCAGCCAAGTGGATAGCAAGTCCTTGAGCTCAAGTCATCCATTAGCACAGTCCCACAATTTGAAGGATTGCCTACCTTACAATCCCTTCTGTCCCTGGTCACCTGGCTAGGCCCAGCCCACAGCAGACAGGACCTCAGAGTGCTGGAAGAAGCAAAGGAGCACCCAACTCCCAGCAAGTGGGTGATGAGCCAAGGAGCCCCCGGGGATCCACTTTACAAGTCACCCCAGCATGTAATCCCATTATAACAGCTAAGAGCAAGTGAACACTTACTGTGTAGGCTCAACCTTTTTTATGCCTTGATACCCACAACCATGAAGCAAGGCACTATTACCTGAATATCACCAAGGAAGTGGAGGCAAAGGTAATGGACCACAATCAATTAGTGTCAACTCTAATTTGAATCCAGAAGTCCTTACTACCCCGTGAGTTTGCCTGAAGTTTTTCTACTACGAAGAATTAAGTTAAATGAGATACACATTAAAAGTTGGTAAAAACATGGGGCACCTGGGTGGCTCAGTTGGTCTATCTCCTGACTCTTGATTTTAGCTCAGGTCAAGATCTCACAATTGGTGGGATGGAGCCCCGCATCGGGCTCTGCATGGTCCATAACCTCTGCTTGATATTCTCCCTCCCTCTCACTCTCTTCCCCTTCCCCAACTCACACATGTGCACTCTCTCAAATGTCTTTTAAAAAGTTGGTAGAATACTGTCCCATTCAATGTAATTGAAAAAGATAAGTAATCTTGACACTTCAAATGGCTAGAAAATCTTCCTAAAGACATACATATGCCAGACCTTCTATGAACAAACTGACAAAATTCCCTGCCCTCATTGAGCTTATGGGAGGAGATAGAAGGTAGGGGTGAACAATGAAGGTTACATAGTATATTAGGTGATAAGTACAGTAGGGAAAATTAAAGCAGGAAGAGAAAGTAGTTAGTATGTAAATGAGTAGAAGGACGGACCAAGGTCAGGAAAAGCCTTACCAAACTGAAAGTACAGGTGAAGGGGGGCAGGAGGGTTATATAGAAGAAAAGCATCTGAGGTTCAGGGAATGGTAAGAACAAAAGGGCAGATGTAAGAACATGCCAGCATGTTCCAGAACAGCAAAAAGGTCGTTTAGAGAAGAAGAAAGAGCAAGAGAGGGGCAGGAGGTAAGAGATAAAGGGGGCAGATCATGTAGAGCCTTGCAGGCCACGGTGAAGACTTACTAGGAGTGCAGTGGAACCCACTGGAGGTCTTGAACAAAAGCAGTTTGACTTTTGTTACAAAGTAATCAGTGACTGCTTGAAGAGATCAGACTGGGTTGTCTGAAGGACAGAAGAAAACAAGTTTAGAAGGCTACTGCAGAATCCTGTGGGCAGACTGCTTTGTAATCACCATTTTAAAAAGATCACATGAAATTAAATCCCACCAATTAAAAGAATCTGAAGTGGAAATATAGAAGGTACATCAGGGATGTGCCTTAGGCTAGAAAAGCAGCAGGACTATCCTTAAGGTCTGGCGTCAGGGTGTCTGAGTCCGTTAAGTGTCCAACCTTAGTTGTCATAATCTCAAGGTTAGTGAGTTCAAGCCCTGCACGGAGCTCTGTGCTGACAGCTCAGAGCCTGGAGCCTGCTTCAGATTCAGGGTCTCCCTCTTTCTCTGCCCTTCCCCCGCTTCCCCTCATGCTCTCAAAAATTAAAAAAAAAATTTTTTTTTAAATAAAGAACCATACTTAAGGAAAAGGCCCTGTCCTTTGCCTTCTCATCGATTTCCATCTTCCCCTTCACAGGACTGAAGGCCAGAGACTTCAGTGCCCAGGATTCCTGGACAGCTGGCTTAAGAGACTAGCTGGAAACTGGACGTCGTGAGTAGAAAGATCAGCGTTTCTCCCCCAACGTCTTCTACTTCAGGTGGCATCTCCAACAGTAGCTAGATCTCCACTGTTCAGTTCCCCATGGGGAGCCTCTTCCATGGTTCCAGTTGGAATCAGGTGGCCCTAGATCCTGGGTTCTGCTCACAGGTGGCTCCTCTACTACAGCTGGGCTCCCACCACGCCCCCTCTCCTTGGCTCTAACAACAGGAACTCTTCTTACCCCCACTGTGGCCCAAGGAATGGCGGCCACTTCCTGCAGCTGGTAACCTCTGCATTGAAGAACAGATTCATATCTGCTCTTTTGGCTTTCCTAACACCTTTGTAATTAGTTCCCTATATTATATTCCCTCTATGAAGCCACTTGGTGGTCGTTTTTCTGATTAGATCCTTTGGTACTCCTATGGCAAAAGATATACATGCATGTTGTGTTAAATTACAATCTGGAAGGTATGCACATACTCCATAGTAACCTACACTCTGATTTCCCAGGGAAATCTGGCTGAAGGGAGATCAGGGGAGATGAAAGGGGCAAGGGGTGCAAGAGGAAGAGGCAAAGACGGATGTCCTGCAGATCACAGATTAAGTGCTTTACAAATACTCTCTTGATTTGGAGCCCAAGGCAAAAGTCCTGGAGGCTCCTCAGGGCTTACAGCTCAGCCAGGAAACCTCACCCCAGTCCTCCTAGAGAACCTGCTGCTATCAGTCACCACCACAAGGCTCCGGGCACCCCTGAGGCCAGTCCTAGAAGCTGCCAGAAATGAGCCTTGCTTTCACCAACTCTGTACTCACAGCACAGAATGATTAAGAAGTCAAAGGAGGTGAGGTCGATGTACAGAAACGTCAACAGAAAAACCTGAGCCGCTAAGGTGTCAAGACAAAGATACCACCCACATTTGCTACAGAACGTGAGCAAACCAGACCCCCTCCATCACGCAGCTGGGCTGGAACAATGTGTGCTGTGCACACAAGGGCTGGGGAGACTCTACCGGCAACCTCCAGGCTAATGCTCATTAGCCCTGCAGAAAAACAGGATGCATATACAAGGACAGAAAATTCAGCCTCCAGTGCCTGTGAGAGTAACAAGTTCTACAGAAAACACACTTCAGGTTATATTGTGTTGCATAAGCACTTTGGTATAAAAGGGAATGTTGGATTGACCCCAGGGAAGACAGGTAGCCTCACGGATCAGAAAACCGCTTCAGCACTCCAACGGTTAGTCACCACTAATTCAACAATGAATCATGTCCTTGACAGTCATAGTATAAAGGGACATCAACTAGATTGTGTCAGACCTAAAACATTAGATGTTTACAGACTCGTTATATGTGAAAATACAACCCATACGAAATAGAACCTATAAAGGCTTCAAATTACTTAAAAGCCTTTGTCCCTGGAGAGGAAGTAGTTCATGGTAGTCTGAAAGCTTTTCAAGGGTCACTTTGATCCCCATCTGCTGTCCTCAGGATAGCAAAGGACACAAAAGGGGGGAAACAAGCACCATCCTATGGAAAGGGAGTGTTCATTTCCTAGAGGGATCACTTCTTTAGCAAGAGTATCCCTCACAGCAGTATTCTTCCTGGAAGCTACATCTCCCTGCATTAGCACGGTGAACAGATACCAAACAGATACCAGGAGGGAATAGGCCTTTCGAGTTAAGAGTTACTACACATTTAGTCCAGGAGCAATCCAATCCCCCATTTACGTAAAGGTATATACGGATGACCCTTGGACAATGCTGGTGTTAGGGGCACCACCTGCTATGTAGTCCAAAAGCCAAGTATAACCCAACTTCCCAAAAACTTAGTAGCTCACAGTTGACTAGAAGCTTTACCAAAAACAGTCATTATGGGGGCGCCCGGGTGGCTCAGTCGGTTAAGCGTCTGACTTCGGCTCAGGTCATGATCTCGCAGTCTGTGAGTTTGATCCCCGTGTGAGGCTCTGTGCTGACAGCTCAGAGCCTGGAGCCTGTTTCCGATTCTGTGTCTCCCTCTCTCTCTGACCCTCCCCCGTTCATGCTCTGTCTCTGTCTCAAAAATAAACGTTAAAAAAAAAAAATTAAAAAAAAGAATAGTCATTATGTATGTTTCATAATATACTGTATCATAAAGCTCAAAATAATTATGAAGTCATAAGAAAATGCTATTACAGTACTTTAAAAAAAAAAAATCCACACGTGGATTCAAGTGGACCCGTGAAGTTTAAACCCGTGTTATCCAAAGGTCAACTGCATGGGGAGGAACTGGAAATTGTGGTTGCCATCTATACGCTACAGACTGGAATGCAAGTTCCAAACATGGATAAGGACCCTCCCATTCACACTAGAAGCACACCCAGGAGAACTGAGACAGTTAAGGAAAATAACAGCACACCGGACCAGAATAAGAAGTCACGGGGAATCCGGCCCTGTGGCTGGAAGGTGGAGGACATGGTCTTGAAACCACCAACTGGCAGGAAACCTACAAAATGGAATTTAGGAGAAGCCACAGAAACAAAGAAAAAACATGAAGTTCTTTAGTTATAAGGCTAAATATGAAGTACAGACTGCCCCTATGTATTTCAAACACTGACAACTTCCGAAGGAGGCATTGTTTTCTATTGCACAGAAGTCTCCTCCACAAACACGCCAAAATTTAGTTTGTTTCCTGCCTTCCTTGTTGGCATACTCTCAGTAACTTCACTCCAATTCCAAATCCCTCCTCTTCTGTGTTCCTCTGATACAGAGGCTGGTAAGGAAAAAAAAATCTAATGACTGAGCCTTCCAGGCACCTCCACCCAGCCTTCTTTACAACTATGGTTTGCCAATAAGCTATAGAAAGAAGCCGAAGCAGGGAGGGGACCTCCTTTCCAGAATAAAGTCTTCTCCATGATGGAGCCCATGGCTTCCCTGTTCCTTCCACTTGGAACATAAGTGCCTCACCTGCAGGTAGTTGCAACCATAATGGCCAAAGTGTCACGGGAGGGATAAAGCACAAGGGAGCCACTGCCACAGCACTCTGTTCTTGTAAAGGTAAATAAAGCCCAGTGATTTAAGCTATTAGACTGCCTTTCTGTTCAGAGCCAACAAAATCCTCACTGGAATATCCCCAAATCCTGTTCTTCCATTTCACATCCCCCCAACTGGCACCAGCAAGATCCTAAGATTCATCCTGAAATCCTCATTCACATCACCCCATTTGTACCTCATTGTTTCTTAAACACCATACAACCCTTCTGTTACCTTCACTACCTTCACTCATGCTCTCCTCTAGACCACTGAAACGCCAAACTCCTCCCCACCACCAATACACTATTTAGACACACAAACTTCTCCTGACAAGTTTTCCAGACACACCAACATGAATTCTTGGATCCTACTTTGTCTCTCAAGAGACTTCACAATAATGGGGTCCAACAATGGCTACAAAAACATGTGAAAAGCCAGCATTTTAACATTTTTAAGTAGTAAAGAGATCATTTATATCCAATATACAAAGATGTCTAACTGCTCATAGAGCATAGGAAGATGGTCTTTGTTAAAATGAAAAACCTTTACCAAAACATCTCTACTACATTCAAAGTTGGCGAGGATGCAGGGAGATAGATACTCTTAAAGACTATTCACAGGTGTGTATGTATATATCAGTATAATTACTTAATATACTTTGAACAGAAGTTTGAACTGTGGGTCCACTTGCATGTGGATTTTTTTTCTCTTATAGTAAATTTCCTCTTCCTTAGGATTTTAACATTTTCTCTAGCTTACTTTAAGCACACAGCATATAATACACATGCGATATATTGATGGACTATTTAGGATATCAGTAAGTCTTGCAGTCAACAGCAAGCTATAAGCAAATTAAGTTTTTTGGGAGTCAAAATGTACGCACAGATTTGACTGCATGGGAGAATGGCGGGGGCGGGGCTTGGTGCCCCTAACCCTACGCTGTTCAGGGGTCAACTGTATATTACAAGTGTCAACATGTGCACACTTATTGTACACCTACAATAGAAGTGTCGTAAAATCCATCCCTCATCCCCATAAGGTACACCAAGAAGGTCATCAGGACATAAATGTTCATGAAATTAGTATGTATGAGGAAAAACTACAAGACCATTAACAAGTTTTTTTGAACAGGGATATATTCAGGATAGAATGCTAAGTGGGGAAAAAAAGCCAAGATACAAAGTTGCTTACAGCATGATCAATGGGAGTCGCATGGGAACAGTAAGGATGAACTGCTCAGCACTCACCACTGTTACCCTCTAGCCAGATCCTGAGTAACTTCCCCCTTAACTTCTGTTTTTGAAGTTTTCTACAAGCACATTATTTCTATATTCAAAAAATATATACAGCTCTGGAAATAAGAAAAAACAAAAGATAGTAAAAAAAAAAAAAAAAAAAAAAAATGCAACAGTACAAAGAACCCAGGTTGAGCTACTATTAAATGAGGACAGCTTTCCATAACCAGAATCATGTGGCTTTGGTGAAGGGAGCTGGGAGCCCTCAGTCCAAGCACCCAAAGGGAATCAAGATCAATAACCTTAGCAGTGTGACAGCCTCCATTACAATTTAGGAGACTTCAGAATTCCAATCATGAGGTCCTGACATTTGAACATCTCCTATTCAAACAATTTCCCATACAATCCTAACTCCCTGTAGAAAGCCACTGTGGAAGATCACAAAAACATTCAAGTCACTTGGGCTATAACTGTAGGTAGTAACGCACTGGAGGCACATGTCTTGTTCTGCGACACACCCAGGAAGTACTCCTGACTCCCATGCAATTCAACAAACCAGTTTTAAATAAGAGCTCTTATTCAAGAAACAAATACAGTTCTTATTGTGAGAGAAAAAACCAAGAACACACCTTGGCAAGCCCATGAAGATCCAAGGGTGTGGAGGCACAGAGACGGGGTAATTCCAATGCCATCATTTACTGACCGAAGGCAGATCGCTTACATTCCCTGAGCACATGCAGAAACAGAAATAAGAGGAGCTCAAACGTCCAACACTTGAAAGTGCCATTTAATCCTACTCATTTCTTTTAGAAAGCAATTTTATCTATTTCATCCCTTTTTAACCCTCATGATCTGAAGAACATCTCAGAACCTGGTCAACAATATTTTGGGCACAATGTATGTAGCTGACAGTTTAGAGTCTATGTTTTTATGGAGAGAGAGAGACGATTCTGCTGTGAGACCTCTGAACAGCAATGCCGAATTCTGAAACTGATGAACACACTGGTCTCGTGAGGTTCTTGATGAGAAAAAACACGCGCGAAAAGGGCTGTATTTAAGCAAATATGCTGAAAAGAGCATTTTTTAATGAAAATATAAGTTGCTTCATAAAATTCAAATGTTCTTGTGGTCACACTCTTGGCTCTTGGGGGTAAATACAGTCATTACTACCTACTGAAACCAACACATATTGATATCATCAGGGAACAGGGTCCTAAGGGTTATGCACAATGAAAAGTTAAGTATCTACCCAAAAAATAATAAAAATTCCCATCTCTTCCCGGACCCTAGCACATAACTTCCAAGTTCTTTTTCAGAATATACTCCTGATTCCCCTCACTACTCCCTTATTGGTGTGTTCCCAAGCCTGCTTAAAATACTCAATTTAACTGGGTTTTAGCTAAGTTTGCAATATTTTACAATAAAATCCCCAAAGACTCCATTTTATGAATGACTGACTGAACACGGGAGTCATATATACAGATTGAAAAAAGTTGGTTAGATCAGAATTTTTAACATTTGCATTATCTGCTTAATGCCCCTAGGTAAAAACCATGCAGCATGACCAATACAGTTCTTTTGAAATTCGCTTTTTCAGCCAGATGTTTATAGTTTATCATCAGGGCCTTACTCCAGTTAAACGGCTCCATTAGTACACATGGAAGTCACACAGAAAGTTAAAAGAATAGGGAACATTTTAATTATATACAGAACATGAATACACTATTCTGTTCTTGGATTCTTCTAAGCTAACTTTATATTACTCTGATACCTAAAGCAAAACCAAGAGACAGGCAAAAAACACTTTAAACAATCTCAAGAGCAGGATTAGAAAATTCATCCAAATAGAACCCTGTGAAATTTCTAAGTGTGCTTATAAAGCCAGTGATTCTAAGGAGCTTTCTCACCTTTAAGAAAAGCAATCACCACCTTTTATAACCCAGCCTTTGTCCACCCCAAATCCACAAATAATTTCCTTTGGGTTAAGAGGACATGTGCCTATAGCCAGATTGGCTAGAACAGCAAAATTTAGCATCTAGCACAACAAACTTTCAAACTAAGACTTTAACATTTTAGAGCCCTCTAAAGCCAAGTACATTAAAAGCACCAGAAAGGAAAAAATGGGTCTTCTAAAAATGAGTGAAACCCAACTTCAAACTTTGTATTAGCAACACTGGAAACTGGAAGAGTGTACTATTGATGCCTTAAAAGTTCCGAGGGAAGAGGGTTTCAATCCAGACTACTCTGCCCAGTTGATTTCTCTATGAAAAAAATTTCAAACCCATGTAGATTCAGAAAATTTGTCACACTCCTTCAAAGGGGAGTATGAAAACTTTCAAACAAAATTAGGAAATAGGAACAGGGGCTCTATAGCTCACAAGAACTATGAAAAGAGAATCACAACTCTCAGCCTGTTGTCCCAACACTGAGTTCAGAGTAAACCAAAGGGGAAAGATATGCAAAAGAAAAGAGATGAAGCGATCAAGGCCAGCTATCCACTGTAATAGTGATTTCCAAACCCAATCAGGTATCCCATGCGCTGGATTCCCCCTTTGGTCTCGAGCTCCATTTCCCATCACCTATCCGGCTCTGCACTCTCAGAATCAATAAGTCCTAACAGCTAAGCAGGCTTGTTCTTCAGCTTCTCTTTGGGTTTTCCTTGTTGGGGAGGTGCCTGCACAAAATCAGAGGGAAATAAGTGCAAGATAACAGGATATTTAATCCCTGGGCCACCTCCCTACTATGCACCATCTGGCCATAATTCTATTCTACACCTGAAGACCACACCCTCTGTCAGACAGCTTTCTCCCATACCTTTGCTTCCTGGTCAGTTCAGGTCAGAGTTTCCTCCTTTCGCCCACGGAGGCCTACAGGTAAGTAAGGTCTTCCCCCTGTAGGTAACCCTTGAATGCTGCACCATCCCTCACCTTAAACTACCTGACCCTCTCATTTGTGAGTTGCCCCTTGGCATAACAGTTATTTCCTACTGGGCCCTATTTCATAATCCTCCTCCTTTAAAAAAAATAGTAAACTTTTGGCTACACAGGAGTGATTTCACTGCTAGGTTACAGTATTTCCACATACTTTCAAAAATATACCTCCTAACTAGAATAATAAAATGAAGGGAAATAACATGGATTTCAGATATAAGTGCTTAGGCATAGCTGGTCTACAGGAAAGTAAACTCGACATATATACCCACATATATGATATGGAAGTTGAATTTAAGATAAGGGAGATAAGATTTAACTGAATGTTATCAACACTCTCTTTTGATATTTTCAAGGGCTAAACAGTTTGCCTATCCATAAAATCCAGGAGAATGGGACAACTGAAAATGAAAGCTGACACAGGAATCCTATATCGATAACATCACAAGCATCATTGCTACTGGTGACATTTTTTTTTCCAATATGATGAGCAATTCTCAGGTAAGTTCCTAACAAAATAAAGTTCAATCTTTCCCCAATTTACCCAAAAGTTGTCTGGATTTTTTGGAAGATCATACATATTAAACCCATACAGATTTTTTTTTTAATTTTAGATTAAGCTTCAGCATGAGCAGGGGAGAGGGGAGGAAGGAGAGAATCTTAAGCAGGCTCCATGCTCTGTGCACCGAGCACAATGGCAGTAGGGGGATGGGGGGGGGGGGGGCTCAATTCCCAGACCCTGGGATGACAACCTGAGCCAAAATTAAGAGTCAGCCACCCAACCAGCTGAGCCACCCAGGTGCCCCAATACCTTCTTTATAAAGAGCTTTACTCTAGGCTCAAATAACCATAGACAGGATTTACCTACACCAATGTCCAACAAGACATTCAAATGCCATGTAGGATGAAAGACAATTTATCCTGCATTTTAGTTTTTTCTAGAATCCCTGGACCCTACCCACTAAATACTAGTAGCAACCCCCCCCAATCACCAAGAAAAAACATTTTATGGGGTATGTTGGTTAAGTGTCTGCTGGGGGGTATTACCAGCCCCATTGGGGACCAAGGTTTTTTTGGTTTGTTTTTTTTTTTTAACATTTATTTATTTTTGAGACAGAGAGACAGAGCATGAACGGGGGAGGGTCAGAGAGAGAGGGAGACACAATCTGAAACAGGCTCCAGGCTCTGAGCAGTCAGCACAGAGCCCGACGTGGGGCTCGAACTCACATACCGCAAGATCGTGACCTGAGCCGAAGTTGGACGCTTAACAGACTGAGCCACGCAGGCGCCACTTGGGTTTTTTTTTGTTTTTTTTTTTTTTTTTAAGTAATGAAACATTTTTTTTCTGTTTACCACTTTTTGTATTTTTTTTAACTTACATCCCAATTAGTTAACATATAGCACAACAACAATTTCAAGAGTAGATTCCAGTGATTAAGCCCCTATGTATAACACCCAGTGCTCATCCCAAGTGTCTTTAATGCCCCTTACCCATTTAACCCATCCCCCCCTCCCAAAACCCCTCCAGCAACCCTCTGTTCCCTATATTTAAGAGTCTGTCATGTCCCCCTCCCTGTTTAGGTTTTTGCTTCCCTTCCAAGTACCAATGGTTCGTAATTAGCAACTTGAGACAAAATAGGTAAAGAAAAACAAGAACTCCAAGAAAAGTTTCAACTTTTAGAAGATATGCAACCAATGCATACTATGTGGTTTGTAGTGACAGAACTCCACTAAGTAGCTTCCAGTTTTTAGAATCAGCTACTCAAAATACAAAAGTCTTTAGGATTTTTAATTTTAAGGTTTATTTGAGCGAGTGAGAGAAGGAATAAGTGGGAGAGAGGTGGAGAGAGAGGGAGACGGAATCTGAAGCAGGCTCCAGGCTCTGAGCTGTCAACACAGAGACGGACACAGGGTTCAAAACCCACCAACTGTAAAATCATGACCTGAGCCAAAGTCAGACACTTACCTGAGCCTCCTAGGAGCCCCAGAAGTCTTAAGGATTCTAAAAGATAAAGTTAACCTTGGGAAGATATTTTCTTCATTGAAGAATCTAGATGCAGGTGCTGTTGGCAATGGATTTCAATTCCAGTGTCTGAAATTCCTGCAGTCTTTTCCTTGTAGTCACAAGGAGTGTTTCCTGCCTCATATAGGAAGGCAAAAAACAAAACAGGTGATTGTTTAGACTTCAAACTAATTGTAGTTACAATATGGATAGAGCAGACCCACTTTAACAAGTAAAAATCAAGTCACTTGAAAATTAACCACGAGAGGTTCACTTCTCTCTCCTGTAAAGATCTGAGAGGTGGGGTAGCTCTCCGTCTGCAAGCCACGCTGCTCAGCGACTCAAGAAGTAGTAACCGGCTCCTCATCCAAAGGCTGCTTTAACTGCCAGACTGAGACAGATATTCAGCCAGTGGGTGGGAAAGGGCAGAGGGACAGGGACACGCTCCTCTTGTTTCCCGTGTAGGAGCCAAAGGCAGGCTGCCCCAAGATGGACCACACTCTGGAATATTTAACTTCTGAAAGAACGAGCACAAGCAGGGGAGGGACAGAGATGGGGGCAGAGGATCTGAAGCTGGCTCTGTGCGGACACTAGAGAGCCTGAGGCAGGGCTCCAACCCCTGAACTCTGAGATCATGACCTGAGCTGAAGTCGGATGCTTAACTGACAGAGCCACCCAGGCGCCCCTAACATATTTCTTTAAATAAAAGTTACTGGGACAGCCTGTACAAGGACACCTAGACCTTCCTCTGTCCCCCTTAAAAGCAGGGCATCATGCCCCACACAAAAGGTACCCTCCCTGTACCTGGAGGTTAAAAGACATTCTCATGATGAGAGACAGGAAATTTAGAGCCTGAAGCCTGTACAAACAACCCTTTTTACTAATTTAGTACCTTGGCCCAAATTCTGTTTAGAATTCCTTACTGAAGCTCCCCAAATTCAGTTGTCAATTCCTCAGATTTACTGTCTTTACCTAAAAAGTGAAAAAGCTGCCTTAGTCATGTCTTTAGGTCTCTATTATTGGGCCTCTGTGTGCATGCAATAAACTTTTTCTCTGGTCTGTCTCATGTAAATTTAATTCTTACTCCAGCTAGAAAACCTTAAAAGATGAATTTTTCCTTCCCTTCACAAGGAACGGCCCATACATTCGCACACATCACTTCCATTCATAGCTCGCTAGCCTGAAATTAGTCTTTTGGCTAAGCTAACTGCCAAGAGAAGGTAGAACAAATATCAGATTCCAATTGTTCCCAGCCATCAACAATTTGAGCCAACAATTTGAGCCAACAATTTGTATGCCACATACTTGTTCCTCCTATTCCGGCAAGACTTCCTTCCTGCCCTCCTCAGCAAAATCTCAGAAGTCTGTAGCTGGTCTTCCAGAATTGTGTAAAAACAAAGACATTACCTGTGCAATTCCTTGTAAAGACTGATAGGGCCATGGGACCTGGCCCTATTCTCGTGTGGGAGAAATAAAGTTGGCACCCTCCAAGCTAGGTTCTTGACATACATTCTCTGGGCAGTCATGCTCTGTTCCACGGATAACAAAAGGAAGGGGAGGGCAAGATTAGAAATGTAGTCTTCAGCCAGACAGCCACGTGCCCAGCTAAAAATTCTATTTCTTGTAAGGAGGGGAGAACATAGAGGAGGCAACTAGCAGAAACCAATAATGGTAAAAGACCATATTCCAGAAGAAAGGGAACCAGATGCTTGTAGGAAATGAGCTAACTCTCCCCATCGTATATTCTACAGGAAGCAATGGCTAAAGTCACTAAGAATCCATGAGAAAAGTGGTATACATATTTCAATTTATGAACTATTTCCAGAAGAACTAAAAAAACATGAAAAGTTATAAAGGTTCCCTCTGGAAAGTTGATTGGCAATGGGGAAGAGTGAACAGACTATTTAATTCTAAGTTCTGCAAGGTTTATGCTATGTAAATATATTGTAATAGCTTAGATTCAGATTACAATCTCAAACTAGCACTCATAGTGCTACTTCTCTTGCTGGATTCTCTTTCCTTCTACATCATTCAAGCCCATGCCTTCAAATGAAATCCACATGACAATTCTCAAATTTACTTCTTATACCCAAATCTCTCCCAAGCTCCAAACAACTGTCCTTTTGATCTCTACTTATTTCAAGGACCACAAATTCAACATCTCACCTATTAGGTTTTAAGTTCCTCATGGCATGATCTGTATTGGATTAAATTGTATACCCCCACACAGCTTCTCAAATATTTTTAAGAATAAGAAAGGCAACAAAGCCTAGGATTCTAGGATGTAGTGATCAAATTATAGACATTCTTACAGGATCGCACACTTGAACCACAATTATGAAACATTAAAGCTATTTGGACACTGTCCTCCCCCAGTAATTTAAGATATATTGTTCTATCATGTAAAACAGAGTGGCCTTCTAGTTGAAGCAGGGAATAGAGAACAAGAATGTGCTTTCTGGAGCGCCTGAGTGGCTCAGTCAGTTAAGCAGCCAACTCTTGATTTCAGTGCAGGTCATAATCTCACAGTTTGGGATCAAACCCTAGATATCAGGCTCTGGGATCAAAGCACAGAGTCTGTTTGGGATTCTCTCCCCCGCCCCCTGTCTGCCCTCCCCTACTCTCTCTCAAAAAAAAAAAAAAAAAAAAAGAAAAAGAAAAAAAAGTGCTTTCTATCTCCCTACTTCCTGCTACTCAAGAATACATGAAGCCCTTCTGGTAAAGAAAACCAGAGCTTCACAAATGTAGGCAATAGATGTCTTGTTATAGTTCAGAATGATTCCTGAGGATACTTAGCATTTTGTAAGCCTTTCTGGCTAAAGAAGTATTTTGAGTTTTAGAGATTTTCTACAGAACCAAATTAAGACTCTCATCTCTTTAAATAAAATATGGAATAGATTTCCCTAAATTTGTGAAATAAAAATACAGGTTTCGTAGCAGAATTTAATTTTCCCATCTTCCAGTATTCATACAGATACATAACAGTATTTTTAAAAGAAATACTGCAGATGAAATATAAAACTAAAATCCATCAAGATGAATGTCCATTAACTTCATAATCCATGAAAACTAGAGACCCAGCTTCTTAAAGCACACGTGCTTTGCTTTGTGAATCAAAACAAGAAGCACAACTATGAAGACCTAGCAAGATTTATATCCTGTCCCTCTACCTGCCCCTGGCTCCAGCATGGAAGAGCTGAAATGCCATATACTCAAGACAAAACAAAAATAAAGGAAACAAAAAACAAAATGGAAAATAAGATTTTGATGGTACACTGGCAATGATGGTTTCAAACTCAAAAGCAAAGACCAGGCAAAAATTGTTGTATTAAATAATCTTCAATACAAAATAACCTCAAAATGTATATATGCACACATGCAGAGGTGTTTATAGATGTGAAAAGCAGGTGTATGCATTATGATTAACATCCAAAACTCCAACAGAAAGTAGTTTTAACCTTTAAAGTTGGACAAAGAATCCTTGTCCAACACCCACACTAAATGAATCAAAGGGAGTTCCTTTCCACTGACTACAGTATATACTTCTCTTTATACTAGTAGGAATCTGGCATCAATATCTAGGAGTTAAATGTTTCTAGATATACAAAGTCAGTTAAAGATACATACAATTGTAGGGTAATATAAAGATGATACTATAAAGATAACAAGATAGGAATGATTACTATAATGCTAACTATTAGATATATAAAAAAAAAATCCTAAAGTCAAAATTTGCCACATGATTTTTGACCTAAAACTTAATATTCATTGCATACTACAGTGAACCATAGTGTCAACATAAGATTAGAAATTACCACAGAGAAAACAAACTTCACCACTAGAAATTTTTAAGTATTCTGGTTAACTATGTTAATACCGATTCAAGAGAAAAATAACATTTAGCAAAAATTTCATAGTACTACAGATGCCAAAATGTACCTAGAGGTAAATTCATAGCTTCATATACTTTCATTTTATTACAAAGCAGAAAATAAAAATCCTGTTAAGCTGCCAGATCAAAGAACCACCTTGTATCGCCCCTTACCCAGCTTCACCCCCCCCCGAAAAAAAAAAAAAAAAAAAAAACCACCTTAGTAAAATAGAAACTATAAAACAAAGTTTATAAAGTTTACGTGTCCCTTTGTAAGAACAAGAGTATCTGGGCTATCTAATGAATTTTTTAAAAAGGAGAAACCCTGGAGACCAAAAGCTGAAGATAGAGAAAATGAAAGATCTATCCAACTATGTTAATATACCTGAAAACCTAGAAATGGCCAATTTTCGGTGACAGTTGACAGCACAGAAAAAGACCTTTCTGAATACAGACCAAAAGAACTATAAAAAATTAAAAGCCTAGGGAACTCAAGTTTTCTAAAAACCAGCGCAATCAGGGAGCAATTACCCTAGGAATGTAAATACAGTTTAACAATAGGAAACCTAGTAAATCCATCACATCAGTAAAATTAAGTCAGGCAATCACCTCAATGGATGGGACAAGAAATTTGATAAAAGTCCATTCCTGAGATTTTTCAACTCACTTAATGTAAGAAAAATAGAGTAGCAAAGAATACCCTAAAATGCTAACAACATGTTCCTTGGTACAATTCCAAAAGCATTCCTAGTAAAGCCTGCATCAAGAGAAGGCTATGGCAGGGCACCTGGGTGGCTCAGTTGGTTAAGCATCCAAATTCAGCTCAGGTTATGATCTCACTGTCTGTGGGTTCAAGCCCTGAGTCAGGCTCTGTGCTGACAGCTCAGAGCCTGGAACCTGCTTCTGATTCTGTGTCTCCCTCTCTCTCTCTCTCGGCCCCTCCCCTGCTCACTCGGTCTCTGTCACTCTCTCAAAAATAAACATTTAAAAATTAAAAAAATAAAATAAAAAAAAAACAAATACACTGTTTTGAACGTTCTTAACCAGAGATGTCAAACAGAACAGGTACAGCTACCGGAGAAGACAAATCATTACTATCAGAGGATTCAACCGCCTACCATAGACAACCCAGAAGGCTCAGATAGGACTTACTAAAACAATAGTGCACAGCGATACGATCAGTTAAAACAAAGCTAGAGTTTAACATTTACCGATTACTGGTAATAGAAAAACACAAGCCACAGAGAAAAAAAATTGTAAAAGGTCTAAAAATAACTTGGTTATAAACCCAAGGGGCCAATACAATGAAAGGGACGAAACATCGCAATGACAGAAGAGGCCTAACTGAAGAGGATGTACATCAAACAAGACTTTAGTAAAAATTAGTTTCTCAAACAGGCTTAACAAGAAATGACAGCATCTAATCAGGAGCATAAGGGAGCGTAAGTGTTAACAGGCACTAAGCTAAACACTTTCTATGCATCTCATTTAATTATAACAAAAATTCTATGTGGCCATTAGCCCCTTTTTACAAATGAAAAAGCCAGGACCTAGAGAGCAGAAATACCTTACTCATACAATGCATGGATACTACAAAAGAATGAAGCCAGGCTCCCTGAAGACAAAGCAATTTCCTAACTGCTGCATTTTTTTTTTTTTTTTTTTTTTTTTTAAGAAAGGGCAAGTGAGGGGCACCTGGGTGGCTCATTTGGTTGAGCTGACCTCAGCTCAGGTCATGATCTCAGGGTCCTTGAGTTTGAGCCCCACGTGGGGCTCTGTGCCTAAAGCTCAGAGCCTGGAGCCTGCTTAGGATTCTGTGTCTCCCTCTCTCCCCGCCCTTCCCCTGCTTGCACTCTTGTGGCTCTCTCTCAAAAATAAACATTAAAAAAAAAATTAAGGGTAAGAGGGGGTGGGGATAGGGGGAGGAATAGAATGGTAAAAGATTTGATAAATGGGAACTCCAATCAAGTATTAAAATATGTAATTATCCTAAGTCAAAATTACATGATATGAGCAATAGGAAAAGAGCTAGACCAATTAGAATAGGTAACCTAAGAAAAGATGTAAAAGACACATACACATAATCTATAAATTACTGAACACTACTGAAGGAATTTATGCTTGTTTTATTCTTAAAAAATTTTTTTTAACGTTTATTTATTTTTGAGACAGACAGAGCATGAACGGGGGAGGGGCAGAGAGAGAGGGAGACACAGAATCGGAAGCAGGCTCCAGGCTCTGAGCCATCAGCCCAGAGCCCGACGCGGGGCTCGAACTCACGGACCGCGAGATCGTGACCTGAGCTGAAGTCGGACGCTTAACCGACTGCGCCACCCAGGCGCCCCATGCTTGTTTTATTCTTGACTGTGTTTCCAGAACATCTGATCTTGTTAAGTAGAGGCTCAATAGATACTTGGTCAATGAATTAATGAGGGAAACCATTTGAACTTGGGCTTCCAGTTTAGGAATGGAAGGAAGCAGAGCATAATCAAGAATCAGTCTGCAAGAACTGCTTAACTTGGGGGGGGGGGGGGGGGGGGAGGTCAACTCCTTGCTTCAAACATTAATTCTAGATGGGAAATTGTCCAAGAGAAGAAATGTTAAGGAAAAGATCAAAGTATATCTAAAAAAAGGCAGACTATAGAAAACCCTTCACAAAGGAATGCTATTTTCAACATACTGATAAAGAGTTCACATTACCAAAATCGCAACCAAAAAAAATGAAAAAAAGGACATTAGACCATACACATATATTCATCTTCACTATCAGGAAGGAGCGAGTTAACTATCCTGTTAGCCTGGCAAAGACTGCCTTTAAACTGTTCATACCTTTTGCCCCAGTAGTATTTTTGTTGTAAAAATTCATCACAAACCTGAAGGTTAGAAAATGAAAATATTCAAACCACAAGGTTTACAAAGTGATGTGAAGAAGTTTCAAAAAGTAGACCAATGATGCTCTACAGAAGACTCTCAAATGCAAACTACAACCTATTAATGCATTTTTTTAAATTTCCTGAAGTATAGTCAATACACAACGTTAGTCTCAGGTGTACAACAGTTATGTGACACTAATGCAATTTGAGCAGGTTTTCCATACTCTCCACCTAACGCTAAAATTTTGCGGACTGCAAACAAAAATATAAAATCACTTAAAACCGTTTAAACAAGAACTTAGCTAAGTACTTAATGCCTTCTGAAGTTACTTTCTGAAAGACCTATATGCACGACTACTGCATATACCAAGGAAATATTCCACTGACTAAAGATCTTGAAAGACCTTGGTGCAATTTACTCTTCAGTTAGGCATTACTCAGTGTCAACCTCTGAGATTTCACTATACTCTCTCAGTTCATTTTGGAATAGGAAGCAACACTCAGGCTTACACTCAGCATCCTATATTTTCTATTGCTAATGTTGTGATCTGTGGTTTTATAATTACACACTTGCAAATGCAACTTAATTGCCTCTAGCATATTACCTAATTAAAGACCTTTCGGAAGTCTAATATGTACTGGCCTCCCACTGTATTGATTCAATAAAGTCTAGAATATTTAGATGTTTGTTCCTCCCTTAGAGCATCCCTGTTGCTTTTACCTTAATATGGAATATTGGTTTAATTACTCAGTAATCTCACTCGTTACTGCAAATAGTTTCACCTTGCCCATGTGAAAATAAGCCAGTTTCCGGCAGCTTTCCAGAAAACACACACACACAGTTCTCAACCTTGGCCCTACACTGGAATCACCTAGGAAGCTTTAAGACTACAACCCCCAGAGATTGATTTCATTAATGTGGGGTGCAACTTGGATGATGGGATTCTTAAGGGCTCTCCAGGGAATTCTAATGTGCAGCTAAGGATAGAAATCAGATTTTTGTTTTTAAAAAAATGAAAGCCCATCAAAATCCTCAGCTGATTTTGAAACACAGGGACCAAAAACAGTGATCCTAAAAGGAAGTGTTACCAACTCAGGACAACTTCATAATTTGATTCCTAAATATTAATTTTGGGCAGGTGTCCTTTGTTCCAGTATATGTCCACCTTTACATTTACAGCTATTAGGTCTTTAACCCAAAAATTAAAACGGCAACACATGACTATGTGACCCACCACTTCCTTCCCAAAGATCTAAGTCAATCTGAAATGCATAGAAAATAGCACAATCATGCAAAAGAGGCCTCCTCACTACCAAACTGGTGGGATTTTCTATTTGGAATTCTCGTATTTCATAACCTGGCAATTGGTTTTAATTTTATCTTAAAGTTCTTTAATGACCTTACATACAGTGTTATCTTTTGAGTGTATAAATAAAGGGAACAGTTTCCATTAAGAAAAAAAAGAGGGAAACATAATTAGCTATTTCACTTTATAAGCAGTCATTGTGTATCAGAATTACAGCTGATTTCATTTTTGAAAGAAGCAAACGTCAATATCACTTAATCTGTCTGAGTTCTTCTCATCAACACAACTCATTCCACTAAATTAAGTGCCACCATCTCAAGACACCCTGTGGAGGGTTAGATGAATCAAAGCAACACGCGTCTTCCTGAGATACTGTATTAAGTCCGGTCTGAGGTTACTTTAATGTGGTTTCCAACTCACTCCCCAGAGGACAATGTATTCGCTCTTCTTAAAAACCAACATAACCTATCCCTTCTGCATTTGCTCCACAATGTACCAAAGTCAGAAGAGCACAAAGGCTGAATTAAGCCTAACTCCCAAAGAGGGTGGCTTTTTAAGATTTTCACATTTGCTGGAAACCTGCAAACAAGAAAACAAGGTAGAATACTGGGCTTCTACACTGCTTGTCTCTTGGGCTTGGTAGTGGCAGTGGCCAAGTTCCACTTTGCAGTCATCAGTTCTACCAGCTTTACATTTTTATGGCTTTCAGGGGGTAGAAATCCTGGAGGTCTCAAAAACACATTTAGGAACACTAGTTTCCCGAGATCAGAAGACTCTTACTTTCCTTTCTCCCCGCCCCCACCCCCGCCACCACTTTCCTCCAAATTGCACCTAATTCTTTGCAACATGTACTAAATCTGACACTTGTTTGTATCCAAACAAGTTTTGGGGGGTTTGAGCACATACACCAATGAGCACGGGAGGGGCAGAGAATCTTAAGCAGGCCTCGAGATTATGACCTGAACTGAAATCAAGAATCTGATGTTTAGCCAACTGAGCCACCAAGGCACGCCCCCCACCCCCCAAGACACGTTTTTGCTGGACGCCCTATGCTAAGGCACCAAAGAGGGGGCAACACAGCACTAAAGGCATAAGATTTCCTAGCCTTAGGTAAGGGATTCTCAACCCTTGTAAAGCTATGGGGGCTTTGTTTTGGAAAACTGGTTTTTCCAGGATGCCAGGGTGGCTCATTCCATTAAGTGTCTGACCCAGGCTCAGGTCAAGATCTCCAGGTTTGAGTCCTATGTTGGGCTCTGTGTAGACAGCTCAGAGCCTGGAGCCTGCTTGGGATTCTGTGTCTCCCCTCTCTGCCCCTCCCCAACTAGGTCTCAGAAATAAACATTTAAAGAAAATTTTAAAAATTTGGCTCTTTTCCCTGAACTTAGGGATCACCCGAGCAGTCAGAATGTTAACAAAAGAGACCATCATGTCCAAAGATCTAAAAGTAGCCACTTTTTGTAATGAACCATTCAGATGGCAGAGTTATAGGCAGGCACCTACCATAGGTCTTTCCACCACAATGCATTCTTGCCCTCTTCCTGATCAGTTTTACCTAAGGAGCTTGCTCTCCCCCCCACCCCCATCCACAATTTCACATTTGTGTACGTTTCTCAAACTTAGACAAAAATTATGTGAAGTGGTGGGAATGCTTATTCTAGATGAAGGTTAAGTCACAATTTAGTGATTACTGGTCATACATGTAGAAATGGCAAGAACATCAATCTAGGATTCACAGAAAGTTATCAAATACCATTTTACTCTAATTCCTGATTTCTAGTTTAAAAAAGCGGGTTCCTTCAACATCGGACTTTACTAACTTTAATGAAAACAAAAACAGTGCAACCACCCATTAGAAGCCTACAGATCTGCAGTCTAAACCTTTAACTACAGGAATGAACATACTGACCTCCCCCCGCTGTGGTAGTCGTTATGATGGGTCAGAGTCCCCCTACCTTCCAGTCACCATGAACACCTATTACTTTTCCAAAGGTTCAACAAATTGCCTTTATGATTTGCCTTCTGATGAAGCGGATTTGCTTATTTGGTAAACTGCTTTGCCATTAATACCGATCCCACCCTTAACCAATGATAGAGAGTCACACAAAGTTCATTACTGCTGTAGCATTCTGATGGTACCAAAGTCATCAAGGTAAAGAGGCATCAGGCTTAGACACTATTCGGAACTAAAGTCCTTTTGCCATTAGCAGTTACTTCATATTGGTATCACGTGTGAACCCCTGGATACATTAAGTGATGTGACCACCTGGTGCAAAGCTGTTAGGGTGGACCCAGATGCTCACTTCCAGAATTTTCTGTAGAGCCATCAGTAGTCCCAGGGCCTCAATGGCATACATGGCCACTGTTCCTCGGAGTTGAAGTTTTCCAGCCAAGAGCAAAGAAAGCAATGTTCGAGTCAACCGAGTTTAATGCTACTAAGCTTTCGAGTAACTCCTGGATAAAACCCCTAACTAGCTTTGTGGGCCTTTCTAGCTAAGTAAGGAGAAAACAAAACACTGCAGCTGAGGTCTAGTTCACAAAAACTCACCAGCCCTTTAAGGGAGGGCTAGGACAGCCAGAGGAAGGCTCTTGTGTCACTTATAAAATGAGGACCCCTGGGGCTCCTGGGTGGTTCAGTCAGATAAGTGTCGGACTTCGGCCCAGGTCATATCACGGTTCATGGGTCCGAGCCCAGTGTCAGACTCTGTGCTAACAGCTCAGAGCCTGGAGCCTGCTTTGGATTGGGTCTCCGTCCCTGCCCCTCCCCTGCTTGGGCTAGGTCCCTCACAAAAAGTGAATAAATTTTTTTTTTTTTTTTTTTTTTAAAGTGAGGACCCTTTCAGATCTCAATCTGAGAGTTTCTAAATTCTCAAAGTTGTGAGGAGTAAACAGCAACATGCAGGTCAATAACAATTTAAGCTATCAGATCCTTTTATTAGATGTTGGACTACTTGAAGATACAGGAAAAAACATACAATGGATTAATGATTTTGCAATTATGCTGTGATTTTTTACATAACCCACGTGTATAATTTGAGACTTAAAGTTTCTGGCATTAATTGACTTATGTATCAAATTCACAGGAATATAAGTTCCCACTTCACTCCATCCTAGAAGAAAACCTACTGCCAAGAATTGTTCCAGTTCCCTCTAGGAAGCAGCATGTTAAAAAAAAAAAAAAAAAGTGTGGGGACTTTGGAATAAGGCAAATATTTAGGTTATGTGGCCTCCCCCTTAATAAAAATTCACTGAAGTTAATCTGACAGCACTCAATGCTCCCAAGATTTAAAGAGCTGAAGTTTCCAAGTATTTTTGCAGAGATCAGATGCAGGGTTTTGTTGTTTGGGTTTTGGTAACCTCTGGGTAAGGTCATAGTTTTCTTAGGGTTGTGAACGTATTTGGCAGTTCAAATAACTTCTGTAGGAACATTCTATTTAAATGGGAGGAGTCAGATCTGTAACCATGAACAAGCAAAGGGGAGTTTCAGTACCAAAATGCGACAAGCACAGTGTAAGTCAGCTACCAGTAACTTTTTACAAAAGCAGAATAGTCTGGACAGGACTAGCTTTAGTTTCACCATACGCTTTTACAGTTTAATACACTAAAAATAAGCTTCAATGCACTATGAATGACCGAAGTGATAACAGGCTGACCTTCAGAAGCTTTACACGGCTAGACAGGTCAAGAATTACTTACACTTAGCATAAGGAGGACTACTGAAGTTGAAATCTGCTTGACCTATGGAGTGGACAAGCAACAGGTGACTGCAGCACAACGATGAGGAAGCAGGGTACCTACCTACGGGAAGAATAGAAGGCGCACAAGAACATCACGGGGCACGCACAACTGACTGGAGGAATGGGGACTTCAATCATGCCCCCCAAGGAAATGATGCTCAGACTGCTCACCTCCGAAATGAGGGGTCTGCCTGGAGGACACCAAGGTCTTTTCCAGCTCTAGCATTCTGTGACTGAATTACCTACAGGGTTAGGTTCTTGAAGGTTCGGTGTAATTCGGCACCAGCTGTAAAGAATCACCCCTCAAGTATTCCCAGAGAGTGAAGGGTTTCAAAACAGCTACTTAGTTTAGGTGTGTTTTTAAAGGCTGGATAGAGGACGATGGTGGGAGGACTGCATGTACTCAAAGCTGCAGTGGTGTTTCAGAAGACCATTCAAATGCTCCCCGGATTTCTGAGAAATGCTTTATGTGCTTGATATTTCAGAAAATAAACACGTGTGCATCCAGATACGCCTCGGGCAAATTCTAAGCTCTCTGGGTCTCCACATTTTGTCGGAGATAGTTAGATTTCTACTGGACCTTTTAGGTTCAGCATTCTATAAGATTTCTTAGGTTCTCATTTACCCAATTAGAGCAATTGGAGTCATGACTTTCCACTGTTACAAAAACATCGGACCCCTGCAATGTGGTTTTAAAACTAAAGTTGGCAGACGTTACACCTGAAACAATCTCCTTACCTCTTTGGGATGCAAAAACAAAGCAAAAAAAAAGCAAAAACAAAAACTCGCATTCCTTACCAAGTGGTTATGCACCAATCCTTTGTTTTTCATTAATAGTGCCTGCCCAGACCAGGAATTATCAACCTACAGCAATTCTAAGAACTGCGTACCTTCTCCAGGGTTTGGATTTGAAGTGTTCATTACATAGCAGTAAAGCAAGCTCGTTAACTTTTTTATTCCCTGCGGAAAATTTCTACCCCTTCGCCCTAGTGAAGGCTGCTCTAGCTAACAGGGGTGGCCAGATTCCACCTGTTTCGCCTAATTACACAATCATTAAGACCCACAGAAAAGCCCAGCTCCAGCTGAACTCAGGTGGGCAGGAATGCACCACTGCTCTTAGAAACTTAAGTTGATGGAAGTTGCGTTGTGACCTGGCCGGAGCGGAGTCCCAGCGGGTGCAACCACCGCACGGCGGGCGCTGCGGGTCTCACGATGCCAAGCTGACAGCTTCTGCCAACAGGAAGGGGGCTGGGGGAGGACGCATCCGCTGCAACCCGATACCCAGCCGGCTAAAGCACGAAGGGATTCCCCCTGAAAGATTCCCTTGAACCGTAAAGACCGACAAAAACAGTGCACGCATTAAACAAGGGCAGAGGGCAAGCGCCCCAGCGCTCTCCCGGGAGAAAACTCCGGGGAGGAAGAAGTGGCGGCCGGAGGCGCCGAGTCCTGCGTGCAACTCACCTTCTGCTGCCTCCGGGCCATGTCGGTGGGCTGTTTGGCGTTGAAGGGGTACGCGATGCACCTCACGACGAAGACGTAGAGCTGCAGGCGGATCCTCCGCTCCTGCTCCTCATCCAGCTGCCTCTCGGGCTCATCTCGCCCCTCGCTGAGCACAGAGGGGCTCGGGCTCACGGGTCTGGCCGCGCTGCCGCCGCCCGCGCGCCCCGGCGCGTCCCGCCGCCCTTCGCGAGCCGGGGCCGGTGGCGCTCGCTGCGGGCCGCCGGCCGCCACCAGCACATCGCGGCTCTCCTCTTCCAGCCCTTCGTCCGACTCCTCTTCGCTGGAAGACGGGTCCAGCATGGTGCTCGGGGCGCCCCGCCGCTCGGCCCGCGGCCCCCAGGCGCCTCACCCACGGCAGCCGCGTCCGCCGGTCTGAGGGAGCCGCGCGGCTGGCAGCAGCGGCCGCAGAACGAAAGGAAAACTGGCCAGAGCTTTCCGGACACGTCGAGTTAAAGACCGGAATGTTTCCTACCACCAGGGCGAAAGGGGCGGGCAAGAGCCGGGAGGAGGCGAGGGGGAGCCGCCGGGATTAAATAGGCGGAGTTAGCGTTGGAGGTGAACGTGAGCGCCTCGTGAATTCCTCTGCCCGCCCGGGACCCGCCAACCCCGTGATCCCGCCACGCCGGCGGGCAGAGGCGGGGCGGCCCGAGCTCCCGGACGCAGGTGGGGAACCTGTGGCTCCTACAACAAGCAACACGTGGAATAAAATGTTGAGCGGGCGCGGGGTCGTGGAGTACGCGTGCGCGCGCCGCGGCTGCTGCCGGGGCCCAGGATCCCGGGTGCCGAGGCTGGTAGTTTGCAAAAGCGAGGAGGGGCTAGACGTGTCTGCTCCGTATGCACACCCGGGGTTGCTTGGACTACCTTGACCCCCTACCCTCCATGCTTTTTCTCCCGACAGATTCCTAAAGGGCAGGTGGATGGGGGCGGTGGAGTTGCTCCTACTCTCCGAAGGTGAGGAAAGCGGCCGGAACATCCCTGAGACCCGAATCCGATGCCCAGATTGAACCCAAGTGCGGAAAAGTGGGAGCCACTCACCTCAAAATAATGTTGGGGAGAGACTTTGAAAAGTCTCTCGCTCTGCTCTGCTGCTGTTTGACGCTCATGCTGAAGTCCAAATTATAAAGTCAGAGGAACGTTTTTGACAAAAAAAAAAAAAAAAAAAAAAAAAAAAAAAAAAAAAAACCCAAAAACGAAACACGCGAGGCTTTCTTTTTAAACTGTTTTTATTCCCACATGAGCAAGATAGATTTTGTATTTTTGGAACGGCACTTTGGTTCAGCTCACACATAGCTGGATTATTTTCTGGGTTGGAATGAGATTGACTCAAATAGTTTGTGTAGTGCACACATATCTTCAGCTAACGTTTGAGCACACGCCCGTTGTCCGGCACTGTCAGCATTTGGCGGAGCCTGCGGAGCTCAGGGACACACAACACTTGGTCATTGTTGGTTCTGGCCTCAAGTGGGCGTCTCGAGGCTGCACCTGAAGCCTGTCTTATCTGCACAGATTTCTCAGTCCCAATGGTGGAACCACCTGGAAGTTTCTTCCTGTGATTTCTGTTTCCGATGTTCTTAATCCGGTCAAGAGGGGGAAACAGGGAAAACAGTGCATTCAACCCAAGATGCAATGTACTATGGCCAGACTGGCGCGGAGATTATGAAGCGCCGGGGAGATACGGGGGAGGTACACTGTCGACTCTGAGCTTGTCTACCCTGTGGCCAAAAAGCAGTTCTAGCTTTTTTAAAGCCACTTCCACAGTTAGGTACACAATAGACAGGCTTTCCTTCTGCATTTACTGACGTTCTCCCTAGATGGGGTAGAAAGATAAGGAGGCATTTACTCCTAAGGAGCCTTATTTATCAATCCTTAATGGGTGCCCATAGCGATAAAATGTTCATTGAGGGCATTACTGCTGGCAGATCTCCAACTTTCCAAGGAATAGGAAATCTCAGAAACTGATGTATTTCAAGAATGTTTTATTCTTGGCAAGGTAAACCATAAATGATAAGCCTATTCATTTCAGTCATAGTATCTAATGCTTACATACATAACAATTTACATTTTGCAAAGTTTTGTAAATGTGCTTAACTAATGCCATCAAAGTAACCTTTGGATAACAGGTAATGATGATGGTGATGATTACAATTAATCTTTTAGGTGCTTTGTATGGACTATTGCACTAAGCCCTTTACATACATTATTTCATTTTTTATTTTTATTAGTAGTTCCTTTGTACAGATAAGGATCCTGAGATTTAGAGAATCCTCTTTCCCACAGAATTATGGGAACAAAGACTCAACACTATGAGTCCTTTCTAATTCCAAATAGTGCTTTTTTTCTATTATAATCTGATTATAAATCAGTTTACTAAATGTATAATGTTTATTAAACTGATAACTCAAATATGTTGTACTTAGCAACATAAAAGTACAATTTAAATATAACAGTTTTATTACTGTTTCCTTTATTAATTAGTTAATACTATTGTTTCCTTTACTTTTGTTTCCTTTATTAATTAGTTAATACTACTTGATGTAATAGCTTATTCTCTTCCTATTAAAAATAGTTACCAAATTAAAGATTCTTCAAGCCTTGGGGACCCGACTGGAAAACATCTAATAATTTTTAGAATAAGATAGACAGTGGGGGCACTTGGGTGACTCAATCAGTTGAGTGTCTGACTCTGGCTCAGGTCATGATCTCTCAGTTTGTGAGTTTGAGCCCCACATCAGGATCTCTGCTGTCAGCACAGAGCCTGCTTCGTATCATCTGTCCCCCTCTCTCTCTGCACCTCCCCCGCTCATTCTCTCTCTCTCTCTCTCTCTCTCTGCCTTTCTCTCTCAAAAGTAAATAAACATTTAAAAAAAAAAGATGTAGTGTTTTCTCTATGAAGATGAAAATGGTTTAAGGGGCATAAATTAAAGAAGTATCCAAAAGACAACAAAGACAATGTTTAAGGATTTCATTAATTAAACATACATCGCTTAAGAAGCTAACATATGTCAATACTATGCTGGGTATACTTAGAAAAACAAGATCTAGTCTTGAAGCTTTAAAAGTGTGTAGATTAAACAATGACAAATGAGAAAATGATTTATTTAAAAAAGCAGAAAATAAATGTTGATATTGCAATCTGATGATTATTCTAGTATCCCCAAAGATAATGTAAGATAGAGAAGAATTACCTCATGCAGGACAGAGTAAAGGAAGGATGCTTGACATATGGCTTGAAGAATGATTTAGAGCTATTAGGGTGAGGGCACTTGGAGGCAGGAGGAACTGTGTTTGCAAAGGTATGCAATTATTTGCCATGTTCAGAGAATTGCAAATAAACTGGCATGCCTGAAGAGGAGGTTACATATGAAGATGAAGGGAGTGAGACTAGAGAACTGGCAGAGGCAAATTTAGCATCAAGCAAGACAGTCAGCAGGCATCCAAATGGGGTTATACGTGAAGGCTTAAGTAAGGTACAACATAAGATGATCCTTAACTCTTAAGAGTCATCCAGAGCAGTGTAAGGGCAGTGAAGCCAGAAACAAAATACCAATTAAATTACTCAAAAAAAAAAAAAAATTGGGGAGAGAAACAGTGAGGGCTTGACTTTAAACAGAGGACAAGAAGAAGAGGGACGCTTAAGAGAAGGACAAAGGAATTAATAGAATATGGATGAGGAGCTGAGGAAGAGGTTAAGAATAGAATACGATTCTCAGGATAGGGTAACTTCACTGATGATAGATGAAATATGGGCTGCTAGAAGACACATAGGTTTGGAGAAACATGAAGTTTTGAGGAACCCATCATAGAGATCCTAAACTCTATCCTAGATCAGTTGGAGATGCAAAGCTGTTACTCAATTCTGTCAATATGCCGAATCATCGGCATATTGGTGTTAGTTGAAGCTACAGATATAGATGATAAGGTCCAGAAATCATGTTCAGAGAGAGAAGGCCAACAATGGGTCTCTGGGGAACCCTCCCTGCCTCTTCTCCAGTTAAAGGATGGTTCAAAGAAAACAAGCCTGAAAAGACAACCTGATCATTAGAATTCAGTTGTTCTTAATTAACATTTTTTTATTTTGTGCTTGCATGGATGTTCTTGCCAAATTTTACCTTAAATATTAGCTTTCCAGGCAATTATAACATCAGCTGATGTTCCAGAATAATTGAATAAATGATGCCTAACGTAAGACTATGATTGGCTTGTACCATTTCATAAATACACAAAATACACTTGAACTTATTCAATGATACATTTTTACTTTTGTCAAGGTGAATATAAAAACAAATTGAGCTTATACTGCTTTTTAATGAAACACCTTTAATCCTGGGGAAAGATGGATGCACAGTAATGAAATAGAATATAAAATGTGTTTTGGCAATGATATTTAAGGAAACAGGTGTGTGACCTGAATAGCTATAGGTGGTCTGTTTTCTGGTTAAGAATTGATTTGTGCATTTGACCTGAAAGGAAGGTATTAACTCTTTTAAGTCACAAATGAAATCATTCTTTCACTGAACAGATATTTTTTTGGGCATCCACTCTAGGCTCTGCACTATTCTGAATAGATAAAAACAATAAAAGTTAGTCCCTGAGGCAATGCATATGAAACAGACATGAGCAAAATAAGAAATTATGGTAATATATGCTCTTGTGGCAATACAGAAAAAATTCACAAAATATCCCTTAAGTGTTTTGGAATTGGACAGTCTATTATTTTTTGTAGTCTAGTTATCACTAAAATAATATTACAACAGAGAGAGGAATCTTTTTCAGGTCAAATAGAAGGACCAGTTTTGCAAATATGTACAGGAAAACTGTCAACTCACAAGCCCAGGTAAGAAAAAAGACTATGCATTTACAGAAGTAAGATAAAAACAACAAATTTGAAGATGAATATTTATATCTCATGAGGCAATAATCTTCCTGGCAACTTTATTTAAATCCCTTTCCTCTCTTTGCCTAGCTTTCCCTTTTTCCTCCTCTCTAGTTAGAATTTGAGTCCTAGTGGAGAACAGTTCCAGGACTCCACTTTTTATAGATAATGGGTAAAATATATGCAAATGATTAGCACAAATTGACCAGTAAACGAGTAGTCAACATTGATACACAGACTCATGCACATAAACACAAGATATAGTCAAAGGATTGTTGTAAAGATAAAACAAGATAATGGACGTAAAGTACTAAAAAAGTATTTGATACAGAGTAAATTCTCAGTGAATGCCAAGTATTTTGCTGTTGTTATTATAACTGCTTTATTATTTGGCTCACTGTTAACCACAGAACTATAAAAACAAACTGTAGAGAGGTGCCTGGGTGGCTCAGTCAGTTAAGCATCTGACTTCGGCTCAGGTCATGATCTCATAGTTTGTGAGCTCAAGTCCCACGTTGGGCTCTGTGCTGATAGCTCAGAGCCTGGAGCCTGCTTCAGATTCTGTCTCCCTCTCGCTCTGCCCCTCTCCCACTTGCAGTCTGTTTCTCTTTCTCTATTAAAAATAAATATACGTTTAAAAAATGTTTAAGAAACAAACTGTAGATAACATAGTAAATGATTCTATGCATTTTTATTGGGTTTTACATAGCTTAGAATTTGTATTTCTAAATTATTTGTCCTGAAACAACCAGACTAAAGAAACCCCCAAATATGTGTTAAAGTATTTTATTAAGATCTCAAAGATTTCATAAATTTTTAAAATGTTTATTTATTTTGAGAAAGAGAGAGAGAGAGAGCGCAGGAGAGAGGCAGAGAGATGGAGAGAGAAAGAATCCCAAGCAGGCTCCACACAGTCAGTGCAGAGCCCAATGTGAGGCTCGAACCCATGAACCAACCATGAGATCATGACTGGAGGCAAAATCAAGGGTGGAACGTCAAACCATCTGAGCCACCCAGGCACCCTAAAGATTTCATAATTTTTATAAGAAGGTCTGACGCACAAGAAGAAGCTACTTTTCTTCTGTTCCTAGTCAATCTGCGGACATTCATTAATGATTGATTATAGTTTTGTTCTTAATTTTCCATTTGGTGGAAATTTGGAGGAGGTAACAGAAATGAGCTGGTTGTAAAGTACAAGGAGAAAAAAAGGTAGAAACATATTGTGACCTATGTGCTCAAAATGTCATGAGAAAAGTCTTACATTAATTCAAGTTATATAATGCATGTGGTGATTATGCTCTTCTAGAGAAGCAGATATCTAGCCTAGAAAAGATGTTTGTATTTTAAATGTTAAAACGTAGGAATTATGCTCATAAATGGATAAAGCAATAACAGGTTTTTCCCCCATCTACCTTTTATAGCTTTCTTGAAGTTATATTCACTTTGTTGCTGAACACATTTTTTTGCCAATCAATAATATTTATTGAGTGCCTATTCTACATTAAGCACTGTACTAGGACACTGTAAAGAGAGCATTGCATCGATGGACTAGAAACTCAACCAATGTCTTACTCAAGAGATGAGAATTCTACTACTGTAAAAAAAAACTTACACCATTTCAACAATAATGCTCAAAAAAATTAAACTAAATTGAAGCAGAGTTTTTATTGAAGACAATTATAAGTGATAGTTAAATTACGTTACATAGGAAAAATAAAGATATATTTTTATTAACTACTATTACTCTGGTCTGTAGCAGTGCTGAACAAACTTGTTCTCAGGACCCACTTACACTCTTAAAAGTTGTTAAGGACCACAAGGTCTTGGTTAGGCGGGTTACATTTATTGGTATTTTTAATATTAGAAAAATAAAACTAAGAAAATTTAGGAACAGTTCTTTATTAATTCATTTAAACGTAAAAGTAACAAACCTATTATGTAACATAAATTACATATTTTTATGGAAAAAAGAACTGTGTTTCCAAAATAAAAATGTGGGTGGAAAGAGTGGCATTATTTTCCACTACACAAATCTTTTTTAATGTCTGACTTAATAGAAATCATGTAGATTTTCTTATCTGTTTCTACATTCAACCTGTTGAAATATGTTTTGTTTGAAAGAGATGAAGACAATCCAATCCCACATAAATATGCAGTTGACAAAGGAAGGAGGATTTTAATACCCTGTTTCTGTAACTGTGGTTATGCTACTTTGATATTATACCCAAACTCAATAAGTGGGGGTTTCCTTAAGATTGCACTATGGAATCTAAAACCACATCAGTAAAACTTTCTTACACTGGCTCATTGGATAATCTAGATTGTCCAAAAGTTGGCACATTTTATTTAATTACATAGCACCCAAAAAACGACATTTGTCAATAACCAGCAATAACATCAAAAAAGTCGTTGAGTACCAGAAAACTATTAAGCTCACAGTTGCAGACAGAGGTTTTCTGAATTCTAATTTTCATTCGAAGGCTTGAATTTTATAACTGGTAACAATACTGTCAGTGGAGACAAGCTCACCTCACTCATGTTTGAGGAAATGCCTCCCAAGTTATCGAAGTCTGAATAGTTATAATTTGTTTGTCAAGTTGATCTCTCCAGTAAAAATGGCGTTCAATGAAAAAGCAGCTAGTTCAGCTTGCAACTCAAACAGTTCCTTCTCCTGCAGACAAACATTGTATTTCAATATACAGTGGAAGTGTTTTATGTGAACATCTCATTTCACCTCACAGAATATATTTTTAAGTGTATGCCCAAGGGTTGAGACTTAACAAACTCATTATCTTTTTACTGCTTAATCAGGAATATTTTTTTTTATTTTTTTATTTTTTTATTTTTTAAAAATTTTTTTTAACGTTTATTTATTTTTGAGACAGAGAGAGACAGAACATGAACAGGGGAGGGGCAGAGAGAGAGGGAGACACAGAATCGGAAACAGGCTCCAGGCTCCGAGCAGTCAGCACAGAGCCCGACGCGGGGCTTGAACTCACAGACTGTGAGATCATGACCTGAGCCGAAGTCGCATGCTTTACCGACCGAGCCACCCAGGTGCCCCAATCAGGAATATTTTTAAGTGACATTGGCTTTTTTTTTTCTTTCTGTGAGTGTCTGCAGGTGAAGGACACAGTGATATTAGTGGCTTTTTAAGCCACTGCTTTGATTCACGCTAAAGTTCCAGCATGATCCACCATTGTTTCTACAGCAGCTATGTAATGTCAACACAGTGAACAAGACCAATAACATCTTGTATTCACATGAAAAAATTTTCAACCTCTCTGTTAGGGTCTTAGGGATGCCCAGGGGTTTAAGGATCGTATTTTGAGTATGCTTCGTCTTCAGGGTTAGGTTTCTAATTTTGCTATTGTACAACTAAAACATTGTTGTTACCCATTAAATATTCACTCTCAAATATTCTTCTCTCTGTCTAGAATACAGTAGGTATTATACCATGTTGAACAAATATATCCCGTGGATCTTATTACAGTTAAAGATATAGATTGTGAAAATGTCTTCATTCATATTTTAAATTATCATATATATAAATTTTTCATAAATTTTATGCAGTCTCTCTCAAAAATTAAAGCATTGTATTAAATTAGCAAGATATTTCTGGAATATTAATAAAGTAATTTTTATATAGGGATAATTCTCCATTTGATAACATAAAAAAGGTAATTTAATATCTAATATTATGCCTTGAATCTGAACTTAAACATATTATTATTATAAGGCTATTAAATTTCCCTGGGTTTCTTTTAAGTCATAAAATACCTATCTATATCTAAGAACTGAACAAAAAAGATATATATGGTATGCTTAGAACTTTTCAACTATGTCATATTTTTTCTACTAATGTGGACATCTAGGGATAACTTAATTTTATTAATTGGTGACAAGTTTACATTTAAAACAAAATTTAGAAATTTAGATTCAAGAGTCTACATTATATAAAAAAATGATTCCTAACAGGACATTGTTAGAAACTATACTATTCTGTGCAGATAAAACTAAAAATTCTATATTACTTGTAGTCAGCATCATATTTTCACATCTCACTCTGAAGTAAACAATATGAAAATAAAATATATATAAAAATAAACCAATAAGAACCTCTTTATTTACAATGATCTTTTTATGTAATTTAGTTGTGGGGGGAAATGACTTAAAACCAAATAGGAGTGTGTTTGTGTGTTTGTAAAAATTATAGATCCTCTCCATCACAAGACTTCATATTTTTGCAATTAAGTTCCTGGCTTTTACTCATCAAAATAGGACCTAAATAAATAAATGTTAAAATAAGGAGAATAGGGGCACCTGGGTGGCCCAGTTGGTTGAGCGGCGCACTCTTGATTTCGGCTCAGGTCATGATCTCATGGTTGGTGGGTTTGAACCTCACATGGGGCTCTGAGCTGACAGCGCGCAGAACCTGCTTGGGGTTTTCTCTCACTCCCTCTCTCTCTGCCCCTGCTCTGCTCATGCTCTACCTCTCAAAAATAAATAAATAAATATTAAAAACTATTTTAAAAATAAAATAAAATAAGGAGAATATTATTTAAAATCATAGAGTATGGATGAACTCCAGGGGGTCTAGAGCCCCTAAAATTGTATGCAAAGTGTATCAAATCCATGGACTGTTTTTCTAAGAGGTTCCAAAGCTTATACCATAGAGATCAAGGCAGCAAAAATCTAAGAATCACTGAATCTGTGTTTTAGAGCGGAATCATTCTATAAAATATGAACTCGGTAAATCATGTAATGCCTCAGGCCCATACTTGATAACTAAAGTGAACGAAAGTTGGTGGACCATACGTATCTGACTACACCTTAACCATTAACTGGGGAGTTTTGTTCATCAATTTTTCTGTAATCTCCTTAAACCGGCTTTGTGTTCTACATTACAATAATAAGAGTTCTATTAAGCAATTATTCAAAAATATCTGCATCTAAAATCTAAACAAAATAATGGGCATAAATCACTTGTGAAAACATTTAAATACTAGATAAATATAAGGAGACTTTATTACCAGTTATGTAGTATCAGCAGATAGTTAAATAGGTTTATTATCACCTAAGCTTCTCAGAATTCTTTAGGAAGTGTGACTCATAGCTAGTAAGCATGCTTCTACTTCTCAATAGTTCTGTAGTTTGAAAGCATCTTTGCAAGGTTGATACTCAGTGATATTTCAGTGTCATTTAGAGACTGATAGGATTCTGGGCTACATGTCTTATTTCACAAAGTTATGAATTTGGATTGTAAGAACAGGTGTTCATTTTTCTTTTTATCAGAATTCACAATTTTGAAAAGAAAAAGAATTACAAATCTCGGTTTGTGCCTTCATTTAATATGCCATCACAAACACACACATTCATACATGCACACACACATATTCAGATTATTCAATACCGTATCATTTTCCCTTGTTATATTAAAATATTCTCCTTCTACAATTTTTTTCTGGTAAAGATTTCCTTTCCCAAACTTGAAATGATTTTTGCATTTCCAGATTTTACAAATATAGAAATATCCATAAGATGGTGCTGTATCTTTAACTTGGTCAGATACTTGAATGCTAAAACACATGTATTACAAATGTGGTTAAAAGACTAGGTTGGAGTTTAACTTTTAATAAGTCTTATGCTCTAGAGATGTCAGTATAAGTGTAACCGGAATCTTTACATACTTATTTTTCATATATCACACAACTGCTAAAATGTCCTGCCCCAGATTCAGTCACCTGGTATAGGTGAAAAAAATAATTGAACTTCTTATTTCAACTGATATTTTCTAAACAGCCACTTCGCACATACCATATTAGACAAATGAAGCAGTTGAATGATATACAGTATCACTTTCTACCAAGGTTAGCAGTTGTCTTTAGAAGTCCTCTGAAACATCCAATGGAAATTAGAAATGACATCACATGCAAGCACGTCCTTTCAATTGTTGAGGAACTATAGAGGCACTAACTCAATCATTTTCTCTCTCTAGATTATTTACCCAGTGAGGGAAAGATAATTTAAGATGTGCTAATTGTATAATGTATTTCTGATTTCAGGTGATGTGGTCAAGAGAAGTAATATTGTATATCCTATCTAATTATCACTCATAATATCACTCATAAGCAGGTTTAATAAACAGAGTACTCAAAAATTGGTTACAAGATCCTTTACTTTTAAGATAAACAATCTTATGTCAAATGAAGAGAAACCATTTTAGGGGAGGTAATAAGGGAAAATGTGTTCCTAAAAGGAAATACTTGAAGTCCTTAAGGGCAGTAATATCTATATAAGTATATCCAAGGCAGGAACCAAGTTCCCATAACATAACCACATGAAAATCTCAAAGAAAATATTTACTGCTATAATTTGGGGATATTTTTAATTTTATTGATTGGCTTTTCCATCAATTGCTCAGATTATTTTTCTCCCTTTGAACAGTGCCATCTTCTAATTGACACCATCATTACACCTCTTAATCCGATACAATGCTATAGTTTTTCCGAAAACTTTGAGTAAGTTAGTAGTCATTATGAAGTGCTGTATTAGTGAACA
The DNA here is from genome assembly GCF_018350215.1 of Panthera leo. Taxonomy (NCBI): domain Eukaryota; kingdom Metazoa; phylum Chordata; class Mammalia; order Carnivora; family Felidae; genus Panthera; species Panthera leo. The sequence continues at coordinate 138,972,012 of NC_056680.1, forward strand.
TAAGACAACATGAGACAGGCAGATATGACCTACTCTGGCAGAGAGATGAGGGAAGCAGGTGGTGCTTGGGTAGAGATCGTGAGGATAGGCATGAGTTAGAAAGGGCCTTTCATAATATGCCTGGGATTTGCTTCAAAATTGTCTGGGCTGGAGGAGAGGCGGGTGGTGCCATAAATGAAATAAGATTAAAAATGTATTGTTAGTATACATATGTGTGATAATTTCAATAATAGGTATGTGGAGATACACACACACACACACACACACGCACAGAGAGAGATACATACTAGAATTTCAGGCAGAAGGGGGCATATTTGAGGGGGCATCCTGAAACAAGGAGTTTGGTTTGTTCTCAGTCCCTGAAAGAAGGCCAGAGTGACTGGAATGCCCAGAACTGAAGCCAGACAGCCCAGGCCCTGTGGACCATCCCAAAGGTTTTGGCCTGTATCCTAAGAGCCATGATGGTGTTGGGCATCAGCATTATATTCACGTTTTATTTTTTATAATAAAAATCACTCAAGTTGCACTGTAGCGATTACAAGAGGGCAAGAATAGGTGAAAGCAGTGGAAATAGAAGAAAGGAAATAATTGGAAAGAAATACAGGAGCTATAACTGAAGTATCTTGATGAAGAAATGGATATTAGACAAAAATGAGAGTGAATATGTTAAGGCCTCCCAAACTTTTGAGTTTGTACAATATTGGACTTGCGAAATTCTTTTAATTAAGAAAATTGTTGAGGAGCCTGGGTGGCTCAGTCAGTTAAGCATCTGACTTCTGCTCAGGTCATGATCTCTGGTCTGTGAATTCAAGCCTCCCATTGGTCTCTGCACTGACAGCTCAGAGCCTGGAGCCTTCTTTGGATTCTGTATTTCCTTCTCTGTCTGTCCCTCCCTGGTTCATGCTCTCTCTGTCTCTCTCTCTCTCTGTCTTAAAAATAAGTAATCATTAAAAAATTGTTTTTTTATCAGACTAAAAAAATTTTTTTTCAAACATGTGGTCTTGGAATAGATACAATGGATTTTCAAGAAATAAAACAAAGGATTCATTATAATGAAAATCTACAGCGAGAATAATGAGATTGATCTTTTCTTTTTTGTCTTTCAATACTAGGTTTAGTCTATAACTGTTAACATACTACTGATACTGATAGGTTAATTACATTCCTAACACATATTAACTGAGGCCAAAAATGGTTCAGGATTAGGAGTAGCTATTAAAAGATTTTTAGCTGAGATAGGAGTTTCACTCGAAACCCTCACTGGAGAATATCTGTCACAGGGTGAAGCACTCAGTACAATGGAGGATACTTAAGCAAAATTTATTGCTTCCAGATTGTTAGTTTCATGGCGATGATACTATACTGTTCAAATGTTCCTGTTTAATATTTTAACAGGAAAGTTTGGAGCTGAAGTAATCCTTTATCCACACGACCAAAAGTTTTCTTGGGAAATCTTTGGAAAAGTTTTGTGATAAAAAGGCAGTCTGTGTTATAATAGAAAATAGAGCAAGTTAAATAACATCTCTAGTCCTTGAATGTTCTGTGAGTTGATGTGGGGAACAAATTGCTCATCTAACCCAAACCAAAGCAACCATTTCTCTGACCTGAATCCTAAAGTGATTTAAATGCAAATGTCGTAAAGTGAGATGTCTCATTTGGCTAGATCTTGCTTTGTGGTAAACAAAGAAGGAAAAAGGGTAAATGGACATTTTTATCATGGTGACCCAACTTTCAAACCCAGATGCTCATTTGGCTGTTTTCTGAATTATCTGTATTTTATAAATCAAGTTCCCTTTCTTTAACGGCAGAACAAATATTAAATTCAAATATTTTCCCATTAATAAAACAATCTTTGAGGCAGAAAGCATCGTAGTATAAGACTGCAATAACATTCTCCCTTAATGTGAGGATTTACAGAGCATTAGTTTGGGTGCCTTTAGTTGGGTGATAGAGACAGGAAACGAACATCCCCTGTAGAGTATACCCCACACAAATCTGCTCTAAGAGGAAGGGACTTCCTAGACTTCCCCCACTCTTGTCAAAAACAGAAATTACTCCCCTAATGATAGACGTACAGTGTGTTCCTGTCATTTACATTTACAAACTGAGAATACTATTTGAAAAAAATTTAATTTCTCTTAACAAATATTTAATGAGTGCCCATTGCACACTAGGTGCTGTTCTAGGCACTGAGAAACAGCAGGAAAGAAAATAGACTTAAAAGAAAAACTAGCATTCCCATAACACTTTTACCATGCTTGAAGAGATCTGATAGCTATTACTGCATTTTCTTTTTCACCATAGCCTTATAAGGAAGGCACAGAGAGATTAAATAATTTCCCAAGGTTTAGTTCTTTAATCGACGAAATATTCTTTTAATTCTGGACCCATAACTTCCTCCTGATTATCTTTCAGCCTCCAACCAATTATCTTTACCTAGATATCTGAAAATAACCGAATGAGTGGCAATGTGGTTTAGACTCTGTAGTCATGTTGTCAGAGTTCAAATTCTTTCTGATACTTAGGTGGCTGAATAATAAAATCACCCTAAAACTCAGTGGAATAAACAATAATTAACTATTCTTTCTCACTTGTCTGTGGGTTACCTGCCTCAGGCTTGCCTGTACTCTAAATTACATGTTGGTCCCAGGACTGCTCCACCTATCTTTCATCCTCCTTGTACCAGTAGGCCAAGTAGGGCATGTTTCATTGTGATGGCAGAGCCATTAGAGGAGAAGCCATCCCTGCATGCATATTTTAAGCCTCTGCTTGTGTTATACCCGTTAGCATCCCATTGACCAAAGCAAATCGCATGGCCAAAACTAAAGTCTTTCTGCATTCTGTCCACCATGAGCCCAAAGTCAGTCAAATGACCAAACCAAGCATCAATGCAGTGGGGAAGTAAGGGTGGGGAGAGTCAATTTTTTTAAACAATCTTTGAATCTATCATGGTAGTCTTAATATCTCTTACTTCAGCTTCTCTCTATTTAAAACCCTCTTAAGGTTGCTGTGAGAATTCAACAAAACACTTAGGATGTGTGTCCCATAGTGAATGGCAGGTAAAGAGGAGGCACTGCGATTTCTGTGTGTCTCTGCTCATTTAATGAAATCTCCACCTCCTGGCTTCTCCTACCCATCTTGTTTCCTCTCAAGCCCATTCCCTTTTTCCAATGAAGCACACTTGTTTGGCACAAGACAATAGGTTTACATTTAAGTGAAGTTAACTCTAGTGGCCATATCAGTATAAATGACTCATCTGTAGGGAAGGCCTGTCAGGCAAGACAACCAGTTTCTTTTTCTTACTTAAGGCACATCTCCTCATTGAACTTTTTGGTCCATATGAGATTGCTAGCACCCAAAACACAGATTAATGAGGTCAATCTCATTTATTTTTTCTAAATTTTCTGTTATGAATGTATTTCCTTTTCAAAAGAAGGTAAAAGGAATTATAATGAAGATAATTCAAGTGACACCACCACTTGTGAAGTCCTCTCCAACTTTTCTTCCTTCCTCTATGACTATCTATCTATCTATATTAATTTTTTATGTTTATTTTTGAGAGAGAGAGAGAGTGAGCATCAGTGGGGGAGGGGCAAAGCGAAAGGGAGACAGAACCCGAAGCAGGCTCCAGGCTCTGAGCTATCAGCACAAAGCCCAATTCGGGGCTTGAACTCACAAACCATGAGATTATGACCTGAGTCAAAATCAGACACTCAACCAACTGAGCCACCCAGATGCTCTTGTCATTATATGTATTTTTTAGTCTTTATTTATTTTTGAGAGAGAGACAGAGGATCTGAAGCAGACTCTGTGATGACCGCAGAGAGCCCGCTGTGGGGCTTGAACTCACAAACTGTGAGATCATGACCTGAGTGAAAGTTGGACACTCAACCTACTGAGCCATCCAGGCGCCCCTGTCAATGTATTTTCCTAAACCTTTACTATAGCAGCAACTGCATTGTATGTGACATTTTTTTTTTACTCCTGTCTCATGAAGTGAAGTCTTCAGAAAACAGTTTCTTATTCTTTTCTCTTTCCTAACACAGTACATGACACGAGGTAGATGATTAACTATGCTTATTGAATAGAGTTAGGGATAGGACAGAAATGGAACCTTGTAAAAGATCATTGAATTTCATTTCTACCCCACTTTTAAAAGCAATGTTCATTAACGTGGTTAAAACCACAACGACACAGTACTACATAGCCATCTGAATTAAAAGTAAAAACATCACCAATACCAACTGTTGGTGAGGATGCGGAGGACTGGAACTTACACTCTGCTAAGTGGGAAGGTAAAATGGCACAGCACTTTGGAAAATTGTTTGGCAGTTTCTCATCCATTTAGACATATAATTACCATATGAACCAGCAATTCCATTCCTAAGTATGTATTTACCTAAGAGAAAATGAAAGTCCAAATAAAGTTATGCATGAATGCTCAAATCAGCATTATTCACAATAATGCTAGCCAAAAGCTAGACACTCTCCAAATCAACAGGTGAATGGGAAAAAATATGGTATATGCATGAATTTATTATTACTCAGCAATAAAAAGGAATGAACTACTGATACGTGCAATATGGATGAATCTCAAATATACTGTGATGAGTGAAAGAAGCCAGACACAAGAAGGACATATGTATAATTCTATTTATATAAAAGTATGGCAATTGCAAACTAACCTATCATAACAGAAGGCAAATAAGTGGTCACCTGGGATCAGGAGCAGAGGAAGAGATGGATTGCAAAATGCCATGGGGAATAGTTTGGGGGCTATCAAAACATTTTGTGTCTTGATTCATAGTAGTAGTTTCACAGACGCATACCTCTGTCAATACTCAACAAATCATATAGAGTAAAACCTTGGATTGTGAGTAACTTGTTCTGTGAGTGTTTCATAAGACAAGCAAACATTTGTAATAAATGTTACCTTAATAAACGAGTGATGTCTTGCAATATGAGTAGTACATGACGCTGAATGTTACAGGGGCACCTGGGTGGCTCAGTCGGTTAAGCCTCCGACTTCGGCTCAGGTCATGATCTCGCGGTCCGTGAGTTCGAGCCCCGCGTCAGGCTCTGTGCTGACAGCTCAGAGCCTGGAGCCTGTTTCGGATTCTGTGTCTCCCTCTCTCTCAGACCCTCCCCCGTTCATGCTCTGTCTCTCTCTGTCTCAAAAATAAATAAACGTTAAAAAAAAAATTAAAAAAAAAAAATGAATGTTACATAATTACAACTGAGCCAATGGTTCTTCTCTCTCTCAGTGTCTCTTGCTGTGGGATTGTGGGTGATCATCTTCCATGCTTGGATGCTCGGTCTCAGGCCATGGTGTTTGGCAGAAATCAGTGATTTTTCAGAACATTGGAAGGTGCCCACAACTGGCACTAGTGTATTTTTTGTCACTTCAAAGTATTTATGGGCAGTCCTTTACTTTTTCCATACAAGAGTAAGAATAGAAATGTTTTGCTTCATTCTAGGTCAGGCTACCTATAGATAGAGACCTTTTCCTCTGCTACCTTATTGCCAGTTACATTAAATACAGTATATGACACAAGTTTATTAATACTGAACTGTAGTCAATATCCATGCAAGTGTATACTATGACCCCCATGCAGAAAAAGTTGAAAAGAAAGGCGGTAAGAATAAGGAGATGATTATGGTGGAAATTAGGAAGGAAATCATCAAGAAGTATGAATGAGGTATGCGAGTGGCCAAAATTGCAAGATTTTATAAGAAGTTTAACATCTGCATCTCATCTGCAGAGGAGGAGAAAAAGGTGGAGGACCCAACCCTTCACTTCAAATGAGATTAGGGAGATGTGTAAAATGCAGGAGACTGTGCAAACTTTGTAGAAAAGCACCACGCAAATAAGGCAGTAACAGTGTGAGCAACAAATCTGTTTAACGACAATGCAATGTCACATTTCCGCAAAATCCTCAAAAGGAGGCAGAAGCAAGTGTCTTTGGATAGGTTCCTTGTTAAACCTGCACGAAATGAAAAGTATTCCATTTGCCAATAGATAGCAGTGATTCTGTTAGTGATAGTGAAAGTTGTCCTACATAATAATCCTCATTTCTCTTGTCTCCCTCACTCCAGCCATGAAGGTTTTCAAAGGAAAGTGCAGGTTAATTTGTTTATTTTTCTTTATATTTTGTAGTTTCTTTATTATTTTGTATTATATTACAGTACTGTAATGATTTTATATGAATATTTTTGGGTTGTGGAAAGAATCATTTGAGTTTCCTTCATTTCTTGTGTGGACATTCACTTTGATATACGAGTGCTTTGGATTACAAGCATGTTTCTGGAATGAACTATGCTCACAAACCAGGGTTTTACTGTAGTTTATATGAATGTAGTTCATTATTTGTAAATTACAACTCAATAAAGTTGATTAAAAAAATAACAAGGGGAGTACCTGGATGGCTCAGTCAGTTAAGCGTCTGACTCTTGATTTCAGCTTAGGTCATGATCCCAGGGTTCATGAGATCCAGCCCCACGTGAGGTACTGGAACCTGCTTGGGATTCTCTGTCTTCCTCTCTCTTTGCCCCTCCCCTTGTTCACACTCTTTCTCTCCCTCTCAAAATAAATAAACATTTAACTACTTCTTAAGTTTACTTATTTAATTTTAAAGAACAAGTGAGCAGGGGAGGGGCAGAGAGAGAAGGAGAGAGAGAGAATCCCAAGCAGGCTCAGCCCTGTCAATGCAGAGCTCAACGCGGGGCCAGAACCATGAACAACGAGATCATGACCTGAGCTGATGTCAAGAGGCAGATGCTTAACCAACTGAGCCATCCAGGCGCCCCTAAATAAATAAACATTTAATAAATAAAAAATAGAAAGGTTTCCAAAAGTCGAAATGAAATGACCTATAGAAAATTAATATTTCATTGGTGATGATGCTTATCGCAAACTAGAAAGCAAGTAATGCTGCTGAATTTCTATAAATACAGTAGTCTCACTTTATCTGCCGTTTCATTTCTGTGGTTTCCGTTACCCTCTGTCAATGGGAATCTGGAAGCAGATCATCCTCCCGATGAATTAGCAGAAGGTCAATGGTAGCCTAGTTTTGACATAATGCCTGCGTCATTCACCTCACTTCTCCTCACATAAGCATTTTACCATCTCACATCATCACCAGAAGGGTAAGTACAGTACAATAAAACATTTTGAAAGAGAAACCACAATCACATAACTTTTTATTACAGTAGATTATTACTATTATTCTATTTTATTATTAGTTATCATTGTTCATCTCTTACTGTGCTTAATTTATAAATTAACCTTTATCATAGCTTTGTGTGTATAGTGAAAAAAAAAACCCAGTATACATAAGGTTTGACTTTATCCACAGGCGTCCACTTGGTGTCTTGGCACATAACCCCGGCAGATAAGAGAGGGGACTTTTTAAATAGACTTCAGCTAGTGCTATTACTTTAGGCACTGCTGATGTATAAGAAGGTTGATTTTTTTGTAATTTGGGAAATAATTTTCAGGTATAAAATTAAAATACTAGAGGTAGTACATGTAATCCCATTAAAGCAATTGGAAGTACTGACAAAAATAAAATGAATTATTTTTTTAAGAAATTTTTATGTTTTATTTTATTTATAAGAGAGAGAGAGACAGAGCATGAGTGGGGAAGGGGCAGAGAGAGAGGGAGACCCAGAATCCGAAGCAGGCTCCAGGCTCTGAGCTGTCAGCACAGAGCCTGAGTGGGGCTCGAACTCATGGACCGTGAGATCATGACCTGAGCTGAAGTTAGATGCCTAACCGACTGAGCCACCCAGGCACCCCAAAAATAAAATGAATTAAACATTGCATACACAGTCTCCAGAATTCGGAGAAGGTACTCCCAAGGTCACGGTAATGTATACGTGCTTACAGAATCTAACGAAGTTCAGACCTAATGTAGTGAATCTCTGAGGAGACTGTTACTGGTTTCTAATGCTTTCTCTTACAGTTGGCACACTGGAATCTACAAGTTGATCTCACATTTGTTTTTTTCTTTCCTACATATGAAGTTTACAAATAACAGAGTATTAGGAGTCAGTTTCCAAAATAAACGCAATTTTTCTATCATCCAACCAAAAGTCATGGTTAAGCTTTTAATGGGGCAGTCTTTATTAGTCTCAACTAATTTAACTTTTTCAACTTGAATATTTCAAGCACTAACATTAAAGAATCACAGTGAATAATCATGTGAGATTCTTTGGAATTCGAATAGACTGCATATTGGGGATTTTTCACCTAGAAGCAGTACCATATACATCAATTTTCCTCTGGCAGACATATACCTACACATATTTCCATCACACCCACAAATTTTCAATATCTGGAATTGTGAACAAAAAAATGAAGTTAATAGGAAAATACTAAATAATCAGCATTTTAGTTAGTTGTCCATTTTCTAAATCTCTCACAATCCATACTTATCCATGGTGATATATCATGTAGAGAAATATGAGCAAATTTGGAGCGTTTTGAATATATAGCAAAGTACATCCCTCCCCCCAACTATCAACTGTTTATTTGAATTCTAGAGTTTGTGTACTAAGATATCCACATGCTAATAACCCAAAGATAGCAACCATTGAATTCAAATGGTGGGTCAAGACTGACTGGAAATATAAAACTTGTTTTCCTGTAAAAAGATAGCCTGTGAACAATAAAAGCAGAATTCTGGTGTGAATGCTTCTTGTTGACACTGTTAATTCTTAGCTGTAATATTACCTGGAATTTTTCTAAAGCTACCTTAAATCAACAGCCTTCCTTCTATAACAACATTTCATTACTATCTGAAACATAGTATCTAATCACACTGAAAATAAAATATTTAAATAGCTAATAATAACAACAGTAATAATAATAGCTAACGTTAAACCCAAAAGCACTGCCTGCCATATACTTGAGGGTGAGAATGTGTAGTACAAGCCAGGCATTGTATTAAGAGTTTTATAATTTTTTTCCCCCCGCTGGATCTTCACAAAATCCCTATTAACATATTATTATTATGCCAACTTGCTATGCTATTATTATGCCAACTTTACAGCTAAAGAAATTGAGACTTGGAGATATTAAGTAACTTCTTCAAGGTTACTCAGCTAGAAACGAACAAAGCTGGAATTTGAATGCAGATAATCTAACTCTAGAATGCAGTCTCTTAATCTCTATGAATTGCAAATACTGCAATATAGAGACGAGGTGAAAGCGAACTGTCTCCAACTTTTAGGTTAAGAATGGCAGAAACTAGGCACATTCCTTAGAAGACCTTAAACTGAGCAGGGACACAAGAAAATTTATTGGTTGTACCTGTGTCATGTTTTGTGGTAGGTACCGAGGCCTGAAGTTCTAATAAGGTTGGGAGTCTACTAATGCAGACACCACAGGCTAGTAAAGGAGACCATTACTTAAAAAGTTAAATGAAAGAAAACGAGGTAAATAACATGCTATAGAGGTATGAATGGTAACTATATGTTCTAGGGAGAACAGATGAGGCAGATTGAGTTGCTTTAGGAGATCCCAGACAGCGTTCCCAAAGGAGGTAATATCTGAACTCAGCAATGAATAATTTTCTTGTCAAATAAATTTTAAAACACGACCAAATACTTGTGAAGCAAGAGATACAATAGATGTGAAAGATTACTTGCAGCAGGACTAAGGTACAAGCCCATGAGAGTAAATTAACTAAGTATTGGTGAACAAATAATAAGAAAAAACCCACTAAAGTAAAAGAAATGAAATGCTACTTATTTGGAATGGAAATGAAATGCATCTTGAAAGGATAGTGATTTGAAGATGAAAGCCACAAAAAAACCCTGTTAGTTTGACTTGAAAATAGACATACTGGGACGCCTGGCTGGCTCAGTCAGTAGAATGTATGAGACTCTTGATCTTGGGGTTGTGGGTTTGAGTCCCATGTTGGGAGTAGAGATTACTTAAAAATAAAATATTAAAAAAAAGGAAAATAGACACATCAAATTTGAATTATTTTCCTCCAGTTTACATTTTTTCTAATACTATTCTGTATTATTAAAATGGCAATAATTTCAGAATATTTAACATAACATGCAAATTACCATCTATTCATCAAAAAATATAGTATTAAATTCAAATGAATTTATTTAAATTTAATTTTTATTTGTCTTCTTTTTTTCATTTAGGCAAAACTGTCTTGGTGAGAATGATCTCATTTTTCTTTCTTAGCAGCCTACTTCCTATGAAGGACAGTTCTGAATAGAAGAAGCCTCATGGTAGCCATATACTAATCTAAAGGAAGAGAGGACTCAGAAATCACGCTCTACTTATATTAGCAAAAGAATTTATGAGAAATAAATCCATTGTTTTATTTGTTAATCTGGAACAAAAGGAAAAACTAGTGCAAACAAGCGGAAGAATTTCCTGAGCGTGGTATCTAAGAAATTTTTAATTCTTTGATACAGTCCGGAATCGATCAGGAGATTCTCCAACATTTTATGACCAAAAGTCCTTCTGGCTAAAATACAGTAACTCATAAGGCCACATAAACTGGATACAGGGCACTCTGGTCACAGAATGAACCAACACTCTTTTGACATGGAAGCCAATTCACACACAAGTACCTCAAAATCCTATTCAAATTGGCTTAAACAGTAAGAAAATTTATTGACTTAATGTGACTGAGACTCCAGAGGCCAGACAGACTTTAGGTCTGTTTAATTTAGTAATTCTGGTTCTGGTTCTTCATAGTTTCCTGTTCCTTCCTCTGAGTATTGGTTTTTTCCTTAGGCTGCTGTCTGCATAGTAGCGAAAATGCTATATTGCCCATCACTTATTACTACACCAGAAAAAGATAGGAAAGATTCAGGGAGCCATCTTATAATAACAAAGATGCTTCCCGTCCCACCCCCACCCCCCCCTCCCAGAAGTCTTCAGCAAATCTCTCCCAATTAGCCAGAATTTGGTCACATACCCATTTGTGACTGAATCTTGTAGCCTAAGATGTGTCATGTGCTGATTGGCTTAGGTCTAGATCCCTGAACCAGTCACTAGAATTCACTTTTGGTCTTAGACCAATCAGGCCAACCCCTGGAGAAGGGTTTTGCTATGATCAAAGAAGAGGTTTTTCTAGGAAGGAAGAAAGGAGACCAGATTGGCAGGGCAGACAAACATCATCAACCACAACATTGTCAGTATAGTAAACTAAATATTCAGTGGCATTTTGAAGAAATTAGTGGAAAAACTAACTCGCAAGAAGGCAAACTGTAGGTATAGTTAACAGAAAAATCTGAGTGGCTCCCTCTCTAACCTGCATAGGGATGGAAAGGAATTATAATTAATAATATTTTTAACTGTATGGTGAGAAGACTATATCATTCTTTCTATCTCCTCTACATCTTGGAATTTCCAGATTCAAACTAAAACTCTTTTGAATACTATTCCTGGTTGCAACATTTCTCTTTCCCTCATTTGTTTTTGCCATAATAATATATAAGATATATAATACATATATTCATGATTGGATGGCTGGACATACATACTGCATGCAATTATGACAAATATCATACATACACAATACATATTTAATCCTTAGAGGGGTAACTACCTTGCCCAAGTTCACACAGCCAGTTGAATAACAGAGGTAGGATGTGAACTCAAGCCATCAAGGGACTGTGTGTTTTCATTCTAGGATATACCTTACTGCCTAATGGAACACTTGCTTCTTCTCTGTAGGGGCTACTTTTCCTTTCAGCCTACTCTTTTTTCTCCTCTTACTTCTGGGGTTTATTCTGATGTTTCCAATATTCTCCTTCTCTTGCAGTGAGCTCCCCAAAGATCTCCTGACCACAGGACAGTTTTCTACTGGTTTTCTTTGTTGTTATTCAAGATCTCTTTCCCCCACCTATCTGATTCTGTTACAAGCATCTGCAACTGTTCTTCAATGTTAAGTTTTTGCTCTTTTATTTTGGGGAGTTTATTACAAGTGTTCTTTCCCTGTATCTTCTAAGTCAGAGCATAGGTGTTGATGCATGGACTTACCTTCCCTCTTAGCTTTATATTAATATACTGTTTTCAAGTTCATGCTATTTGGTATATAATTCTTTTTAATAGCATTTCATGGGCAACTACTTCTTTCTCTGTAATATTATCAGTAATTTAATGTACCATTATTTTTCTGGTTGTACTTTTGTTTTCACTGTATTTCTTATATTGCTTTTTGACTATATTGTTCATTAAAATTTTTTCCTATATTTTATCTCATTGTATTCCATTTGATGTGCAAAATTTTAGCTATTTTTTGACTGAAACAAACCAGAACTATTAACTGCAACAGGGAAGAACTAATAATAAAATCAGTAGATTCCTATTTATATTTATACTATAAAAGCTAATCATTTTTTATTATTTTATTTCAGAATATGATATCCTTGTTAAAGTCACTAAATTTTTTGAGGAAATATTACATTTGAATTTCCACATGTTTTCACAAAGGATGCAAGTTTGGTTGATGCTGTAATCTAATCATGCAAAGATTCTGGCTTATTGTGTTACTGCTTGGCAGTGTGTATCTAGAGTCCGAGTCTAGCCTTGCTGCAGCCTGAATGGTGCTTTTGTTCATAGTAGGAGAAAATTTCTTTCTCAAAGCATGTACGTCCATCTGACAAACAGCCATGGTAATCAACACACAAGTCCAGGGCAACCATGAATATGAGAAGTACTCCCTAGAGTTGTGCTAACTGTTAACTAACCGTGCTAACTAACCGTATGCCCTTCCCCGGAGAAAGACCACATCAATGTTCCTATTTATTTCAGTGAGCTTTTTCTGACATTGCTCAGCCAGCACAGAAAAGTACTAAAGTAATCGGACATGATTATTTGAATTCTTGGCAACTGACAAGCAGGTATGCTAAGATAAAATAAGAAAATAATTTGACTTTTGGTTTTCTTGGCATCTCAGGTTTTACTGAGTGCCAGTGAATCTTGCCATTTATCAAATTCTTGCCATTTATTAGCTTTTATCAGATTTAGTGGAATCTTCTTATTTACCAATTTAAGCCCAATTTCTCCTTCTGTCTTCATGTTTTTGAATGTAGCATTTCAACACTCTCTAGAGCAATATTAAATAACACAACATTTTACCTGCTAAATATAACTGTTAGATTGCAAATTTTTATCATACCTTTTTAAAGAAATCACATTCCTTATGATATAATAATGTTAATATATTTTAATTAGAAGAGTCACGTTCTCCATTTGTAATATTTTTGATTAACACTGAAAAGAGTAAGACAAAGTAGGTGTTTAAGACTATTATTAAAAGAGCTTGAGGAGCCTAGCTCGTTCAGTCAGTAGAGCATGAGACTTTCAATATTGGGGTCAGGAGATCAAGCCCCATGTTGGGCCTAGAGCTTACTTAAAAAAAAAAAAAAAAAAAAAAAAAAAAACTTCTTGAAGAGCGACTAAAAATCTGTTGGGTTTGATTGGAAGTGGACAGGGGGATTTGCATGTGCTTTATTTTATTTGTTTATTTATTTATTTTTTTATTTTAGAGAGACAGAGCGTGAGCCAGGAAGAGAGACAGAGGGAGAGAGAGAGAATCTCAAGCAGGCCCTACACTAAGCAAGGGCTCGATCTCATGACCCTAGGATCATGACCCCAGCTGAAATCAAGAGTTGGGCACTCAATTAACTAAGCCACTCAAGTGCCCCATCGTGTGCTTTATTTTAAATGAGACTGATGATCTTTTACAGTGAAGCACCTAAGTGACAAAACCATTTATTTGTAACTTACAATGAGACAGAATATTTTTTAACAAGTGAAAAACAATTATTAGTAAGGATTTAGAAAAAAATTATTAAAAAAATAATTTAGAAAAAATTATGCCTGGGTGGCTCAGTCGGTTGAGCGTCTGACTTCGGCTCAGGTCAAGATCTCGCAGTCTGTGAGTTCAAGCCCCGTGTCAGGCTCTGCGCTGACAGCTCAGAGCCCGGAGCCTGCTTCAGATTCTGTCTCCCTCGCTCTCTGCCCCTCCCCCACTCGCACTCTGTCTCCCTCTCAAAAATAAAATAAAAACATTAAAAAAGAAATTTAAAAAATTATAGAAATAAAACTTCGGATATTGATCTCAATCATAAGAGAGGTACAAAATATTATGGGGAATTCAGAAAATAAAGGAGAAACAGTGTGTGTGTGTGTATGTATGTATGTACGTGTACATGTGTGCGTATATATATATATATGTATGTTTACATGTGTATGTGATATTTATGGTTACATTCAGAACTACTGATTAAGTTGTATCTTGAAATATACTTTGAATTGTTAGCATTCACCATTCTTTTTCATTCTCTCTACCTAATTTCTGTTAAAAAATATATACGGAAGACTGAAGAAAGTCTACAGATTAATTATTCTTTCTATTATCAAATGCCCATTTTTTTCTACATTTGTTGTTTTTCACCCTTGATGAATATGACAATGATTATATATTTTGTTCATTTTGGGGTTGAAGCTGGAGATTAGTAGTTTACCTATCTATTACCCTTCTTCTTACAAAGCATAGACATTAGAGATAAGATTAAAATGTAACTAGCCACTATATTCACAGATAGTTTCAGTTTTTGGAAGAGTTTGAGATGAATAGTACTTTGATTAATAAAACTATTTCAGGGGGTGCCTAGGCGGCTCAGTCGGTTAAGCATCTGACTTTGGCTCAGGTCATGATCTTGCGTTTTTTGAGTTTGAGCTGAACATCGGGCTCTGTGCTGACAGATCAGAGCCTGGAGCCTGCTTCAGATTCTGTGTCTCCCTCTCTCTCTGTTCCTCCCTCACTCACGTTCTGTCTCTCTCTCTCTCTTTCAAAAATAAAAATAAAACACTAAAAAAATTTAAATAAAATTATTTCAGGGCACACCACCAATATGTACATAACAAAAATTCAAGTTAATCACAAAACCATGGAACTCACAAACTAAAAAGCTTCTTAGTAAACAAATGAAAACTAATATTCTGGAGAGTAAGATAATCTAGAATCAAAATTAAGTACTCCAAACTTCAAATGTACATAAATCTCAGTAATTTTATATCTTAAGCAATTTATACGTGTGCAGCCTGAATGTAGCTAGGTTACACGAAACCATAGTTTTCACTTCTATATAGTATAGAGAAAAACTGATATACTAAAAATGAGCTGCTCTGGATAAAAGTATGCCAGCATATTAAGAGGCTGAGCAACAAAATGAACATAGAAAGGGTAAATAGAAATGAGGGCTTGTTACTAGAAGTTCAAGTGATGGAACAGGGTCCCAAGTATGTTATTGAATTAAAAGGTCAGCTCCAGATATTCAATGGTATATTGAAATTTCCCAGAAAACTGATGTTTCTTTATATTTTAATGTTACCTGGAAGGATCTAAAACAAATGTAGAATAAAATGGGCATTTGATAACAGAAAGAATAAATAATGTGTAGACTTTCTTTAGTCTTTCATATTTTTTAAAATGAAATTAGGCAGAGAGAATGGAGTTCTCCATCTGCTGGCTACCAAGCCCTATATCTGAGAAATGTTAGGATAGAAACACTGAAACATAATGTTTTGTTTTCTTTCCTTCATTCCTCAGTAGAATACCTGTTTCTTTCCACATTGATGAATTCCCTTGTATATCCCAGAAAGAAATTTAAGGCATCACAACACTTAACCACTTTTTAGTGCAAAGCCAAGAGCAAGATCTGAACAGACAATGTTTGTTTTAAAATTTAGCAATTTTTGTTAGGTAGGCAAGTTTTTCTATTATCTTTTTGCTTCTGAAGAAATTTTGCATGAAAAGTTGCATGTCTAAAGTAATTCACTAGGGAAAGCCTGTTGGCTATTTGCTAAGAATCCTCACAGAGTAGCATTCATCTTGGCAATTCATCAGGGATAGGAAGATGGTTCTCAGATTTACATGCTTAAAAACTTGACAGCATAATTAAGATTGGAGTCTTCTTTGAAAGTGTACTAACAATAATCAAACTCCTAGAGACTGATGTGTATAAACAAATGCGTATTATTTTACAAGGAGAAGAATAAGAATGTAAGCCAAAAATTCTTACACCTATTTAATGCATTGGATCCAGACTTTTAAGGGAAAACTATTTATAATCAAGAACTTAGAATGAGCATGGGACCAGAGCGAAGCGAATTGTGTTGTAGAAATATAATTAGAAATAAAATCTCCTAGCTCAGAAAACCTCACCACAAAGATAGAAGAGAAGGTAAACAACTTTATTATTGAATAAGCAGTAAACCACAATGTGAAACACATCACAGGCAATCCACCAAACAGTATGCAAAAACAAAAAACCTCACTCCTATATAGCCAAGCAGATATAATTCATTATATCCATGTTCTCAAGATGAACAATAACTAGTTCTTAAGAGAACAGCACCATTTGTCACACATAGTTCACCCTTAATTAACTTGGTAATTGCGATAACCATCTTTGTTAGCTAATTGGCTTTACCCAAAAGAAAAAAAAATCTTATAACTTTAGGACTGGAAGTAGTTTTATAATTTGAAATGAGACTCCCACTGAGGTTAGGCCACTAATCTTCCACAGAAACTAGGAAATAGGGTGTTATCTGTCTTGATTATTACATTTTCAAAGAGATGGTTCCTAGGTCATTGAGAAAGACATTCCTGGCTCTTGAAGTTACCAACAGGCTTATCTAACTTTTAAAAAGGCTTATATACCATATGACCTCACTTATATGTAGAATCTAAAAAATAACAACAACAACAACAGCAACAACAACAACAAGAACAACTAAAAAACAATAAAACCCCACAAACCCCTGAGCTTATGGATACAGAGACAAGATCGGTTGTTGCCCAAGATAGGGGATGGGGTTGGAGGGCAAAATGGGTAAAGGAGGTTAAGATGTACAAACTTCCAGCTATAAAATAAATAACTTATGGGAATATAATGTACAGCATGGGGATTATAGTGAATAACACTGTATTCTGTATTTGCAAGTTGCTAAGAGAGTAGATCTTGAAGATTTTCATCACAAGAAAGAACAATTTCTATCTATGTATGGTGATGGATGTTAATTAGACTGAGTGTGGTGATCATTTCACAGTATGTACAAATATCAAATCATTATGTTGTACACCTGATACTAATATGATGTTATATGTCAATTATATCTAAAAAAATAAAAGACATATACATTTCCAAGAGGAGCAAAAGAACTTAAAAGGTTTCTAAGTAAATTCTCTAAGAAAGGGGAAGTGGGAGAGAAGTTCTCTTATTTTCAAAAGGGGGAATTAAGCTTCTTATTTTTAATTCGTTTTTACCCTTAGAGGTACAATATTCCAATGTTTAATTTACACCAGACTTGTGTTGCCCTGATCCCATTTTTTTTCTAGATACTTGGATTTTCACATTCTCTCTCTCTTTCTCATATTCTGTGTGTGTGTGTGTGTGTGTGTGTGTGACTAATTTACTTCTCCATTCATTAACACATTCTTCCATTAAATATGTTGCTATTTCATTCAATCAAGTTACCATTCACCAGTGGAGCCTTTCACTCTCTTTGAGGCAAATCTGTTTACTGTTGTTTTATACATTGATTTCAATGTTTGTCTCTTAAAACAAACTTATTTCCCCTTCTTCCAAATTTTGGAGAGGCACTTGTGGCTATACATAGAAAATCTAACACAGAGTTTGCCTGGAAAAGTGCACCCCTAGAGCAGGCACTCAGCACCTATAGCCAGTTGATTGAGAAACCTCATTAACTGAAAGCCTGGCATAGCTTCCATTCCAGTTCAGCGGGTATCCGTGTAAAGCTGCATATTGGCAATTACAGCAATGGTTTCCATTTCCCTTTTCTGCTGTAGGGGAGGAAACCTTTTCTGCTCTTCTCTTTGAGGTTCTTTAGCAGGTCTATTATTAAATTGACATTAAGACAAATTGGCAGGAAAAAAATTAAATTTAATTTCATATGTACAGGAGCCCACCAAAATGTAGTACTCAAAGAAGTTACCAAAGCAAGCATCTTTTATATCTTCTAGACAAACAATAAATTTGTGAAGAATTGACAAGACAAAGAAGTTTGGGCTTGGGGTAGTAAATTAGCGAAGAAGTAACAAGGTTTGTTTTTATAGCTTTCTCAGCCCTAAATTCCCTGTCTCTGGTGATAATGATGTTTCTCTTCCTCCTGATGCGGGGAGGGTATCTTTTACACGGAGATTTATTTTTTGCTTTCAAGGGGACAAAGGAGAGTCAGTGTGTCCTTCTTAACTGTCTTAAGGAACTTTGATTCAAAACAATCAATATGTCAAAATGGCATATGGAGGGTGGTATATTCTGCTACCTCTCACTGTTAAAAAACTAGCAGAATTAAGCAATCAATGACATTACCAAAATAATGACTACATTTGTTTTTATTTCTTTATTTTAAGAACTACATTTAAAATGGAAACATTCCAATTGGCTCCTGAACCATTATTCAACCTCTTGAGATTTACCCGAGCTTGCATAACCACTTTGTTGTGAAAATTTAGAATAGAAAGAAGTCTTGCTGTTGAACTAGACCAGAGACCTATTCGGCTTCCTCTTGCTCCGTAGGTACATCCAGCTACTTTATTAGCATGCTCATTGCCGTGGGTTCTGCTATTGCCTTTGGCAGTGTGAGACATACTCAAATTAACATGTGCATAGCAAAGCTTTGCCTTGATTACCTAGGGCTTGATTCATCTGAAATTACCTTTGGAGGCAGCTTTGCTGATCTATGACCACTGATTTAATAAGGAACAATCACTATTCTTAAGAGTAAGAAACTTTGAGCTGCTTTCTTGTGCTTCTTGCTTCAGAAGCATCTTCCTCCAAATAAGGTAGTTTATTCTGTATAACATGGAAAACAAAGGGAAATTAATACTGCTATCTTTAAACAGATCCTAAATTAGTAACCTAATTTCATATCTCTGTAGGACATTCTAGTAAGACAGTTTCTACAAGACCACTATCAACTGCATTTATGGATTTAGAAATAAGAGCCAATTTGCTCTTTCTTATGTCAACATTTTGTATTTTCTACCAAATAATAAATAGCAATTTATAAAAAAATCACAACTCTTGCATTTCTGTAGACTTTTCTTCATTTGATGTAGATTTGCCTCAGATTCAAATGTCGCAGAGATGTTTCATAGGGAACAATTTTCCTGATATGAAACAAGAAGGCGAGGCATTCTCTTCTTGGAAATTATCAAAAGTCATAATCTCAAAGTAGGAAAGACAATGGTCTCAAAATATCCAAGAGACCTGAGAACGGATTCGTTGTTGTCAATGACCAGATCTGTGAGTTTAGGTAAATTATCAATCTTTGAGCCTTAATCCCTTTGCCATTTCCTTATACATGTATTCTATTTCATGATCTCTATACACAACACTGTAATATGGTTTATAAGAGAATGTTACAGAGAACACACAAAAAGCAGACACCTAGCAGCTGTTCAATAAAGGGTGGTTATTATTATCTTCCTATCCAAGGTTCTATAGCATCTTATTTAAAGATCACTGCAAAATGACCATTATATTTGCTTGGTACTATTCTCCTGCACTCTGATGCATTATTTCTATACCTGATATTAGTGCAACACGTTTCCATAATGAACTCTACTTTATGCCCAATACATTATCCTTGTCCTGCAAAAACATCCAATCTGATCTGTTAGATAAGAAAAAGACAATTCCATGAAAATATGTATCCATGCTTCCACAAAAAAAATCTTCCTTATATATTTGTCATCAAATACTGTAATTTTGTTTTTATTCAAAACCCAATACCAGATAGTAAGATTATTACTGCAGCACATATGTGGATAATAACCAAGAAGCATGAGATATTAAAAACATCAAATTCTTAAACATAAAAAAGGAAAATGAGATTTTGTCTAATCAGGAATATTAAAATAAAAGATAAAGAAGCATAGAATTTTGGTACTTCAGAGCTCATCTTATTCAATTTCTCTTTCCCTCCTCCTCCTCTTCCATTTTGTTTTTGAACAAGGAAGCTGATATTCACATGTATTAAATAATTTTGTTGTGAAATTACTAACACAAAGTTCAGATTCTTGCCACTCTATTATATCATGATTGTCATTTTCTTCATCTTTGGCTTATACACAGAGCTTCAAGGGAAGAGGTAAGAACTGGCAAAGTTTCAAAACTTCATCCCGACTCTCATCTTTCCATGCCTATACAGATTTTGAAAATAAATGACAGGGTGACTATTTGCTGTCTTTGCCTGCTCAAAATCTATCACTTTTCTTCTGGTGACAGAACTAATTTTTCCTGTGGGCATCCACTCCATCCCTACTTTTGGCACATGTGATGAGATAGACTGACTCCCCTTAATAGATACTTGTTAAGTGAGAGAAAGAATGAAGTAAACTGTATTTCATTAGTCGGAAGTGCCATCTACACATTTAAAAATGCATAGATGGGGAAGGCATTTTATGCTTTCTGTAGACAATTTTGGATGTATATGTATATTTGGCCTTGAGTTTCCAAAGATTCTCAGCTGCAGTACTATATAAGTGGTAATTATTCTCAAGATAATAAAAAGCAGCATAAGGTATTTTGCAGAGCATTTTGTACAAAGTAAACAATAAGGGTTGGAGGAGTACAGATGGAACTGTGGGGATAACCTAGTGTCCTGTTGTACTATCACGTTCACTAGAATTGACCGCATCCTAGAGTATATCCACCCAGACAGGACCATTAAAGGTTTATTGCTCTAAGGAATGAACTTTGGTTCTCTAGTGACCATTTGTAGAAATGAAGGTGGTATTTAAGGTATTAACTGAATTTTAAGCACCTCCAATTCATCTACTATTTTAATTAGGATTTGTGGCTGGTGGTCATTTTTGTAATTTAGTTCATAACTTATAGAATATCAAAACCTCACTGTAACTATGTATGGTGATAGATATTAACTAGACTTCTTGTGTTGATCATTTTGCAATATATACAAATATCTAATTATTATGTCATATACCTGAAACTAATATAATAAGTCAATTATATCTCAATTAAAAAATGTAAAAAGCAAAGCAAAAAAACAACATCGAGTAATCCACAGGAGGAAAACACATTTCTTTGGAATATTGAAATTGGAGTTTAGATGCTGTCCCTGATGATATTTACAAATTGTTCCTTTTTAGGGAACAAACAAATGAGTTTCATTTTGCTTTGCTTTTGTGGAAACAGCATTCTTCTGTTGGGGTGAGGGGATTCATATTTGGATATTTAGGTATATAATAAAGTAGCATGTGGTTGGCAGGCAGTCAAGGAATGGGATGGAGGGGATATTCATCAGAAGTGGCTGTCCAACATCTTTGAACAGCCTTATGTTTTGTAATTTCCTACATTGTAAAGTCAGCCCTCCCAAGAAACAAGAGAACTCGCATACCCAGGTTTACTTTCATCTAGGATGCAGGCATGTTGTGTACAAGACTAGAGTGAAAAATACTTTCTCTTAGTATTCTGAAGATATTTTCCCACAATTTTCTGGCTTCCAGGATAATTGTCATTCCTTTTTTTAGGATAATTTTCTTTTCTCTTGTGGCTTTTAAGTTTGTGTGTGTGTGTGTGTGTGTGTGTGTGTGTGTGTGTGTGTTGGCATTTTGTATCTCATGACACTGTATCTCAGTGTGTATCAATTTGTATTTATCCTCATTTGGATTCTACTTTCTGCATCTTTTAATCTTTCAAATTTTCTCCCTGTGCTGTATTTTTCCAAGTTTTTTCAGATCTATTTTCTAGTCATCACATTATTTCTCATCTGTGTCTAATTAGCTGCTTAATCCTTCCATTCAGGCTTGCTAATGTAAATTTTATTGGATTATAACATACATTTTAAAAGTACACAAATCATAAGAGTAGCTTAATGTGTTTTCACAAAATGAACATGTTCACTTAACCTGCACATTATGAATACCTCAGAAGGCCCCTTTATGCCCCACCCTGTCCTTCCCATTTCAAGGGTAGCCAATATTCTGACTTAATAAAATTGGTTAGTGTTTTTTTAATTTTTTAAAAATATTTGTTTAGTTTTGAGAGACAGACAGACAGACAGAACATGAGTGGGGAGGGGCAGAGAGAGAGGGAAACAGAATCCGAAGCAGGCTTCAGGCTCTGAGCTGTCAGCACAGAGACCGACTCGGGGCTCCAACCCACAAACTGTGCGATCATGACTTGAGCCGAATTCGGATGCTCAACTGACTGAGCCACCCAGGGGCCCCTGAAATTGGCTAGTTTGCCTGTGTTTTTTTAAGACTTTCTACGAATGGAATCTTACAATATTTTCTTTTTTGGTTATGGCTTCTTTCTTCCAACAGTATATTTGTGCTGTTGCATGAAATTGTAATTTGATCATTGTCACTAATCGATAACATTCCACTTTTTAACGTTTCTTTATTTATTTTGAGAGAGAGAGCGTGCACAAAAGCACAGGAGGGGCAGAGAGACAGAGGGAAAGAGAGAATCCCAAGCAGTCTCTCCACTGTCAGCACAGAGCGCCACATGGGGCTCGATCCCACAAACCACAAGATCATGACCTGAACCGAAATCAAGAGTCAGAAGCTTCCCCAATTGAGCCACTCAGGCGCCCTGATAGCATTCCGTTTTTTAAAATGTACCATAATTTTTCATCAGTTTTACTGTAAGTAGACGTTTATATTTTTCCAGTTTTGAGTTATTCAAACAACACTGCCATGAATATTCTTATATATGTCTTTCTTATTAATATTTGTATTAATAATACAAATTGTTTGTGTGTGTTTGTTCCACAATAGTAGATACTGCCAAACAATTTTTCCAAGTGATAATATCAATGTAAATGTCTACTGCAGTGTATGACATTCCCAATTGTCCTGCATCATTGTCGTCCTTGTCTGTTCTTCTCATTCTGGTATTTTTGTGGAGCTGGTACTGTAGTAAAATTGAACATGTTTTCATGTATTTCCCAGCCATTTCACTTTCTTCCTTTTTGTAATGTCGGTTTCCTTTTTTGGCTCAATTTTCTCTTGTATTGCCTGTCTTTTTTTTAATGGACCTGTGTGAGTTCTTAAATATCCCGGACAATTGTATAAACTGTTATATAAGCCCTTGACAGTTATAGAAACCGAAAATATGAATTCCCGGTTACCTTTTCTGACCCAATACTGATGTCTTTTAATGAAAAGAAATTATTAATTTAAAGCAGTCCAACCTCACCATTTTTTATTGCTAATGCTTTTTGTGTCCCGTGTAAGAAATATTTGCCTGTCCCAAAATAATATAGATATTGTCCTCTGGGATTTTTTCCCCGTCTTTTTGCTTTATGTATTCATTGTTCACATTTACCCTTGATATACCTCAACCTAGTGTTTTTATTTGTATAGTGTATGAAGTAGGGAGTCAAGCTCCTTTGGATTCTTATAGGTATTCAGTTCCCACAGAACCAGTCATTGAAAAGTAATTCATTTCTCCATGAATTGCTGTGGGGCTTTTGCCACTTGGTTCCATTGTTCCACTTATTGATCCTTGCACCAATTTTGGCATTATACTAAGTCTTGAAATATGATAGTCTAAGTCCTCCAAGATTTTTTTTACTCAAGATTGTCTTGGCTTTTCAAGTTTTTTTTTTTTTTTTTAATTTTCGTGTAACTCTTAGAAACATTTTGACAGTTTACATACTCATAAACACACACATTTCTGAACTCTTGGTTGGGATTACATTGAAACCAGTGGTTAATCTGGGGAGAACTGACATCTCAAAAATATTGAGGTTTCTGGGGCACCTGGGCGGCTCAGTCAGTTAAACGTCTGACTCTTGGTTTTGGCTCAGGTCATGGTCTCATGCTTCGTAAGTTCGAGCCCTACTAAGTCAGCCTCTACACTGAGTGTGTGGAACCTGCTTAGGATCCTCTCTGTCCTTCTCTTTCCTTGTTCCTCCCCCACTCACAGTCCCTCTCTCTCTCTTTCTCAAAATTAATACATAAACTTAAAAAAAAATATTGAGGTGTCCAAGCCATAAATATGGTGAAATGCTACTTTATTTACTCAATTCTTGTTAATAAGCTTTCGAAATTTTTATTGTAGAGGCACTGCACATCTTGTATTAGATTTAGTTTGAGGTATTTGGTGATCTTGATGCTATTGCAAATGACATTGATTTAAAATTTTACTTTCCACTTATTCATTGCCAGTATACAGAAAAAAATCAATTTTGTATAGTAACCTTGTTAATAGCCTTGTTATTAATCTTGTTAATACTGCAACTTTGCCAGACTCATTTATTACTTCCAATAGTTTTCCTGGCTTTTAAAAAATATTCACACACACGTCATATGCATTTTTTTTCTGGATTTTAAAAAATATATACACACGTGTCACATGAAAATACAGAGTTTTGCTTCCTTCTCTTTGATATTTATATCTTTTATTTCTTTTACTTGTCTTATTACACAGACTAGGACCTCTGGTACAATGTTGAATAGGAATGGTGAGTGTTGACATATGAGTCTTCTTTCTACCTTCAGGGTGAGAGTATTGCCTCTTTCATCACTAAGTATAATGTTAGCTATGGATTGCTCATAGACAACCATTATAATAATATGAATATTCCTTTCTAGTCCCAGTATGTGAAGAGGGTTTTTTTTATTGTTATTATGAGTAAGTATTGAATTTTATCAAATATATTTCTGTACTTATTGAGATGATCATTTTTTCCCTTCATTCTGTTAATGTAAAAAATTACACTGAATAATTTTTGAATATTTACCTAAACTTACATTCCTGGAATAAACCCCAGCTAGTTTTGTTGCATTATCCTTTTTATATATAGCTATATTTGACTTGACAACTTTTTAAAAGGATTTTTGCATTTGTATTTGCAAGAAAGGGTGGTCTGTAATTTCTCTTTCTTGTAACATCTATGTTGGCAAAAAAGGAAATAGAAAGTATCCACTCTTTCTCTATTCTTTGAAAGAGTTATCTAGGGTGGGTCTTATTTTTTATTTCAATGTTTAGAAATTTTCACTAGTGAAGTTTTTGAGATGTGATTTTATTTGTTTGATAAAAATAATTGACTTAATTTCCTTAGTAGATTTATGATTATTTAATTTTTCTATTCTTTTTTGACGAATAAATGCATATATTTAGGGTGTACAATGTGATGTTTTGATATAAGCATACATTGTAAAGTCATTACCACAATCAAGCTAATTAACAAATTCATCACCTCATATGGTTCCCATTTAAATTTTTGTCTTCCAATTATTTCTTGTATTAGGTTTTGGTACTGTCGGAATTCAACATTTTTCAACAAAAAAGATGCTAACAATTTCTCATTTTTGTTCAACTGACACATATAAGATTGCTTCTAAATTCACAAACTTAATTATATGTAGGACTAAACAAAGCTAATTAAAAGACTTTTTTTAGCAGAACACAGACTGCCAAAATAGCAAATTTCCCCTGAATTTGCTAATTTATCTACTGAATGGTTTCTATGGTTTCTCTACAGTGTTTTTCATTCATTTTGAAAGTATTTTTAGATTGTATTTGGCATAAACATAGAATTAAGAAGTAACATAAAATTTACTTCTGCCATATTTACTTGTTATTAAGCCATTTTCTTGTTGTTTCAAACCTACTCTTTTCCGTTCTGCTTTGTATTACTAGGGCTGGGACTATGCAAACCATACACATTTCCACTTTGCCAGGTGCCTCTGTCTTAGACTTTGACAATAGAGAATTCTAAAGGAATACTGGAGGCCAAAGAAGGAAAAAGGGATGTGTTCTTTCCCGTTTTGTTTCCTGTCACTGTCAACATCACCCCAGAAATGTTTTTTTTTGCCCTGGAAGTGCCAATAAATAACAGTAGCAGGTGGTTCTAGTTTCTACTTCTTTCCCTCAAACTTCCACAGCCACTCTCATTTTGCCTTCTCAGAAAGACCAGCACCAGCTGGCTGGCATCCTCTTCTTGGATACCTGAGTCCCAGGTTCTTGGGGCCTCTTCTCCACGATCATTGAGTTACAAGCACCAGCTAGGCAGCCTGCTTTCAAACTCCTAGGTTTTACAGTATTCCTACTTTCTTCTCTTTATTATGCCAGCCCTACAGGTGGTAGCTTCCTACTGTGGTTGCTACCTCAACGATACTTCAGTGTTTCCTTTTTTCTCTCTTTGATCCTCTAGTAACTGTTAAATCAATTCCTTCTATTAAATTTTCTAGTTAAAATAGTTGGTATGACTTCTGCTTTCTTAACTGATAGACTATTTCTTAATCTGTGCTTTCTTCTTTGAAAATAACAGAAACTTACTTGAACTCATTTAAGAAGAAATAGACTTTATCATAGAATATATGTTGCTCCTGGAATCCTGAGACAGGAAGTGCAATCAGACCTGGTAAGCTTCAGAAAAGAACCTTAGAACTAGGATTACTCCATGTTGTCTTCCTGGTAACTCCACAGTCTGTCTCTTCTCTATTCTTCCCTCACCTTCTTTCTGTCTCTAGGAGGCTAATTTTTTCTACCTTTCTCTTACAACATCCCATACCTCTGGGTTTATTTGTTTTCAGTTCAGGTATTTCTTACTAGCCAATCTGAATTCCAGTTCCAGATAAAGGGAGAGACCTTGAGTGTCCTCGTTTGTACAAATGTCCATATCTGGTTCCAGCAGCATTAGCCATTAAAACACAGCTATGTGGGGGGGTGGCAGCTGGGTGGCCCAGTAGTTTGAGCCTCAGACTCTTGATTTTGGCTCAAATTATGATCTCATGGTTTGTGGGATCAAGCCCCACATCAAGCTCTGCATTGACAGCAAGGAGCCTGCTTGGGATTCTCTCTCTCTCTCTCTCTCTCTCTCTCTCTCCAAAGTAAATAAATAAACAACAAAAAAAGAGCTGTTGGGCTCTCTCACTGGGGTGAAGAAGGGCAGTTGTCAGAGATGGGGATGGTGCTGAGTATATGGCTCAACAGGTTTGTATACATTTCCCAATTTTCTTTCATTAAAAAGGATTACAGCTTAAGGAGATTTTGGGGGGTTATATATTTGAGGCGTATGTAAAACAATTATTAGATTATTTTTAAAAACTTTGTTAAATACATGATCATTGGACAAAAATTATAAATATAGATGCACAAAATAGAATAGTAAAATAGAAATAACAAAATAGTAAAAAATAAAAAGTTGATATCACACAAGTTCCCTGGTATATATCTCAGAAATTATGACTATTCATATTTATATATGCATGTATATCTTTTTTTACAAAAATGGGCTTTCTGATTAATGATAATTTTGAATAACTTTACACGTCAATTTGTGAAACAGAATTACTTAACCCTGATTATTGGACCTTTACAGCCCTTAATAATGCAGCTGTATTTTTGCAGATACCAATAAATATTTTCTCCAAACAACTTTTTAGAAGAGGCTTTTCTAAGTTGACAAACATATATTTCAAGATGTTTGGTATATATTTTTTAATTGCCAGAAAATTTGCATATATGTTGCCCAATTGCTGGAAAGGCTATATCAATTAACATTGCTTCTATGAATATGAGGGATTGCCTGTTTTTTTTTTTTCTTTTTGTACTCCTAACACAGTTGTTGTTATCAATTTTTAAAATAGGACAATTTGGGAGGTAAAAAACAAAACAAAATAAAATCCTGTTATCATATTGTTGTTTTAATGTACATTTTATTTTTAAATATTTAGTCAAAGATTTTAAACATTTGTTGCTCATGTTTTTTCCTTTGTGAGTTGCTTTCTTTCTACAAATTCATTCTTTACTTGAGTAATTTGTAACTGCTGACAAGAGTTTATTATTAAATTTCCATTTTAGGTTATAGTGTTGGATCCTTGAACCCATCAACTTTTTTAGTTCATATAACATTTATTTTGTAAGTAGCATTGAAGTCTATGCTAATTCTCTGCCTCCTCATCGCAATCTCTTATTTTATTTAAAAAATTTCTATCACTGAAATAAGTATTCATTAACCTATAAGGAATTGTATATTAACCTACTCTAACCTGGTCAAAAGCTAAAATACAGTTCTCTTAATAAATAGCACTCAAAAATAATAAATCTATGAACAGGGGAATTGAATTAGTTATAAAGAGTATCTACTTGAAATTCAATGAACTATGTATATCAACTAATTTGATTACAAAACGTGTTAGTGATAATGACTTAAAATATTACTTATTCCAAGTATCACATTTGAATTTTAATGGCAGGTTTATGGAGTTTAAATATTTTAATTTAAAAGAATGAAAAGTTCATGCAAGTGAGGAATATTTTGGATGTTTATGAATTCACAGTTTAAATGTCATCAGCAGTCACTCACCAACCTCACCTGGAAATGACAATTTAGTAAGAAATTGCCTAGACTTTAAATATAGAAGATGAAAAAAAAAAAAAGGTGAAAATGAACATGAGTAAAAGCCAAGTAAAATCCTACAGAACATGAAATATAAAATAAGCTGATATTTAAAAGAATTCAAAATGCAATCTTAAGCTCTTGTGATTACTGGATGATTATTGCAAAGCTGTATTTCAAATAGCTTATAGTCAAAGGATTCTAATTTTTAGCTTCTCATTGCATGATCTTGAGCACTCTAAAGCTCTTTGCCCATTTCTCAAGTACATATGGAAGATATGATAGGAGCGATAAAAAAGCATTGAAAAACATTTTAGACTTTTTAGGAAAAAAATCAGCCTGAATATATTATATCGTTCAATTCTGTCTTGTGGGAAACAACAGAGGGATTACACGTATTAATGTTTAATGTATAGAACATACCCTGATACTACTTGAAAGGAAGAGCCCTGGGCCTGTGGTGTCAAAAGCTCTGATTTATTTCTTATTGGGACTAAAGTAACCTAATGAAACAACCTCAAAACTTAATGAAAATGAAAAGAAGTCTGGGAAGTCCTGAGTGTAGTATTGGGTCGATGGTGACAGGTGACAGACAATGTAACACAGGATCAAAGTACATTTCTCAGGGAAGAATCTGTATGAGTTAAGTATATGTTCATGTGTGACATCAGCAACATGGCTGAATAAGATGTCCCTTGTTGTATCCTGCATTCACAACAGTTTGGCATCAATCCATAGACCGAATGCATTTGTGGGAACTGTGGGATACAGCACAATATACCAAAAAACCTGAGGAGTCTTGCCCACCCATGTGTTAAGTAATAGGTACATAGACCTTGGTCCTGTCTGTGCACTCTGCAGTGGCCTGTGAGCTGGCTCCAGCCCTTCTTGGCTGTGGACTGTCTTAGACGATCACCCATGGATGCAAGAACCTATGTGGAAGTCCAGATTTTCAGTGAAGAAGTTCTAGCCCACCACTAAAGGAAAAAGAAAGTATGAGTTTGGATGCACTGGACTTAGAGGAACAGTTTGACTTCATCTGCATTACCCTTCCCCTACAAGGGGCATGGCTCAGTGCCAAGTGAGACCTTACTGGCCTGTGATCTCTCCCATGGGGGAGAGTGATTACATGTGGCTGACAACCAAGCTTCCCCAGCCCTGTGGGATGCTGCCCCAGAGACCCATTTCCTTCTCACCATATATGAAGCACGGAATCATGAGTTGCACGTGGAGATAGAGGGAGAAGGCTGAGAGAGTGGAAGATAGGACTCTCAGAGGACATTAAAGGAACGTGGATCCCACTAAGTGAATCAGAGATTCCCATCAAGAACTCCACCCATGAGACATTGGGCTCACCTCACCCATGAATCCCCCAACTGGCCTATGAGCACCCTCAGCACTCATTAAAGAAAGTGAGCTTGACATTTCATTTACTGTTTGTCTGCACTGCTTGAAGCAACATATATTTATTGAGCATTTACCTCATGGTGTGACGTTCCCCGGTTGCTATTAATTTTAATAAACAGAACTCAGAAATGATTGTTAGCTCCTAAATTTCTAACTTGACTACTATGGACTCACTGAGCACTAATGCTTAATGAATATTTGTAATAGGTAAACCATTTGCTAGGTTTTGTGAAAATCTGAATATGTGTAAATAGGATCCTCTGCCTTCCAGTTGTTACTTCAAATAGGAGACTAAAACCAAGATTAGGATAAACCAAAATCATGTTATAAACCTCAAGATTCAAAATAAATATTCTGATATTGTAATGTGGAAACAGACTCCACATTATTCTGATTTAATCGATTAAATCTTTCCCTAACCTTTAATTTTAGCCTCAAAATGTACTAGGAAGTATAGATATAAGGAACTCTTTTGGACATCAGTGATTCTCTATCCATGCTTTACTGGCCTAAAGATGGATTAAAAGACTTTCTCTAAAGTGCTTTGATTTAGACTAACCTCATTGATCGTTTCCTTCCAGACATTACTTTGTGAAATTAGATTGGGACATGCTTTTCCCTGAAGAGCTCTACATCCACAGATGTTTCCGAATACATGAAATCATTCAGAGTATGAAGGGTCATCATGCAGAGGAGAGTGTCCAACTATTCCCTACCGCCATGAATGACACAGTAAGAGAATATGAGTTTAAATTGAAAGCGAGGAAGGGATTTGGCTTACCTATGGGGAAGGTGTTATTATTTAAACCCTTCTGTCTTAGAGTGGTGTGAATCTCCTCTAATCTCCTCTAGTTAATAATAAGAGCCAAGAGTTAGGGCTACTTGGAACTTGCTATGTGCAGGCACTGTCCTAAGTCCTTTACCTATGGTAACTCATTGACTCTGCAACAGTCTTGTGAAACAGATATTGTTATTATCCTGTCTTTATAGATAGAGAAGGTTAGGATTCCTAATGTAGGCAACAACAACAACAACAACAAAGACAGAGAGAGAGACAGAGAGAGAGGGAGAGAAGGTCCATGCTCTCAACCACTCCATTATATGGCCCCTTCTCCTGTCTTAGTTCTTAACCTACCTCAGCTTCTGTCGTGCTAAGGCTTTGTGATTTTTCCTTCAGAGCCCGTATTTCCTTTCTTGCTAGTTAACAGTGCTTCTCTAATCCTATATGCTGGATTATGTAGTTTTAATTAAATCTCTCATAATATTTTAGAAGTATTACCCATTTAATCTTTTTGAGGGAGGTACATGTAGAGGAAACTTGGCCTCTACTGCTTCTGAGTAAAATAGTTTATAAACTTCACATTGCAAACCCAGCAACAGAACTTCCCAATGGTGTTTTACGTATCTTTCTAAACTTATTCATAAATACCTGTTACATAGAAGTAATCAATTAAAAAGTATTTCAATGAAAGCTTGAAATTATCTAGCTGCCAATATAAGAAGATAAATGATTAAGTTGTCTATAAAAGAATGGTTTGTTCATGTTTAGCAGAGATGTTTTTCTAAAATCTCACACTACATGGTACTGAAGGCTTGGACGATCTTAGTTAACTGAACTTAATTTGTCATTAGTTAAGGGTTATGGTGTGTTCCCTCTCAATGTGGATCCTCATTTTCCTGCTATCATTTAGTTGTGCTTTGCATTATTTTTCCAGCTACCATCTGCCACCGAACCATGATCTAATCAAGTTTCCAAACCCAGCTGGGTGGAGTCTTCTAATAGCCTCCGTTCTAACAGTGTCTAAACTGTGGAAGTGATAATGGTGGTGAATTACAGGCATTTTGCACAGAATAATTCCTGATACAGTATTTTTTTCTTATTTTCATGTGATATGTAACTTCTAAAACTACCTTTGTCCCTAATGAGTTCTCTTCTTGCTCTATGGGTATCTTGGTCTGATTCTCAAACATTTAGTCTTTAAAGAACCTGAGTGCAAGATTATGTGACCTGGTAAAACCCTGAATAGCCTCAAGTGACTCAGTCTGGAAAAAGCAAAGCAGGCTGAGAAAACATTCTCTATACAGAATTTCTCAAAGTGCGATCCTCTACCACTTTCATCAGAAACACAAAAGGTGCTTTTTAAAATGGAAGCATGTATGGCACCTGGGTGGCTCACTCAGTGGAGTGTCTGACTCTTGATTTCAGCTCAGGTCATGATACCAAGGTCGTGGGATTGAGCCCCACATCTGGCTGTGTGCTGAGTATGGAGCCTGCTTGGGATTCTCTCTCTCTCTCTCTCTCTCTCTCTCTCTCTCCCAATTCCCCTTTCCCTTGCAGGCACTCCCTCTCTCTATCTAAAAAAAAAATGAGAGCACCAACTCCCTCTAAATTTATTTAATCACCTACATTTTAAATAAGCATTACAGGTTAATCTTACATACATTTGAGATCCAATGTTTTACTATTTAGACAGTACTTACCTACAGAAGCAATGATACCAGAGATGAATTGCGGTCAAGGATGCCTTTAAGACCCGTTATAAGGAAATGAACTTCTGTTTTAAGCTACTATGGTTTATAGTAGGTACACAATATGAGATAGCTATAGGGATCCAGCTATAGGTACCCTGCATGAAATAAACTTGGACATAAAGTATAGACATAAGATATGCCATCTCATGGATGTAAGGTGTGCTATCTCCTACTGAGATGGCTTGGTGCAATACTCAGCCCAACTGGGATGTTCCATACTGGATTGTCTCATTAATGTGAAGATACCCCAATAGGAGGTGGGTTCTTGGGCCTTAGTCTGAAAAATCCTGATGAAAATGGGCCCTTGCTTGTTTTTCATGGAATGAAATGCAATCCCATCCCTAGAGGTGATGCACTTCTGAACTGGAGTATAGCTGGTGAGATGGCTTCCCATGCTTCTTTATTTCTAGAGCCATCCTTATAATAACACAATATCATCTAACCTGGCATGTCTTTTCCTTGCAACCTCAGAGAACTCAGCAAAGAATTAGCATTATGAGCCCATTTAGTAGTTGCTATTCAATACAAGCAAAGGAAGAGAGAGATCATCAATAATAGACAAGGCAATTTTCATTTTATTAAAACCACCCAAGCTCCTAATGACTAGCTATGTTTATGACTGCTCTCTCCTGATGGTAAACGAAGAGAACCACAAAACTGGTAGCCTAATAGGTATAGAAAAACTGGTCTTGAAAATCAGCACTTGAACATCTATCACTGAACATAACTATTGAACATTTTTTAACTACATTTTTTTCAGGAGGATGCTCCTAGGTCTGGGGTCAGGTGTCAATTAATTGAATGTGATTCCATGGAAGCAGCATTAGTGTGGGTATCTGAAGGGTACTTCTCCTCTCCTATTCCCTCAGAATTCTTAAACAAGATGGGTAAAATAAAGTAATACACAAATAAACTCAAAATATGTTAAGACTATATTGAGTTTTTAGAATGAAAATAGGAGTAGTGGAGTAGGAGGAAAATATTCAAGGTAATGAGCTTCATTTCAATGGGAAGCCTCCAAAACTTTGTTTAATCTCATAGCCCTCAGTGGGCAAGAGAAAAAGGACTTCTTAAATCTTTCTATATCTTTCAAACCTAAGATTGTATAATATATATGATTTTCATATTTGCATTTGGAATTTATATATATAGACTTTTAAAGATTCCATTAATGTGCATGTTCCCTGCTACTGAACTAGAATCTGGAACATTACATTTCATAATTGATGTTATTGAACACAGAGCATAATTTAGCACCTAAGTCATGATAAAATTTATTGTCAAATATTCACTAATCCAAAATGCATGACTATAATCAAGTGTAGTTCTGTGTACTTGGGATACAATTAAAATGAAAGCTTATAAGACTGACAAGTCAAATCAAGGTGAAACAATGCATATTTTTCTATGATCTTCAGCTTTTTGTTGCTCCTTTATTTATCACTAATGAGCATTCACAGTTTTAAAAATCTATTATTCCCCATTGATCATTTCTTCCCAGGCACTGTGAGGTGGACTTTTGGGAAAACATCACTGATTTTGGCACCTAATCTTTTTTCGTTTTCCCCCATCTTCCAATATCATAATCATAAATCAGCTGTTCTCCACAGACACACCTATTCTTCAGCCATCCACCTGCCTCAGCCTTGAGCCCATGCTTTCTCTCTCATTGTTCACCTCTTTCCCATTGCTTCCAGCCCTGCCATATTCAAACATGGGGAGGTATGTTCTCTGCCCCGTGTGTACTCACCCCGAATGCTTCCCCTTCCTCTCTTTGCTTCAACTTGATCAAATAGAATATCCCTTCAGCCTTTCTCTATTTATTTTTCAAATTTTGTGGCTCTCTATTGTGGTTTACACTGTTTCCATGTTACTGAAATCATTCCAATTAAAAAGTGACTAAAGACAAAGACACCTAAAGCAAGAGCCTATTCTTATCCCTCTTTATTGCATATTTGACAGTACTGTTAGACCTACCCACTTTGGCACAACTACATTATTCTTGTTTCTCCATTTCTCCCCCTTATTTGCTCTTGAATTTTCTTCTTTACTTGCTTCTTCTCCATGACCCCCTTTAATATGATTATGATCCTTTCTGGAGGACCTACTATTTCATCGGGATACTAATTGCCTTGAAGAGCTCCTTATATCTTATATTCACAGACACTATACTTCATTGCATCATTCTGAAACTTCTTTTTCTGAAATTTCTGTTTATATCCACCAATAAAATGTCATTTTCTACCCCAGGTTTGGTTAAAAAAATCAGAATTCTCACTGTCATTGTCCATGTTTCCCATGCTGCCTGATTGTTCCCTGACTGTTCTCTCAGCTTTTTGCCCCCAGTACAACTTTCTTGCTAATTTAATTTAACCCACCAATTCCTTTGTGCTATGTTCTCACCTTCCTTAACTAGGCCCTAATTATTTCATGCTTGGACACATTCAATAAAAATATGCTAAAATTTGCTGGGAATTTTTCCAAGCTTTACAGATAAAGAGATGAACACTCCATATTCTCTGCTCTCAAGGAGTTCTGAACATAGTGGGGAAAGTAGTAGACTTTTAATTAATTGCTTTTTAAGGAATCTGAGCCATTTGATGTTGTTACTTGTGCCTCATGACCTGCCCAACTCTGATTTCCTTTCTACTACTTTTTCCTGACAAGGTGTTGTTACTGTTACTATGACTTGGGCATCAGACAATTCCTGGTTTGTCATGGGCAGCTCAGAAAATATACTAACTCAAGGGCCAATGGCCAAGCAGTCAGTGTCTGTTTACCCTCATTGGTAAGCCATAAACTATTTTTCAAAAGGGAAATAGTTATCTGCAGATGACAGCATAGCTATGCTGTAAAATGTATTTCTGTGATGCATTTTCCCTATAGGGTCTCGCCAAGACTCCATACAGCATCCCTATCTGCCCAGACATTTCAAACATTACTGGATCTGCGGGGTCATAGGACTCAAATGGCAGAACAACTGTACAGCCTCCTATAACTATTGCAGAGCTATTTTTTGCTTTGGGTCCATTTAAAAATTATAGTCTTTCAGGTTTTTCAGTAAATGGTTTGTAATAGAATACCCAAATAAAGTATGATGTCCCTGAACTGAAAAGATGCCATTAAGCCTCTTTCTTAGTAACTGGAGAGGATTTTTAAACCATGGAAGGGCTATTTCAATATGCCTCAGACTATGGGACTCCTAGAAATTTCACTGGGGTGTCAGACCCTTGAATTTTCATGGAGGTTTCTTCCTATCCCTGACCCACATGTGACTTACCAGTGTTTCTGTTTCTGCTTACCAGTAAGGTTCAATTAGTGCGATGCCATTGTATTTGAGCAGTATCATATCCTATAGGATGGATCAAAGTGCCTGAAGACTGAAGTGGACAGAGAGATAGTGAGTTGAAAGCAAACTAATCTTGATTGTTTCTAGCAAGTACAGAGGAAAAGACTTCACCAGTTTAACAGCTGCACACCAGGAACCAGAGACTATGTTGATTTATTGTAGTCAAGAAACACATGTAGAATAGCCACTGTGATAATTCAGTGCTATTCTAGAGGTTTCCATTTGGCCTTTCCTACTATAATTCTTGCCTCACTGTGTGTCAGCAAACTACTATGGGGATTCTGGCAATTGTTAGGTGTGTCTATTTCAATTCTGTTTTCTCGAATTGGAAAAAATTACTAGAGTGGATAGAGGTTCTACTGGAGCCACTGCAAGGCAGACATGAACCAAAACCTTATTAGTCTCCTGACTTCCCTAAGCTTCTAACTTGACTGTTAAGGTTTTGTTCCCCAAGTTAGTTTTGGTTTAGTGCCCAGGGTCCAATAATTCCCTCAGATCTGGGTGTTACCCTTTCGTCAATGCATTCACATTGGTGAGTGTCCACAATTCCTTTGGGAAAGGCTAAGAAGTTTTATGGGATATTCTTTGGGAATGTCTAAGGGTCCCTCCTCAAGAAAACCCAGCCCTATTTTCATTCAAGGAGATATTATCTATAAATTGGCTCAAATCTGGGAATTGATCGAGGGTCCAGGACTCTCTATTGAGATGATTTAAGTTAGATTTCTGTCCACCATTATTCAGTTATCAGAGCCATTCTGATTATTCAAATGAACTATATTTCAACTGATTATTCAACTAAACATATATTTCAGGCCTAAAATCATCACAATCAATTATCCAGGACCAAAGATCACTGATGGTCAAATAGTCTGCTTCCTATTATAGTAACTGTACCTTCTTTGACTCTTGACAAGTAAGACCTGGAACTTGGCTTGTGGTACAGTGGGATTGCATCTTCCCACACAGGATTCAGACAACCTATTTTAATAGCAGCATTGCCCACTGTTACCCCTGGCCTCCAGAAAACAGCTATTACAGAAGCCTTCAAGGATACTGGTGATCCCTTCACCAGTCTACTTCTCAAAGCCTTTATAAAGGAAATGCCCTCCAGACCTTCCTTGAGGACATAATTTGATGGGAGAAGAGTCACACATTATAAAGTCACTGCAGTATCCAATAGTCCTTAAATATTTGATACATTTCTCTGCAAAATACCAGGGCAATTTTGGTTTTTCAACTTCAGTCAGCATAACCACATTTAACTCCAAATTTCAATCAAGCAATTGAACCCATAGAGCCAATCCAAGCTACCTTAGATAACACATTAAATTAAAAATTTGTCATTAATCCCCCTATATCAGTAAGTTTGGCCTTGGCCAATAGTGCATTCCTTCTACCTGATTCCAAGAACTCCATTATGATAGAATCCATTATGATACATATTCCTCAGGTTTTAGTTTGTGTATATTGCCAGAATTTTGCAATATTGTGTATGCCACTTCCTCCCAGGTCATACTTTATTCTCAGTGCCCTGGATTTTAACATAGTTATAGGTAAGGAGCAATAGTAAGATGATTAAGATTTCCTGCAAGGTAACTGTCTTGGAAAGGTCATTACAGGTTTTTTAGGCAAGAAGAGTCTAACCTCTTTCCACAGTGAAAATAGGCTTTTTCTCCTGGCAAAAGAGACACAGCAGAATTTGGAGGTTCAAGGTGCCCAGCTTCTCTAGATAGTCTCCAGATAGTCTTCTATCTGATAGTCTTCTCCAGATAGTCTTCTATCTATCTGGAGATAGACTTCTCCAGATAGTCTCATTCCACTTTTCATAGTTCCCACTCTTTTCTAATCAATTCTATAACATAAGAGAATCTGGGGCTGTGAACTCTATGTGCGTTATAATTTAGCCACCTGCAGGATTGGACTTTGGGTTTGTTTTCAGAAATCTCAACCATTTAGCTACAAGGTGTAGGGAAGCTTTCCGTTTATTCCCTAGACCTTGTGCTATGACTTTAAAGCTCTAAACTCATCATTTTCTTTTCCCACATTTTTTAGAAGTAACCAACCAAGTCCACAGTCCTTAAACTCTTTATTTCCACTGAAAACTTGGCCTTCTATAGGTACTTGATCCAGATGACAAAAGGCGATCATACGGCTCACCCCTAAAGTTGCGAATGGTTTATCCAACCCAAATGACATGACCAAGAATGAGTGGGGCACGACTTCTTTCATAATACTGTTGATGGAAGAGGATGGAAATATCTAGCCACCCTGTCCATAGTCACTCTTTTCCCTTCGAAGTTGAGTATACAATGTAATGTACTATTGCCATGTGTAGAAGATCCTTCTCTGGGAGCAAGAATAGCACGGATGAAATCAGAAGCTAGGATGTGGGATAGGATAGAGAAGAATGCAAGGAGACCAGGTGCTTGAAAGATTAGGGGTAGAGACCAGCAGGAAATTGTAAAAGAGCTAGGCTGGAAGTGAAGACAGAAGCTCTGCCTACTCTACAATTTTATTTAGAGCTATCCTAATAACAGTTAAGCTACTTTCCCCATGTCCAGCATAGCTTTACTTTTTAAGGATGGATGGACACAATTCTTTACATATTAAAAATATTCTAAGATTTGAAAGAGAAGTAGTGTTAGGTCATAGATGCTTGAATGAGTACATATTCTAATCTGATATATAAGTGAATTCTTATACTCTGGTACCATTTGAGTAGTAAGTGATAATACTACTCTATTATGTTGATGATTGTTTTCACTTTATTTTCACTGTTACATTGGAATGGAATCTCTGTTACTCTTGGGGGTGTATAGGGGAGTGTCCTACACAGAACTACAGGGGGAGTGTAGTTCTGTGTCCCACAGAAAGTGTCCCACTTTCTGCTTACCATGTGTCACAATTATTTCCAAGATATGGAAAGTTGAAAAGTTATTTTCCCAATGGTGCTATCATGATAGTGAATATGACTTACGATCCTTATATCTAGGACAGGTTCCAGGGGCTTCCCACAACTCAAGTTATACGATTTTGGGGGCCTCATACAAAATGTCCCAGAAGTGGCAAGTGCTAACCACTTCTCCTGCCACTCCCAAAACTTTGGCATTTGCGATGAAGTCTTAGAAGAGAGATTTTTGATACTTGTGTGGACTTAAATTGGATGAGCTGTGTAACAGAAGCATCTGGCTTTAACTTCTGTTTTTCTAAAGTTTTACCAGAGGGATTTTTATAATGATTCTGTTTAACCTCGTTTTCATTTATCAGTGTCAGCCTCTTCTGTGGGAGTCTTAAGTTTACCTTCTGTGACCTACTGGTCATTAGCAGAGCTAAAAATGTATAAATACCTTTCTAGGCTTTAGTGTCAGTTGATGTCTTCAAGAAATAAACCCCATATACATGCTCTTACATGCTCAAATTCACATCTTGCTTAATTATCATATTCACCCAGATACATTCAGTAACATTGTACAGTTTTTTTTTTTTTAAAGAAGCAGCTCTAATGTGTTGCCATTTCAAACTGTCTTTGTAACTTAAAGTCATATTTTTATATTGTAGATAACTGTGGAGATACTTGAACTTTAGGCCAGGGGGTTTGTATTTAATTAGCATGGAATAAAACCATAAGATGCAATAATGCTGTAATGATACAATAATACTGAATATAATTTCATCTCTTCTGTATTGAGAAATCCCCTGGATCTTTAAACAGACCCCTATGTGCCCATGAATACCCATTCTCTTCTATACTAATGGAATTTCCGGTGGATCATACGACCAACCAACCTCCTTTATATTTAAATGTGGCGAGATGCTTTTGCTCTTACCAGGGTACAGCACTAAGGGAAGAAGCTTTCCTTCGTTTGGCTTCTGCTTTCATCCTGCTACATGAGATGTAGAACATGTGCTTGGGCATCTTTGATCCTGTAGCAGCTTCAGCAGTGCAAGAGGAGCAAAAGCGAAATGGAAACCTCCTGGGCTACTTGCAATATGCCTATTACAGGAGAGAGAAATCAACTTCTATGTTATCTGAGCCATTTTTCACTTGGTTACCAGTAATAGCAGCTGAACCTGCATCATAACTGATTGAATCTGGTTTTATATGTATACATAACTATTCTTTAGTAGGGAATATCCCTCGTGAAGAACAATTTTAAGTATAAATACAATAGCTTTAGTACAAAGAAAATAACCCGTGATGATGTCACCTCTTTCTTTGTGTTATTTATGGCAGTGACAACCAGTTATGGTAAAGGTATGTTGCGTGATTTCCCCATGCACTGTTTCTCTAAGTTCATCCATTTTTGTACTACCTTCATAATATTTGCTATATCCACATCCACTTGTAACATTATTTACTTACCATATTCCTTAAATTGACTTTCTATAACTAATATAATTAGTCAGTGATATTACTTGGAGAAAGTAGACTTTTATAAAACTAAATGCATTGCAAACACTAAATAAGTTATAGCAAGTCCTCTTGCCTTCCCTAAGCCCTAGGCCTGAGACCTGATCTCTATTTACTTCAAGAGAACAGTTATATTTAGAGGTATGTTTAAGATAATAGCAAGAAGTTGAGGCTTTTTCTTTGGTATAATCAATGGAAAGATAATTGGGAAGGGCAGATCTTTATCTCTATGTGATTAAATTTTGTATAATGCTGCATGAAACTTATAGTCATTCAAGAATGCCCATCTTGCACATCAGAAAATGCCGGTCTTACATTTTGTTCCTTTATAAATAAATGAGAGATAGTTCTGATCAGAAAAAATACTGGGGGATGAAGTATCAGATGTATTCCAAATGTAGTGTAGTTTTACTCTGTTTCCATGTAATCCTTCACTCTGAAAGTAGATAGGAAGATAGTCAACTACCTAAACACTAGCAGTGTTGGTTACCTGTCATATCTTCTCAAATTTTTTGTCTTGAATTAGATATTAAATAATTTTCAGAAGTAACTTCATTTTACCAATATATGATTGCAAGAATAAAATCATGACCTCATTGTGGTATAAACCTGAAATGAACATCAGGAGGAAATTGGTTAAGCTTGAATGGACATTTAATCTTGGACACGAAAACAATAAGCATCATTAGAGAACAAGATAAAAAGAGAGCAGGTCATTTTACAAGCAAATATAGATTTGTTTTGTTTGAATGGTTTCTGATTACAGACCAATTGTTCCAAACCTCTGGGCTCCTTGTTTGGAAACCTCAGGCTACTCATGTTGGCTTACCAACCAAATCGATCATTTAGTTAAGTGTGAACTACTTTTCCTAGACCCCCCTTTCCTGTATGGTAGCAGGTTAGAGCTGGGCAGAAGAGGAACTTTTGCAGGGTCTGGAAGGCAAAAATGAAGCAGTCATCTCTCTCTAGTTCCCTAGAGCTGCTGTAACAGAGCTCCACAAAGTCAGTGGCTTAAAACACCAGAAATTTATTCTCTCAGAGTTCCAGAGCCCAGAAGTCTGACATCAGCTTCCCTGAGCTGAAATGAAGGTGTCAGCAGGGCTAGGCTCTCTGGACATTCTAGGAAGATTTGCTCCCCTTCTTCCAGCTTCTGGTCGCTGCTGGCAACCTTTCCTATGGCAGTGTCACTCCAGCCTCTGCCTCCTTGGTCACATTGCTTCCTCCTCTTCCATGGAGTCAGATCTCCCTTTGCCTCTTTTTTTTTTTTTTTAATTTTTTAATATATGAAATTTACTGTCAAATTGGTTTCCATACAACACCCAGTGCTCATCCCAAAAGGCGCCCTCCTCAATACCCATCACCCACCCTGCCCTCCCTCCCACCCCCCATCAACCCTCAGTTTGTTCTCAGTTTTTAACAGTCTCTTATGCTTTGGCTCTCTCCCACTCTAACCTCTTTTTTTTTTTTTTTTCCTTCCCCTCCCCCATGGGTTTCTGTTACGTTTCTCAGGATCCACATAAGAGTGAAACCATATGGTATCTGTCTTTCTCTGTATGGCTTATTTCACTTAGCATCACACTCTCCAGTTCCATCCACGTTGCTACAAAAGACCATATTTCATTTTTTCTCATTGCCACGTAGTATTCCATTGTGTATATAAACCACAATTTCTTTATCCATTCATCAGTTGATGGACATTTAGGCTCTTTCCATAATTTGGCTATTGTTGAGAGTGCTGCTATAAACATTGGGGTACAAGTGCCCCTATGCATCAGTACTCCTGTATCCCTTGGATAAATTCCTAGCAGTGCTATTGCTGGGTCATAGGGTAGGTCTATTTTTAATTTTCTGAAGAACCTCCACACTGCTTTCCAGAGCGGCTGCACCAATTTGCATTCCCACCAACAGTGCAAGAGGGTTCCTGTTTCTCCACATCCTCTCCAGCATCTATAGTCTCCTGATTTCTTCATTTTGGCCACTCTGACTGGCGTGAGGTGGTATCTGAGTGTGGTTTTGATTTGTATTTCCCTGATAAGGAGCGACGTTGAACATCTTTTCATGTGCCTGTTGGCCATCCGGATGTCTTCTTTAGAGAAGTGTCTATTCATGTTTTCTGCCCATTTCTTCACTGGGTTATTTGTTTTTCGGGTGTGGAGTTTGATGAGCTCTTTATATATTTTGGATACTAGCCCTTTGTCCGATGTGTCATTTGCAAATATCTTTTCCCATTCTGTTGGTTGCCTTTTAGTTTTGTTGGTTGTTTCCTTTGCTGTGCAGAAGCTTTTTATCTTCATAAGGTCCCAGTAATTCACTTTTGCTTTTAATTCCCTTGCCTTTGGGGATGTGCCGAGTAAGAGATTGCTACGGCTGACCTTTGCCTCTCTTTTACATGGACATTTATGATTAGATTTATGGCCCACCTGGGTAATCTAGGATCATCTCCCCATGTCAAGATCCTTCACTTACTCCCATCTGAAAAGACCCCTTTTCCTTATCAGGTAATATTTGCAGGTTTCAGGGACTGACACCTGATATTCTTAGGTGGTTATTATCTAACCTACTGTACACAGTTACCGTGATATTCAGTTCTATTGTCTACGTAGCTAATAGATTTTTAGCCATGTCAATTCTGTTCCTTGCTGATTCTAAATTATTGTTTAGTTCTGGAATAATGCATTTTTTCTCAATTTGTTTCTTCAGCCATTTATATAGATGCTTTATCATCCTCTCCTAGAGTTTATGTTTTATTGAATTCCTATCCATATTCTATTTTTCTGTGGCTCAAAGCATTTTTGGAAGATTTTCTTCACCTTGGGTAATGCCTTCTTCTGTAGTGGGTTCTTCATCTTTGCATGCTTTTTTCTCATCCTTCTCTTCCTCTCCTTCTCTGTTTTCTTATTTTTTTCATTTGTTGATGTTTTTGGCTTTTTTCTCTCAGCTTGCTCATGTTTGATGTGGGCAGTTCTATCCGGACATTCTCAATGTTTTGATTTAAAGTGACTGAATTCTTTCTTGCAGCTTTAACACTTTACCTAAGATAGGCTTCTGTTCTGCTTAAAGATTGGAACTACATGTTATCCACCTTTCTGAAATATGAAGTATGTATAAGAGCTGGAACTGGAGCAGCCTTCTTCATAAGACTCAGATGCTGAGTTTTTGTTTAATATTTTTTTGATGGCCTTCTCCAGTTCTCATGGAGTCCACATTATCTAGTCCAAGGTATGCTGCATTTTCAAGAAACAATGGTTTAAGGCTTGACATTAGTTCTTTATTTTGGAAATCCCTGGACAATGGCAATCCTTAACCACATATTCTGCCTCTGCTGAGCTTCTAAAAACATGAAAAATCATACTGCTTTCTACTCTCAAGACTTTCTTTCCCCTGCTTCCTACTCACCTTATAGTACATTTCTTTCCACATAGATAGCATTTGTGAGATTTTTAAGATTTCAATCCACTTTTTCCCTTGATAATATTTCTTGGGAGTTCAGAGCCATATAAAAAAGCCCA
Organism: Panthera leo; assembly: GCF_018350215.1. Lineage (NCBI taxonomy): Eukaryota > Metazoa > Chordata > Mammalia > Carnivora > Felidae > Panthera > Panthera leo. Next base: position 139,015,616 of record NC_056680.1, read on the forward strand.
GAATTTTCTACTTTTTTCTTTGATTGCAGTACATTTGTCATTTTTGGTAATTGTTTATTCATCTGTGTTTGGGAGCAGGAGATCTTGTAATCCAGTTTTGCTTTGTCACCACTGAAAGGCATTTGACAACACACTTGAAATAGTATGATCAATCTGAAATTGATTTAGAAGAACACAGTGAAGATAATAAAGTGATTCAAAATTTTGACAGTTAAGAAACACTTAAAAATTGTCATTTAAGAAGGAACAGAAGATCTTTATTTACAGAAGACTCAGACACAATCAGCAGTAATTAAAAGCCTTCTTTTAAAGGAATGAATAGGTCTAGTGGTCTAGTGTGCATAACTCCAGAGACAGGAAAAATATCAGGGGATTAAAATCACAGAGGATTTGATTTCAGATTGCTACAAGGGAAGAAACTTCAGAAATAAGAGATGCCTACCTCTGGGCCTTAGCTCTTGCTTTTCACCATCTTTTCAAACTTTCCTTCCCTGTGATGTCTGTGGAAGGCACTGCATTATTCTTACCAATTCGTGGGGATTTCCAGGTCTTTCCATTATTATTTTTATCTCTCCTACTTCAGATACTGTACTACTATAGTACTCCTTCCACTGTACTATTGAAGTATTAAATATTAAAGTATACATAAGAGCAAGTGTGGTTTTATAATCACTTGTATTTTTGTTTCTCACCTAAAATTACTTGACCCATTTTAGTGCCTAATATAAATAAGGTCTTGAGCAAAGAGGAGAAGACCAGCAATTCTGACTGAATTAAATGTATTTAATTAAATGTATTTTTAAAGTATGTCCACTCTTCACAAATGATTAGTTTGCTCTAACGCAGTTGTCCTACTAATAGAAATTAAATTTATTGATAATCCTCTTTGTCTATCGTAGTATATTTTATTTACTAGATATGCTAGAAACTTAAAAAATTTCTTACCTGGCTATAATTCTACTTATGTAAAAATTTATTGTGTAGAATTTTGACAAGATAATTAGAGATAAATCAGGCAATTTGTTGGGTATGATCATCAAATTAAAAAGAAAAGAAGGAAAGCCTTACAAAATGCATAATATTGAGTACGAATAAGTATTTAGCAATATTATAGCCCTTAGTTTTTGGTGTTCTAATAGATTGCAAATCTCATCTTTTCATTTCAACACTCTATATAAGAGCATATCCAAGAAAAAGAACAATTTGAATGCCTTGGATAACTTTTTATCCCACTACCAGCCTTCATAATTAATGAAATCTTTCATTATTTAAGTAAATATGCTAAAACCATTTGTCTGGACTAGGAGCTACATATTAAGTTGAATTATTAATTGTTTTGAGTGGGCAGTACTTAACAATTTATGTGTGCTATAACTTTTTAAGCGTTATTAATGAATTTTTTCAACAATGTCCTTGGTTATGATTTTGCTTTCTAATTCATTATGACATTTGATACTATTGAAACAAAAGCCTTTCTAGTGGATTTTCATACCTTTGATTTACCCAACTGAAAGCACTGAATATAATTTTAACAATCCAATTTACACATTTTCTTGTTTGCTTTATATTTACCACTAATCCTATTCCTTTCCCACCTCATTAGTACACTCTATTACTCTTCATCTTACTCTTCTGCGTTGATCTCCCTTCTTTGGCTCGGTCACTCCTTAGTACTTCAAACTTGGGTCCCTTTGCCCCCAAAGATCACTGGAGATTATTTGTGGAAATCCTCCTCTTCTCCCCTTTTTCCTCTCCTTCTCTCCATCTCCTCTTCCTCCAGCTTCTCCCTCTTCTCTCCCCCTTCTCTCTCCTTCTCTCTCCCTTCTTCTTCTCCTCTTCCTCTTTTTTCATCTTGTCTTTGCAGAGAGGAAGCATAATCGAACTGACCCCCCAAATATTCTGCTGTTTCTTGACATTTTCCCCCATTTCATTTAAAAATAATACTCCCATTTTGTTCTACACTTTGCATGTCTCTTGCTATTAGGGAAAGAAAAATAGGAAATAGAGGAGGAAAGACAAGGAAGAAAAGTGGAGGGAATAAGAGAGAAGAGGGGTATATATGAAAATATGAAGGGAAGAGAAGGGGAATTTGTTACGGGGTTATAAGGAAAAGACAAAGTTGTGTTTAAAGTGATATCCAAGAGCTATGATAAAATATAAGGTGGAAGAATCAGAATAGAAATTGTTAATTAACTTCCCCATCCCATCCCCACTCTTTGTAGATTTTCTTTTATTATTTTAATCTCTATCACATTTAGTTTTCTATCTCTCCATCTTTTTTATTTTATAAAATTAAAACATTTTAGTACCACCTGACAAACAGAAAAAAAACACAGATTCCAAAAGTTCTCCAAATCCAAGTATGTGGCTCAAATCTCCTGTGCTGGCCTCTGTGCCCATCTATTGCAGTACCCCCTATTACATCATGCACAGCTGGCTATGCCCACAGACTCTGGGAGATACAATAAAGTTAATTTTCTTTTTTGTCTTCTTATTTTCTTTGGTACCTTTAAGCAAAAAGTCTTAACTATAGATTATTATTGTTAGCAGTTTTAGAAGAGAGAATTTAATATTCCCTTTTTGATATGACCAGACCATCCCTTTCCCCATTTTTGAATGTAAGATGAAAATGTTTTCCTGAAGCTCCTGGGTGGCTTAGTCAGTTAAGCATCTGACTCTTGATTTTGGCTGAGGTCATGATCTCCCAGTTCCTGGGATCGAGCACCATGTCAGTCTCTGCACAACATGGAGTCTGCTTGGGGTCCTCTCTCCTCCTCTCTCTGCCCCTGCCCTATTTGTGCTCATGCATGCCCATGTACTATCTCTCTCTCTCTCTCTTCCTCTCTCTCTCTCTCTCTCTCTCAAAATTAATAAATAACCTTAAAAATGTTTTTCTTGACATAAATCAGTATTTCTAAAATTTCTTGGTGGATTAGAGTTGGTTAATACATCAGTAGGGTTCCTTCCTTCTTTTCTCCTTACTCCTTCCTGCCTCCCTCCCTCCCTCCCTTCCTTCTTTCTCTTTTCTCTTCCTTCCTTCTTTCCCATGGATGATTTTTCTCCAACACAGTTGAGAGCTTCCTAGTCCCTCAGCACAAAGGAAGTAGGTGTTATTACCTATTGCAGCGACTTCTTGTGTTTATACTTTAATACCTTACACTGTATATAAATACAAGCTGTGCTCCATGTAAAAACAAGGATATTTTCATGCTCTTAGAATTGTTTATTCAAACAATTGACTGTAGTATGTTTTTTTTAGATAGGAGTGAACATTTTAGTCATGAAGACTCATACTTTACTCAATACTTTAGCCCTGCCCTTAGCTTATAATAGTCTTTTCCTTTTGACTCCCTCCTCTCCTCCATATAGGGAGACTTTTTTCACCAAAAATGCAAATATTGAAAATAATTTATCAAGTACATAAATATGTACAGTATTAATAATCACTTATCTATGTAATCTGAAGCACAGTTTAAAGGAGTGAACCACAACAGTTGAGTGCGACACAGTGGCAGGGTTAGAAAGTACTGCTGTATTATAGTATTCCTGCTGTAATTTGGAAAAGCACATTTTAGCTAAAGAATAAAAAAACATTCAAAGACCAGAGTAGAAACTAATCCTAGCTTTCACATATAAAATATTTATGTCTCAGTGAAAGGCAAATCTTTATCCTTTCCTCTCAGCCCTCCCTGTCTCCACTATGTTTTATTTGTGAAATTAGCCTTTCTTCTAAGAAGGAAAGAACTAATACCTTGAAAAATCTTTCTCCTACGTGTTGCTTCCTTAAACGATCCTTTCTGCAAGACTCTCAGGTTTGTGGATAGCGCGTGTATTTCACGCAGATCAACCTGTAACATGAGCAACAGTATCGACAGCCTACAAGATGGTGTTATAGGGTGAACAGTGACATTCAACATCACAGCTCCCCTTAAAAAGAGCTTACAAGGGGTGGAACCAGAGACGAATGGGACTTCTGTCATTCCTCTGGCCAACATCAGCCCTGACTGAGGAAAAACAGCTTGGGAAAGTGGATTATGACTTAACACAGATGCGTCGAATCACTATCCTGCGGTCAAATCATGAACATGGAGGATCTGAGTTTGGTACTTCTAGATGAGGGAGAGTAGGATAGGATGGCAGAGCCAGTAGTCTTAGGGGTTAGGATAGGGGAGAGACAAAAAGTTATACAGAAACACAGAGAATGTCTAGAAATCAAAGAAAGCTGCCATACACAGACCAGTTTGTTTTTCTGAGAAGGTTTGTTTTCAGGAAGAACCAAAAACCTAAAAAGAATTGACAATTGTCAAGGAGCTGATTGTGTGTTCTCATTATGTGTGAGAGTGAGAAAGAGATGAAAACATTCAGAAGCCTGAAGAGAATGGGAAGGGACATGGGAGTGCAGGAGAGCCTAGCAGTTAAACATGGTCAAGAAGACTTTCTTGCTTATTTTTTTCTCTAACTCATCAAGTTTTTTTTTCTTTCTGATTATGTAAGCCATATATACTCACTATTGAAAATTTGGAAAATAGAGAAAAGTTAGAGAATATGTAATCACTACATATTCAAAACAATACAAAATAAAAATCACTTGCAACCGACCATTCAGGCAATCAATAGCATCAGGAACATTTTGGTACATTTCTTTCTCTATCTTTTTTCTTGGGCCTTTACATTTTAGGATGTAGTTTTAACTTTTATCCAAGTTACACATGCACAAGACTTTGATAAAACAAGAGTTTTTTTTGTAAAGATTATTAGGAAAAATGACAATTTCAAGCTTTCATGGTTTCTTTTGACATTAATGTCCATTATTCTAAGTAACATGCTTATTTTGCCTCCCAGCCCCCACCCCCTGCCCAGTTTTAGGCATTCTCTCAACCTGAGAAAAATGAAGACCTGGCTGTTGCTAAAGCATAGTTTTAAAAAGGTAAGACCATGATTCTTATGCAATCTTAAAATGAACACATGTCAACTTGGTGGTTTAGAACAATTTCATTTACTATTTCTCATGATTCTGGGCAATTCCTGGGTTCTAAGAGAGCAATAGCAGAGGCCTGTAGGCCCCCTTGACAAACTCTCCAAGTCTGTCACCAGCCAGCCCATATTCAAATGGACTCTCTTGATGGGAGGAAAAGCAATAACACCCTTGCAAAGAGCTGTGATTTTTTTAGGGGAGTATTCACCACTAGGTCCTTTCAAATTTTTATTTCCTCCAAGCTACTTTTCCCTGTGTTCTTGTTTCTCTGCCTTTCCTACTAGAAGCTTTCACCAAATATCTGGACATGCTATTCAATCCGATTAAAGAATCTGGTGCTAAAAGGCTGAGGGGAAGCTCTCTGCACAGGACTGTCATGTATTGAATGTGGTGGGATCCACTGCTGGGTGATCTGGCTTGGCATTTGGCTAGGGAACCCCTAGTAGTCGAATTCTTCAGGAAAGTGTTTCTAATCTCCTGCCTGAAAGGTATAAACTCAGCTGCTGGGATTCTGGAACCTGAGTCCTGGCAGAAGGCACTTTTCCAGGATGGTACCCTATCTTAGCAAGTGCCATCCACTTGACCTACCCTCTGTTTCATCCTCCCTGGAGAATAAGCCCCAGGCTTTGCCATGGCAGGCAGAGGAACTACAGAGGCCACTACTCTCTTTAACAGACTTTAGCAACATCTCTTGTTCTCTCTCCACTTCCACCCCCACTTCCAGAGGTGCCTGGAGCCTTCATCTCTTTCATGGGTCATGTGGTATAAATTGCCTTGCTTTTTGATTTTCTAATATTGTCAGTTTAGGATTCAACTTTCTCAGTAGTGCTGAGTCAGTTACCAAACGTCTGTGCTCTTGCCCACAAAATACTGTTTTTCTTGTCCCCTCTTCCTTTCTCTTCATCTGTAAAGGTTGATGCCTCCACTCCACCCCTCCTTTGTCATCATTTAGTGTGGTTTCAGGTGTGACTACTGTGTACATTCAATTGTAATCCAAAATCTCTCTGTTTTATGTGTACTACACATATATATTCTGTATTCATTCATTGTGTATGTTTTTTTTTTTTTTTGGTGGGGGTTGTTTGTTTTTAAAGCTTGTTTCTTCATAGGGCAGGCCATGCGAAGTGCCTAACATGTGAAGTGGTTACAATGACCTTTTGGGAAACCATAGGGCTGCTATACCCATGGCCTCCACTGAGGCGTATTTTATTTCATATGATGCCATGATTTTTGCCACCACCCTCGCCATAACTGATTGACACAAGATGGGCATCTGACCTAAAAGAACCAGATCTGGGGGTTAACTCATGGCCTTTGAAGTGGGCACACACAAGTGCTCTGTCATGTTTGGGTCGTTCCACGTTAAAAGGTGATTGCCATTTTTCTAAGGGAGTTGGTATTAGTCATACACACAGAGAAAGGGGAAAAAGTCTATTGTTAGTAAAAATAAGAGCATTACATTTAGAGATTAGCTGAGTCAACATCATATTAGAACACTGGAATAGGGAGCAAGGATGTCTGCTGTTGAATAGGAACAAGAATTTTGGATCCTTAGACTTGCTTTGCAACTAACATTCCAGTGCTCCGTGAGACCTGGCTATGGGACAATTTATACTGTTTACTGTTTAATTTACTCTTGGTGTATTTATGCAATAAACCCAAATTAATTAGCATAAACTAATCATAGTTCTTTGTGCAATCTGAGTACAGTCAGTTCCCTCAAACCCTGAGTCCTGATGAATACACGACCACTATCACTGTGCTGATAATGCAGGGGTCTGAAAATACCAGTCTTATCTCATATGGGTTAGGAGGAGTACATGCTGCTAGGGATGTGTGAATAGAAAAAACGAAAACAAAAACAAAAACAAAACTCAAGCATCTTAATGGAAAAACTGACATACAGTTTCTAATTCTAGTTTCCTCAACACCTATTTAAATTCCTGAATTAAGTCACCCACTCTCTACTCCTTTTTTTTTTCTTTATCTGCTAACAGAGGGCTTTGTACTGGAAGACTCACAGGTCTCTCCTAGCCCTCAAATTCTGCATCAACACATCTGGCATCAGATGAAGGCAGAGATTTACACACAGCTCCTTCTCTATGCTGTTATTTCATTTCATGGCTACCTCACGACAATACTTTCTCCACTCCTTTCAATTCTCTTCCTTTTTCTCTGTTGTAATCACTTACACTTTCTCCTATGCAAACACTGGATTAGGAAATAGGCAAAACCCAGGCAACAACGATTAGGGGTCTGTGGAAGAAGAGAGGATGCGCAGCGTGTGCCCATGCGAGCACGTGTGCGCACGTGTGGCAGATGTGGGAATTAGGAGGCCGTGAGAGCGGCGAAGGCAGAAAGAGAAGGCATGGTGGTTGGGGGCCTGTGGTATCTAGGAATGCCTTTGATCATAAGAAGTTTACCTTTGAAGAGAACTTTATGCCTCTTGGATGTAGGAGTGTTTTGGTATAAAATAAAAATAAAGCTGATGCTGAAGTTCTGATACTGGTTCTAGAAAATTATAGAAATTTGGTATGAAATAAGTTTTGCAAACATAAGAGTACATTCCTCTTTCTCTCACTTAACAATGTTAGCAGAGTCAGATCAAAAGACATTAAGCCAAAAGGCAACTGGTAGAGATTTCAATGGGGAATATTATAATTTGTCCCAGAGCTCCAAAAGTAAGAGTCAGTTTCTAAATAGGCTACAAATAAAAGAGGCACTTAATTATGAATGGAGTTTCTGAGTTTTCTTATTAAAATTATTAGAATTAATAAGTGTCTTTTAAAGGTAGACAACACAAAAACATTCTGGATAAAAGCAGCATAGTTTTGTTTATCATTCTAGCTAAATGCATTCTAAAATTACATTATCTCCTCAAAAAATGAAAAATAGAACTACCATATGATCCAGCAATTCCACTTGTGGATCTTTATCAGAAGGAATTAAAGTCAGGATCTTGAGAGATACCTGCACTCACATGTTCACTGCAGCATTATTCACAATAGCCAAGACAGGGAAACAACCTGGGTCCACTGACAGATGAATGGATAAAGAAAAAGTGCTTTATACATTCAGTGGGATGTTATTCAGCCTTAAAAATGATGGAAATCCTGTCATGTGTGACAACATGGATAGACCTGAAGGACGTTATGCTAAGTGAAATAACCAGGCACAGAAAGATAAATACTATGTGATATCATTAAACTTTTTTTAATGTTTATTTATTTTTGAGAGAGCGACAGAGCATGATCAGGGGAGAGGCAGAGAGAGAGGGAGGCACAGAATCCGAAGCAGGTTCCAGGCTCTGAGCTGTCAGCACAGAGCCCGATGTGGGGCTTGAACTCACAAACCGCGAGATCATGACCTGAGCCAAAGTGGGACACTTAACCGACTAGCCACCCAGGCGCCCCTATGTGATATAATTTACATGTATAATCGAAAATAATCAAACTCGCAGAAGCAGAGAATAGAAAAGTGGCTGCCAGGGGCAGCAGGGAGAGTGAAATGGGGGAGATGATGGTCAAAGGGTACACAGTTTCAGTTTTGCAAGATAAATAAGTTCGAGCAATCCCTATATAGCACAGTACCTATAGCTATCAATACTGTATTGTATACTTAAAATTTGCTAAAAGAACAGATCTTACATTAAATATTTTTATCACACCAAAATAGTAATAGTAATAATAATAGAGGGGGCTGGGGGAAACCATGGGAGGTTATGAATATGTCCATGACCTTAATGGTGATGATGGTTTCAGGGGTGTATACTTATCCTCAAACTCATACAACTATCTACATTAAATATGTACAACCTTTTATATGTCACCCATACTTCAAAAAAAGTGGTTTAAGAATAAAGTAAAAATACTTAGTATTTGGCCTTTTCCAGAAAAGATTTGCTGGTCCATACTTCAGGGCACTGATTTTTCCAATTTCTATGTTCATCTATATAATTTGGAATGCTTTTAAAAATGTATCTTCTGGCTTACACACTTAAAATGTGACTTCTTTAAGTCTAAGGAGGCCTAGGAATTAGCATTTTAAACACTTAATTTCAAGTACTTCTGACTCCAATAATCTCGAGCCAGACATTAAGAAACACTGCCTAAGGGTCAGTGATAAGAGCTCAGGAGGTAGTTTGTAGGAGAATTCAAAGAAGTCTCTGGTAAATAAAAACTTAAAAAACAAAACAAGTCTCTGCAGTATTTTCATCCGTTTCCCCCAAATTAAAACCAAGCCTCAATGCCCTTCATCTTTACTACTAAAGACAAAGTTCTCTTCATTAGAAACTCCTTTTGTGTAAAACAAACATATTTCCACTAAAGTATGTGGCTGTGGATAGTTCACAAAGAGGCTCTCAATCTAGGTTCAGTCTGAGACATATTCTCAAGAGGTTTAGAGCAATGATTCTACTGTCAGTCATATGTTTATGAATAAATTTTGATTTGTTCCTGCTCATATAATTTTACTCTCATTGGAATAATTTGTTTAAAAAGGTTATATCTTGTCCTTGAATAATTTTCTAAAGGAAATCATTCAGGCAAAAATAAAACACTTCGGTTTGCTTGCTACCAGCTTCTCCCTAAAATTTACTGTAAGGTGAATTCAACACTGGTTTCTTCCATTTGTATCTCCAGAAAAGAAATTATAGTTTAACAAGCACACAGGCAACTCCTCATATTTAATATTTTAGTGTTAAGCATCAGGGTTATTTGGCCTTGATTATCAGAAATAATTGGCTAATAATACAAAAATGCTGTTTAGGGCAAGGAATGGTTGAAGAGGCTGTGTTCCGACTGTGTTTCCCAAATAATTCTGAGCCAAGGAATCCCATGGGTCTCAGTTCTGGGGCACCTGGGTGGCTCAGTCGGTGAAGCATCCAACTGTTGATCTCAGCTCAGGTCATGAGCTCACAGTTTGTGAACCTAAGCCCTGTGTCCAGCCTCATGTCCAGCCCAGCACTAGCAGCCTGGAGCCTGCTTGGGATCCTCTCTCCCTCTCTGTTTCTGCCCTTTCCCTGCTTGTGCATGTGCGTGTGCTCTCTCCCAAAATAAATAAATAAACTTAAAAAAATAGTTTTTTGGGGGTGAGGAGCCAAGATGGCAGAACAGCATGGAAGTTTTTTGTGTGTCTCGTGTCCATGAAATACAGCCAGACCAACACTAAACCATCCTGCACACCTAGAAAACTGATCTGAGGATTAACACAACAATCTGCACAACCTGAACCACAGAATTCAGCAGGTACGTGGCACAGAGAGCTGAACTTGGGGAGCAAGAAGCCACGAAGGTAGGGAAACGCTTTTGTGGATGGAGAGCAGACAGAGACTGGGGAGAGGGGGAGAATAGGGGAAAATCACCCCTCCCCAAAAGCAGCTGGAGAGAAAGGGGAAAATTGGAAACAGTCGCAGGGACTAAACTAAAAAGGGAGAAAGGAGAAAGGAGAGGGTTTAAATTCCATTAAGACTGTAAACAAGGGGAGCACAAAAGCTGCAATTCTGCAGCTTGATACCTGGCGGTGCTCTGGTGGGAAGGGCGAATCCCCAGGAACAGAGTGGGGTCTGGGAGGTTCTTGGGCCACACAGGGAAAAGTAGTTTCACTGCTGGAAGGACAGTTGGTAGAGACTGTTGAAGCCATCTGGTCCCAGCAGAGACTGGAAGGCGGCCACGTTCGCTGGTGCTGGGGCAAGGTCGTTAAGGGTGAAGCCTGGTGCCACATGTGTGGTGGGATTTTCCATAATCCCTGAAACGCTGCTACTACACTGTATCGCGAACGTTTTCTGGGACGGGCTGGCACCTGGCTGAGTCTTGGGGCACCGGCAACAACAGGGTCCAGCGGGCGTTCCTTGGGTGCAGCCAACATTCAGCCATTGCTCAGTGAGACCCTCCCGCAGAGGGGAGGAACAGGTCAAAACCACAGTCCTTTAGAAGTAAGGCGTGGGGAAAACAGCCGCATCTGAGACAAAACTCGGGAGAGAAGTACTGCCTGGGGCCTGGTCACGGAGAGTGGAAAAGCGGGGCGTGGACGAGAGTTGAAGTCAGAGGATGGGTGCATGATTGCTGATCCTGGAGAACAGACTGGGTAGCCTGGTGGCGCCATTTTCACGGCTCCCGCACCTGCGCAAACACACCTACAAGCACAGCAACAATCCACCCCAGTAGGCTGGCAGTGCCACCTAGTGGAGAGTGGAGCTGTTACACTGAGCCCCGCCCAACTGGGCCAACTTCACTCTTAAAGAACACAAGCCTCACCGCTGGCTTGATTTATGGACTGTAAAGAGCTACATAGACTGACTTCTAGGGGAAAACAAAGTAATTTCAGTCCTGCTTCAATCTGTTAGTAAGTTCATCTATTCAATTTTCTTCCTTTTTTTCCCTTTTTTCTTTTTCTTTTTTACAATTATTTTCTTTTTCTTTAATACAGAAAGAGAAAAATTCATTTTTATTTTCAATTTTTATTAAAAATACCTTTCTTTAATTTTTATTACTATATTTTTTACTTTTGTGTAAATTTTTTCAAATTCTGTTTTACTTCCATTATTTTATTTTAGTCTACTACAGTGTATTCACTTTTTCAAATAATCAAACGATTTCCTTTTTTTCTTTTTTCCCCTCTTTCATTTCTTTTCTTTTTCTTGAATGCAGAAAGAGAAAAACTTTATTTTTTACATTCAATTTCTATTAAAAATATTCTTATTGAATTTTCATTACTATATTTTTTGCTTTTATGTAAATTTTTTCAAATTCTATTTTACTTCCATTATTTTATTTTAGTATACTACAGTATTTTCACTTTTTCAAATTTTCAAACGATTTCTTTTTTTCTTTTTTCTTTCATTTTTATCTTTTTTCTTTTTTTCATTTCTTTTTTCTTAAATACAGAAAACAAAAAAATTCACATTTGTTTTTAATTTTTATTAAAAATATTTTTCTTTAATTTTTTTCTACTATATTCCTTACTTTTGTGTATTTTTTTTCAAATTCTATTTTACCCCCATCATTTCATTTTAGTCTACTTCAGTGTATTCATTTTTTCAAATTCTCAAATGATTTCCTTTCCTTTTCTCCTGCCCCCCCTTTTTTTCCTTTAATCTGTCAAACCACTTTCAACACCCAGACCAAAACACACCTAGAATCTAGCATCATCTATTCGATTTGTGTGTGTGTGTTTCTAATTTTTAATTTTAATTTTTTTATTTCAATTTTTCTACCTCATTAATTCCTTTTCTCCCTTCAAAATGACAAAATGAAGGAATTCACCCCAAAAGAAAGAGCACAAAGAAACAACAGCCAGGGATTTAACCCAACACAGATACAAGCAAGATATCTGAACCAGAATTTAGAATCACGATAATAAGAATACTAGCTGGAGTTTAAAATAGATTAGAATCCCTTTCTGCAGACATAAAAGAAATAAAAAATGGCCAGAATGAAATTAAAAATGCTATAACTGAGCTGCAATCACAAATGGATGCAGCAGCAGCAAGGATGGACAAGGCAGAACAGAGATCAGCGATATAGAGGACAAACTTATAGAGAATAATGAAGCAGGAGAAAAGAGGGAGATTAAGGCAAAAGAGCATGATTTAAGAATTAGAGAAATCAGTGACTCATTAAAAAGGAACAACATCAGAATCATAGGGGTCCCAGAAGAGGAAGAGAGAGAAATAGGGGTAGAAGGGGTATGTGAACAAATCATAGTGGAAAACTTTCCTACCCTAGGGAAAGACACAGACATCAAAATCCAGGAAGCACAGAGGACCGTCATTAGATTCAACAAAAACCAACCATCAACAAGGCATATCATAGTCAAATTCACAAACTACTCAGGCAAGGGAAGAATCATGAAAGCAGTAAGGCAAACAAAGTTGCTAACCTACAAGGGAAGACAGATCAGGTTTGCAGCAGACCTATCCACAGAAACTTGGCAGGCCAGAAGAAATGGTGGGATATATTCAGTGTGCTGCATCGGAAAAATATGTAGCCAAGAATTCTTTATCCAGCAAGGCCATCACTCAAAATAGGAAAGATACAAAGTTTCCCAAACAAACAAAAAATAAAGGAGTTTGTGACCACTAAACCAGCCCTGCAAGAAATGTTAAGGGGCACTCTCTGAGGGGAGAAAAGATGAAAAAAAAATGTATATATGTATATATATGCATATATATATATATATATATATATATATATGTGTATATATATATATATATATATATATATATATATATATATATACCAAAAGCAACAAAAGATTAGAAAGGACTAGAGAACACCACCAGACACTCCAACTCTACAAGCATAATGGCAATAAATTCATATCTTTCAATACTCACTGTAAACGTCAATGGACTCAATGCTTCAATCAAAAGACATAGGGTAACAGAATGGATAAGAAAACAAGATCCATCTATGTGCTGTTTACAAGAGACCCACTTTAGACCTAAAGACACCTTCAGATTGAAAATGAGGGGATGGAGAACCATATATCATGCTAATGGCCAATAAAAGAAAGCTGGAGTAGCCATACTTATATCAGACAATCTAGACTTTAAAACAAAGACTGTATCAAGAGATGCAGAAGGGCATTATATATCATAATCAAGGGGTCTGTCCACCAAGAAGACTTAACAATTATAAACATTTATGCGCCAAATGTGGGAGAACCCAAATACATAAATCAGTTAATCAAAAGCATAAAGAAACTCATCCTCAATGGGGAAAAACTGAGAGCTTTCCCCCTAAGGTCAGGAAAAAGACAGGGATGTCCACTCTCACCACTGTTATTCAACATAGTATTAGAAGTCTTAACCTCTGCAATCAGACAATACAAAGAAATAAAAGGAATCCAAATCAGCTAGGAGGAGGTCAAACTTTCACTCTTCACAGATGACATGATAACTCTATATGGAAAACCCAAAACATTCCACCAAAAAACTGCTAGAATTGATTCATGAATTCAGCAAATTTGCAGGATATAAAATCAATGCACAGAAATCAGTTACATTCCTATACACCAACAATGAAGTGACAGAAAGAGAAATCAAAGAATCAATCCCATTTACAGTTGCACACAAAACCATAAAATACCTAGGAATAAATCTAACTAAAGAGGTGAAAAATTGATACATTGAAAACCATAGAAAGCTTATGAAAGAAATTGAAGAAGATACAAAAATGGAAAAAGAGTCCATGTTCCTGAATACGAAGAACAAATATTATTAAAATTTCAATACTACCCAAAGCAATCTACATATTCAATGCAATCCATATGAAAGTAACACCAGAATTCTTCACAGAGCTAGAACAAATAATCCTAAAATTTGTATGGAACCAGAAAAGACCCAAATAGCCAAAGCAATCTTGAAAAAGAAAACCAAAGGAGGATGCATCACAATCCCAGACTTCAAGCTATACTCCAAAACTGTAATCATCAAGACAGTATGGTACTGGCACAAGAACAGACACTCAGATCAATGGAACAGAATAGAGAACCTAGAAATGGACCCACAAATGTATGGCCAACTAATCTTTGACAAAGCAGGAAAGAATATCCAGTGGAATAAAGACAGTCTCTTCAGCAAGTGGTGCTGGCAAAACTGGACAGCGACATGCAAAAAAACTGAACCTGGAGTACATTCTTACACCATACACAAAAATAAACTCAAAATGGATGAAAGACCTCAATGTAAGACAGGAAGCCATCAAAATCCTCGGGGAGAAAGCAGGCAAAAACCACTTTGATGTTGCCCACAGCAACTTCTTACTCAACACGTCTCTGGAGGCAAGGGAAATAAAAGCAAAAATGAACTACTGGGACCTCATCAAAATAAAAAGCTTCTGCACAGTGAAGGAAACAATCAGCAAAACTAAAAGGCAACCGACAGATTGGGAGAAGATATTTGCAAATGACATATCAGATAAAGGGTTAGTATCCAAAGTCTATAAAGAACTTATCAAACTCAACACCCAAAAAACAAATAATCCAGTGAAGAAATGGGCGAAAGACATGAATAGACACTTCTCCAAAGAAGACATCCAGATGGCCAACCGACACATGAAGAAATGCTCAACATCACTCATTATCAGCGAAATACAAATCAAAACCACAATGAGATACCACCTTACACCTGTCAGAATGGCTAACGTGAACAACTCAGGCAACAACAGATGTTGGCGAGGATGCAAAGAAAGAGGATCTCTTTTGCATTGTTGGTGGCAATGCAAGCTGGTGCAGCCACTCTGTAAAACAGTATGGAGGTTCCTCAAAAAACTAAAAATAGAACTACCCTACGACCCAGCAATTGCACTACTAGGCATTTGCCCACAGGATACAGGTGTGCTGTTTCAAAGGGGCAATCGCACCCCAGTGTTTATAGCAGCACTATCAACAATAGCCAAAGTATGGAAAGAGCCCAAATGTTCATCGATGGATGAATGGATAAAGAAGAAGTGGTATATATATACAATGGAGTATTACTCAGCAATCAAAAAGAAGGAAATCTTGCCATTTGCAACTACGTGGATGGAACTGGAGGGTATTGTGCTAAGTGAAATTAGTCAGAGAAAGACAAAAATCATATGACTTCACTCATATGAGATCTTTAAGAGACAGAACAGATGAACATAAGTGAAGGGAAACAAAAATAATATAAAAACAGGGAGGGAGACAAAACAGAAGAGACTCATAAATATGGAGAACAAACTGAGGGTTGCTGGAGGGGTTATGGGAGGGGGGATGGGCTAAATGGGTAAGGGGCTTAAGGAATCTACTCCTGAAATCATTGTTGCACTATATGCTAACTAATTTGGATGTAAATTTTAAAAAATAAAAAATAAAATTAAAAACAAAATAAAATTTGTTTTGTTTTGTTTTGTTTTGTTTTAAACAAGGTGCACCTTGGTGGTTCTCTTGGTTGAGTGTCCAACTTTGGCTGAAGTCATGATCTTGCAGTTCATGAGTTCAAGCCCCACACGGGGCTCATTGCTGTCATGTCAGCACAGAGCCTGCTTCAGATCCTCTGTCTCACTCTCTGTCCCTCCCCCACTTGCACTGTCTCAAAAATAAATGCACATTTAAAAAGAAAAAAAGAAAGTATACCTTTTGTGGAATCTTTCCTGGAGATTCTGGTTTTTTGATCTGGAATGGTTCCCAGGAATCTGTATTTTTGATAGGAAGCCTGATGATTCTTATGACAAGGGAACACTTCTACAAGGTTATGTTTTACTAGTCAATGGTAATCGTTACAGGATTTTTTCCCCAGCATTTGAGAATTACAAACAACGAAGATGGGCTGTGTCCCTCAGGTCTCACATTGCAGATGTTTCTGATTTCTTCACGGGGGTTTCTGTTTCTGGTCAGAGACTAGAGACACTTGATATGAATCTGTTCCATCACCTCAGTTCTTTGGCTGTTTGGTGCTTTACCACATTTGCCTAGAAGTATTGAGTCCTTAGATGACACAGTTCTTTTTTATTATAACCCACCTTTCAACCCTCTTGCAAAAAGAGATAGACCTGTCCTCCCTCTCTTGCCCGTGTTATCTATCCCCATCTTTGTTACTACCACATTGGTTTGTTGTGTCAGTGTAAAGAATTCACTGTCAAAAGTACATCTCTGAGAAGCACATATACAGAAGAAAAATATTTATTTCGGGAGTGTTTGGAATAGTGAATTATTTTCTAACTAAGGAGGGGGAAGATTCCATATACAGTACTGATTTAAGCAGAGTCAGGATGGGGTGTAGAGTTTGAAAACATTCTCAATATTGTAAGTTTTATGTCCTATGCTTTTCATTTCAGTTGAAAGAAAAGTGTGAGAGATATTTTTTGATTGGTAGGGATGTGCAGGAAGTATAGTGATCTTTACTTAGAAGCAGCCTCCTCCTGGAAGGAATATGAGTGAAATGTTAATTTTAATAAAATAGGACATGGCTTAAAGAATTTATCTAAGCTAGATTGCCTCTAATATATTCCTTGCACTGTTAGGATTCTATGATTCTTTTGAAATCTTCAGAATCTCTCTCTTTTTTTAAAAAAAAGTTTATTTATTTTCAGAGAGAGAGAGAGAGAAAATGAGCAGGTGAGGGGCAAAGAGAGAGGAGAGAGAGGATCCAAAGCCGGCTCTGTGCTATCAGTGGATGCAGGGTTCAATCTCACCAACTGTGAGATCATGACCTGAGCCAAAATCAGGACTTGGACATTTAACTAAGCCACACAGGCACCCCAGAATCTCTGTTTTAAAAGTATATTATTCTAATCACCATTAGAATATAATTCTAATTCTAATGGTGATTAATATAATCACCACCCCTCCCAAATGCATGCTTGACTGTAGTATACAGAGTTAGGGAGAAATCTCTGGAGTTTGTCTTACACCTAGGATGGGCAAAGCTGAAAAGAACATGCTCCCATCTATCAATGAGAAACAGCTGGATAAATGACAAAATCGTAACTTTTCTTGAACCCACCATGGAGCTAAAGACATAAGGTGATTGAGCAATCTGACACCCATGCAGGGACAGCCTCCTCCAAGGAGAGAAAGGATGTATGGAAAGGATCACCTAGGGTAGAGCAAGGGACGTGTGGATCACCTAGGGTAGACAGATCTTCTGTTCTCTGTCCCTCCCCCACTTGCACTCTCCCCCAAATAAATAAATATTAAAAAAAACAACTTTGATTTTAAAATAGTTTAGATTTACAAAAAAATTTCAAAGACAGAGCAAAGAGTGCTAATACTTGTTTTCCCCAATTGTTACTTAGGACATATACAGAACATTTATCACAGCTAAGGATCTAACATTGATATGTTACTATTAACTGGTTTCTGAAGTTTATTCAGATTTCACTAGTTTTTCCTTAATGTCCTTTTTGTGTTCTGGACTCTTACCCAAGATAATCACACTGTATTTAATCATCGTTGCTGCCTTAGCCTCTTCTGGTCTGGGACAATTTCTCCGATTTTTTGAGAGGTCTTGAGAAGAATTGCTCAGGTATTTTGTAGAATGTCTCTCAGTTTGGATTTGTCTGATGTTGTTTTCATGGTTACACTGGGTTTCTAGGAGGAAGACCACAGAGCTGAAGTGTCATTCTTATTACTTCCTACCAGGGGCCCATAGCAGGGGTATGACATACCACTAATGAGGTTAACCTTGATCACCTGGCTTAGGTAATCTTTGCCAGGGTTCAGTCTGTTCAGCTCTTTACATGGGCTGGGCTGGAATGGCAACTTCCAAGCTCCTTACATGTGGAACAGAAACCTGGAAGTCCCTCTGTTCCATTGTTGTAGAAAATGATTTGTTTCATCTATATTTAAAAATTTTTTTTAATGTTTTCTTTATTTTTGAGAGAGAGAGAGAGTGCAAGTGGAGGAGAGGCAGAGAGTGAGGGAGACACAGAATCTGAAACAGGCTCCAGGTTCTAAGCTGTCAGCACAGAGCATGATGTGGGGCTTAACCCCATAAACCACGAGATCATGACTTGAGCCCAAGTTGGCTGCTTGACCGACTGAGCCTCCCAGGTGCCCATTTCATCTATATTAAAATTTTTTTTTAACGTTTATTAATTTTTGAGAGACTGAGGGAGCCAGAGCACGAGTGGGAGAGGGGCAGAGAAAGAGGGAGACACAGGATCTGAAGCAGGGTCCAGGCTTTGAGCTGTCAGCACAGAGCCTGATATGGGGCTTGGACCCACGAACCGTGAGATCATGATCTGAGCCACAGTCGGACACTTAACAAACTGACCCACCCATGTGTCCCTCATCTATATTTTAAAATGGATTTTCTCAGAGTTTTGCAAAGTAGTTTCACAATTTTCTTTAAAAGTTCTATTTTGGGGCATCTGTGGGCTCCCGGCATCGGGCTCTGTGCTGACAGCTCAGAGCCTGGAGCCTGCTTTGAATTCTGGGTCTCCCTCTCTCTGATCCCACCTCCCAACCCCCCCGCCCCCCCGCTCTTGCCTCTGTCTCTGTCTCTCTCTTTCTCTTAAAAGTAAATAAACATTAAAAAAAATCTTAATGTTCTGTTTTAATGGTTATTTCTCTTTTGTCACTTATAATTTTGGATAATTTTGTTTTTTCCCATCATTTCTAGATTAAATTAGCTAGTAATTTGTCTATTGTATTAAAATTTTCAACTAACACTTTTCGATTGTATTAGTTTAACTCTTTTTTAGTTTTCAAATCCATCAATTTTTGCTTTTATCTTTATTAATTTCTTCTTGCTTTCTTTTGTTTTCCTTTCAAAGTTTTTTGAGTAGGGTGTTTAATTAATGGATTTTTATTTTGTATTTGTATTTTTATGGGAATTCAACACTAAAACTGCTTTAATTGTATCTCACAGACTTGATATGTTTTGTTTGCAGCTATTGTCAATAAATTTTGAAGTCTTGTCTTCTGCCTTGAACCAAGAGTTGTTTTTCATCATGTTTTTCAAGGTTTATGTAAAAAGGTCTTTTTAATCGTTTTTATTATTATTTTCTGGGTTAATTGTATTGTGTCAAATAATGTTGGCTGTATTATTTCATTTTGAAACTTTTGGGTTTTTTTTTTTCTTTTTCATCTAATCTGTGGTCAATTTTTATAACATGTTGCATGTACAATTAAAAATAAGATATATTATCTACTGCTAGATTTTAGAGTTTAACATACATGTGTTTTTATACTGTTTAGCTCTGATATATTTCTCTTTACTAAGTATTAGTGCCTTCTTTTTTTCTCTTTGCTCCTTGCTATTTTTCTACTACAACAATATCGAAAATAGCTAGTTTCTTAGTTCATTTTAATTCCCTGGAGACAAAACTTGGGCAGCTTCTTGTTCAGATGATATAGTGAAGGAGAATTCTCAGGAGAAAATGAGTGAGGCATGCTGGGTAGGGCAGGTAGGGGAAAGCTAGGTAAGGATGTGGGATCCCAGAGGGAGTTCTGAGTATGAATTGTACCATAGAGTTAGTCTGGCCCAAGGGGGTTGGAATTTACACTCCATATCATTCAGTCATTAGCTGTAGGCTACAATATGTAGGCTGAAAATAGTTTCCTGAGTAAGGCTGTTTCTGTTGTTTGTTAGCAATTTTCTCAAGAAGTGAGCTCTTGTGAGCTGTTAGCAGCTGATCGTGACAACAGCTAGGAGCTAAGTGCACGGGTTTGATAAAGAGGATCAGGGAGGGAAATGAAGCCCATCTAATACTACAGCTAATAATGTCTTCTTCCCCTTCTCTGCCATTACATTTAAGGTATTTTCCCCCTCTGCAACAGAAAGCAAGTGACATGGGGAGCGGTCAGCGTGTACTGCCACGTTTACCATTGTCTTACATGCACTTCACATATTTATGTGACTAGCCTGAAATTATTAGAGTTTGGGATCCTTGATTTTAATAAATGTCAAGGTAGTCATATTTAATTATCCTTGATGTTATATAGAGATTTTTTTTTCCGGTATCAATTGCTTGAGAACTTTCATGATTTATTTTCATATCCATTTTAGGTATAAGCACATTTTTGGTTTATACTTAACTAGTTTTTTATTAGTGAAAAATGGTAATCAATGTGTAAGGTCTATAAATTACAAATGGCAGGTATTTGCATAAGAAAGTTGTGGAGAGACTGCTTTGTCTCACTCTATACCCCCTCTGGCTCCCTTCCTGTGAGCCTTCAGTGAAGGCTGGGATATTAACATGGCATTTTTCAGACTCTGCAGCTAGAACTCTATGTGTGATCCATGTTAGTAAGCAGAGGCACCCACCAGAGTCACACAAGGAGGAAATAAGTGATGTGGGGTAGTGGCTGTGTAGGTGAGAGCTGATCTTGGGTCACAGGCATCGGAGGCTCTCAGGACAGCTGTGATGCGTGTCCTCTTGCCTGTCCCCTAACGTCATGGATGCCAGTGGCAGATGGTGTGGGTATGGTTGGGTATTTCTGCTGGTTGCATTGATTCTGCCTAGTTCCCTAGCCCTCCTTGAAACTATATACTGACTAAAAACTTATGCTCTAGCCACCCATTTTCTGGTTACTACATTTAGAGAAGAGGTAGGGACGCGAGTTGCTTTCTTGATTGACTCTTCAGAAGATGATCTTATTTCCAAGTTCTTGGAGTGGGCCTCATTCAAACCATCAAGTACTGACAACACCAAGCTGCCAATATTCTTAAGAAATATCGACCTACACAGTCTATCTTTAGACTTTAAGAATGAAGGCTTGTGAGACGTATCTTTCTTCTAATTTTAACTTAAGTTTTAAGATCTATTTTCCCTGCAATGCAAGGGATTATTCGCAATCATTTTGACTGTATCTTGGCTGTGTTTCAGTTACTTACATCTAGCATATTTTAATAAAAATATCTTTGAAAAAATCTATCATTTAGGTTAAAATTTAAAGAAAACTTAGCTCATGATAAGGGATTTATCTTTCATCCAACCAACTTAACCTGTCATTTTTGGTATATTTTATTAAAAAATATGTTTTGAAGAAACTTGGCACCGCAATACAGTTTATATAACTATATCCTTGCCAGCAAAACTAGCAAAAAAGTCAATTCACACTTAGGATCAATTGTGTAAGTGTTATTAAAAATAGAACAAATAGTCTTTCAAAAAGTGTTTCTTTGGGAGTTTAAGACGTGGCTAATAGATGGTGAATGTGTCTCAAGGATTCTATTTAAAGGCTGAAGAAGATGGTTTTCCTTCCTGTTGGGAAGAATTTTGACATTAAGAATAGTCACAGGAATAACTTATTTCCCACTGATTGTAAGGAGATACCTCCTCTAGGCTTTACAAGAACAAGTTCCCTAAACTCTCTCCTTTAATATGTGTTTCTGGGATAAAAATAAATCTGCACAGTTTTAAAAAATTGCTTTGCAGTTGCAGGTATGTCATGATTGTTTCATTGCTACAATGTTACTCCTCTATTGTCTCTGGTAATCTTTCTTTGTCTTCTCTTGTTCTATCTTTCACAAGACCAATGTTGGAAAGAACTTGCCACAATCTATAGTAGAAATACAAGACGATAAGAACCATTCATAGGAGACCAATAACACCAGTAACGAAATATATAAACACAAGCACCAGAATGAGCAGGAGAGCAGAGCTCTGTGTCAGGAGTACCTTAGAAAAGTATTTCGACAGAGACAATCTAAGGCTGCTGTATCTGGATTCAGGTAGAGGAAGTTGTGACCGCCACAGTGGCAAGAAAATGAAGGATTATCAGAGATAGGCCTTTACCTTGACCTTTGGTTTAGTTCTTTCTGAGCAAGGAACTTATCTCAAGGTCTTTTTATAAGGGGAATGAAATACACAACACAGGATAAGCGATCTCAAAGAAAATACAGAGGTATTTCACATCATACTGATTTTTACGTCTCATGGAACACATTTATTGAATAGACTGAACTCCAAAGAAACAAGCTTTTCTCCAACCTCTGCCTTCAAACACATTCCAGAGATCACCTTTTGATGGCATTATAGATTCCACGGGTTTTGAAGACTAGTCTCATTTTCAGGTTTTAAAGAGTCTAAATCAACATTAATGTCATATCTAATTAAAGTCTTCATCTCCTCCACTATCTTAGGTCTAGTACAGAGGTTGAAGACCAGCAGGGAAGAAAGTGGAGATTCAATTCTTTCACTTCCTCCTCTCTCTCTTCTTCCTGCTCTTACAGGACCATTGAGTTGAGGGGAAAATAAAATTAAAGCCTAACTGCCTGGTGCTATTGTAATCTGGCCATTGGTGCCCTCTGTTGGGGAAGGGTGCAAATGCAGGCAGGCTGTTTCCTGTGCTTCAAGATGGGATTTCCACACTTGATGGATCATTCCCTGCTATAGGAAAGGCTCTTACTACTTGGCTCCTTTGAGCTTTTACCCCTTCGTGGAACACCCACAGCCTCTTTCTACCCACGTTCTCTTGAAACAAGAAGGGTAAAAGCTGATCTAAGCACTCCATTGGGATAACAAAACTGACATGTGAACTCTCTGGGAAGAGCCCTCATTTCCCAGGAGGAACACAGGTTGATACAGCTGCCAGCCCATCTTTATATTCCCAACAGTGTCCAGTAGGTTGACGGTGAATATTTATGGACTAAATCTGAGCCAATCCTGTGCTGTCTCATCAGAATTCAGTGTTGTTACTTATCATCCCATGGTCATCATCACCATTTAATATTAATTGAATTTCTTGTGTGTAGAAAGCTTCCACTGCATAGGAGCAGACACAATGACATCAACATCAAGGAGGCATAAGATGCCTTCCTTTTTGTCCCTCCTTTAGCAACTAAAATTCAGCGTCCTTTCATAAACAAAAGTGCCTCTGTGGTGGTCGTAGGGTCCAACACCGTATGCCAAGGGACCTGGGAGGAGTCTTGCCCACCTGTAGATCAGGTACTAGGCAAACAGATATCGGTTTTGGCTATGGAAACAGCAGGAGACTGTGAACTGGCTTAAGCCCCTTTTGGCTGTAGTCTAAGAGCATGTGGAGATCACCAGCTCGGGTAGACACTCACCAGCAAGAGAGCCCTTGTAGAAGTCCAGATTCTCCAGAGGAGAAGTTCCAGCACTCCACTTGAGAAAGAAAAACAGAAGAGTTTGGACACATCGATGTAGGTAAGAGAAACAGGTTGGTCACCTTGCCCATAGGAGAAAGAGAAGGGGTGGAGTGAGTGCCCGGCTTCCCCAGCTGTGGGGGACACTACTAGGGGGGAGATTGGAAAAGACATGCATACAAATATCAGAGGACATTAAAGGGATATGGTTACTGCTGACTGTGTTTTGGGCTCCAGCAGGAATTCTTCCATGAGCTTCTGGGAAAACCTCACCTGAGGATCCCTGAAACTGACCCCCAGGCACCCCATGCCCTGAGTGTTAAACCGTACCTCCCCTGACTCTGTGGCTGTCTGTGTATGCCTGGCCCCAAGACAGGTGATGCACATACACAGGGAGAGCACATAGAGACCAGTCTTAACCAAAAAACACTTGGAAGTAACCAACAAATTCAGTGAAGTTTCAGGATTTAAAATTAGCATACAGAAATTAGTTGCATTCCTATACATCAACAATGAAATGTCTAAAAAAGAAATTTAAAAAAATCCCATTCACAATAGCATCAAAAACAATAAGACAGGGATAAGTTTAATGAAGAACCAAAGGATCCATACACTAAAAACTACATGACTTTAATGAAAGAGATTGAAGGCACAAATAACTGGGAAGCTGTCCTTTGTTCATATATTGGAAGAATTAATATTATATAAAGTCCATACTACCCAAAGCCACCTGATAGATTTAGTGGAATCCCTGTCAAAGCCAAGTATTATCTCACTTATATATGGAATCTATAAAAGCCAAACCTGTAGAGTAGAATGGTGGTTACAAAGGGCTCGGGTGTGGAGGAATTGGGATATGCTGGTCAAAGGGTTAAAAGCTTGCAATCTGAAGATGAATGTGTTCTGGGGATCTAGTGCGTAGCATTGTGATTATATTTCATAATACTGTATTATGTACTTGAGAGTCATTAAGTAACTAGATCTTAAATGTCTACCACAAAAAAGAAATGGTGATTATGTGACATGATTGAGCTTTTTAGCTAACACTGTGGTGGCAATCATATTACAATATCTAAGTGTATAAAATAAACATGTTGTGGGTTGTCTGAGTGGCTCAGTCTGTTAATTGCTCGACTCTTGATTTTGGCTCAGGTCATGATCTTACGGTTCGTGAGTATTGATCCCCAAGTCCAACTCTGCCCCTCGATTGGCCCTGCCCCACATCAGGCTCTGTGCTGACAGTGAGGAGCCTGCTTGGGATTCTTGCTCTCTCCCTGTCTCTTTCTCTGTCCCTCCCCACTCACACGTGCTCTCTCTCTCAAAATAAATAAACAACAAGGCATAAAAAAACATGTTGTACACTTTAAACTTAAATAATATATGTCAATTATATCTCAATTTTTTAAAAAAGAGGTGAAATAAAGAGATATGTGATAATGGGACAGAGCTTACACTCAGTGCCAAGTAAGAGATAAAGACAGTAGGTGTAACAAAGGGGAACAAGCGTGAAGGGGCAAGAGTTAGTGATCGGGTTTGGCACTTGTGTATGAGCTTGGCTGGCACCAGGGCTCGAAGGGGAATAAAACTTAGGCCATGGTCATAAAGAGGAGCACAGGAAAAGGTGAATGGCATCAGTGAACGTGAGGATGTAGAGCTATGCATGGATATTCAGGAAACAGATGCTTCTGGTGCAAACACTTGGGTTTAGGCTGGAGATTACTGGGAGTTCAGGCTGGGCCAGTGGTTCAGAGGCAGATCTTGTTGAGGCTTACATCAGCTCAGAAACAGGCAAAATGGTGCAACTCAAGTTTTTGAACTCATGTAACTTGAACGGTAGGAGTGGGGGTTGGGACTTAGAAAATATCATTCAATGAATAAATTCTGTGGTGTGTCTAATTAGGAACAGACTCCATGCCAGGCATTACCAGAAATTCACCACAGTTGCTACTCTTCTCTGTATCATAAGACATTCATTAAACTCATGGGGCATTGTGTGAAGGGTGGAGAATCTACTTTCTAGTTGCTAAAGATTTGGTGTGTATACAGGTGCTGGGATGCCACATTCACGTAGCTCCTCCTAAATTCACTGTCACCACCCATGGGCTTCTAAACATTTGCTCCTAAAATCCAGGACTTCTTTATCTTCTTTTTTTTTTTTTTTTTTTTTTTTTATCTTCTGCTCCCTGATTGTTATGAGTTATCAGGCAACACACTCTATGCATGTATGTAAATTAATGTTAATAACGAGTATTACAGGATAAACTACTTACAAGCTGGACAACACGGGTACATAGCACTTTGGCAGATAGAATTTCATATCTAGCTAACTTCAACTCTCAAAAGAATTTTCTTTGTCCTTGGTCCAAACACTGCTGCTGTTCTTTATAAAGTATTTCCCTTGTGGGGCGTCTGGTGGCTCAGTTGATTGAATGTCTGACTCTGGCTCAAGTCATGATCTCACAGCTCATGAGTTCGAGCCTCACATCAGGCTCTGTGCTGACAGCTCAGATCCTGGAACCTGCCTAAGATTCTGTCTCCATCTCTCTCTGCCCCTCCCCCACTCCTGATCTGTCTCTCTCTCTCAAAAATAAACATTAAAAAAATAAAGTATTTCCTTTTTAAATGTTAATCATCTTTTTCCAAATTTAAACTCTTTGCTTCTTTAAAATTTATCCCTTGGGGATACAGGAGTACTGACGCATAGGGGCACTTGTACCCCAATGTTTATAGCAGCACTCTCAACAACAGCCAAATTATGGAAAGAGCCTAAATGTCCATCAACTGATGAATGGATAAAGAAATTGTGGTTTATATACACAATGGAGTACTACGTGGCAATGAGAAAGAATGAAATATGGCCCTTTGTAGCAACGTGGATGGAACTGGAGAGTGTTATGCTAAGTGAAATAAGCCATACAGAGAAAGACAGATACCATATGGTTTCACTCTTATGTGGATCCTGAGAAACTTAACAGAAACCCATGGGGGAGGGGAAGGAAAAAAAAAAAAAGAGGTTAGAGTGGGAGAGAGCCAAAGCATAAGAGACTGTTAAAAACTGAGAACAAACTGAGGGTTGATGGGGGGTGGGGGGGGGTGGGTGATGGGTATTGAGGGGGGCACCTTTTGCGATGAGCACTGGGTGTTGTATGGAAACCAGTTTGACAATAAACTTCATATATTGGGAAAAAAAATAAAATAAAATTTATCCCTTGGTTTCCTTTTCTTTTCCCTTGATTCTTAGGTCTGGTATTAACCAACAATGCAAATTTAGGTAATTCACTTGACCTTCTCAGGTCTGTTTTCCATCTGGGTTGGATTGGATGATCTTGACCTATCTTTATAGTTCAAAATGAGAAAATGTATGTGAAAACTCTTTGTGAATTGTTAGGTGCCATGAATATAAGGGATGGTTATTATTTCAGTTTCCACTGTATTTTTTTTATTTCTGTACCCCTTCAACTACCTCTAACACCCCACCTTTTGTATATCCAGAATAAGTTCTCCATTGCACTTTATACAAAAGAAGACCGAGTATGACAAATATTTAACAGATTCTGGAAGAGCATCTATGTATGTGATAGTCAAGGGGAGGGTTCCCCCGCCCCGTTCTTTATTTATACATATATGGAGGTTACAGTTTTGTTATTTTCAGCTTTCTGAGATTTTACAACATGTAAGATGTGGATACTATAATTGACCCATAGCAGTAACTCAAATTTTACTGTCTCTTGTCCCACCTATTCCGTTCAGATCCCAAACCCTTGCAACCTATCTCCCCACCAGCTTCCTAAGCATTCCTGGGGGTCTCTGATTAGGTAACACAATGTTGATATCTACTCCTTATTTTCCTTTCTTCTTCTCAGCCCCACTTCATCGGGTTATGACTGTGTTCCCCAGATATTACCGCATCCACCATGTTCCATCCACCTTCTACTATAGTTGAAGCATTGGAGCTTGGGAAATGCCAAGGCTGCATGGGTGGTGCCATGAAGTGGGAAAATATAGTTCACCGACCTTTCTATGCAACAGCAGCAGTGGTGCTGAGGTCTGACGCATGGCACAGAGTCTTTGGTGAGAGTGGTCTCTCAGACTATGCTTCTGTTTCACATCCTCAGTTTCAAATGTGAATTTAAGGGATGGCTTTACTTGGAGACAAGTTGGAATGACAGACCCGAGACCAGATGGGAATTTCCATTCCCTTCCAGGGACTAAGTCTTTCTTTCACAGTCTAGCTTGAGATAACTGTGTCCTTTTCCCGATAGGTTGGCTTTTTCTCAGTAGGTGCTTCAGTCTTCTAGTGAGAGAGCCAGAATTTCAGTTCATCACACATGCTTGATTCATATAAAAGGTGAAACCTCAGGCACCAGGATGCCTTAAGAGATGAAGCTGTCTTTAGGAAAAATACCTTGATAAGTGCCTGGAGCAGAGGGAAGCTGAGACCCAAAGGCCTGAGAGTTGGGTGTTGCCAAGACACTTTGTTGCTGGTGGGCCAGGGTGAAGAGGGGAGAAATGATGAACAAGATGTCATGGGAAGAGAGTGGGGCTAGTTTTTGCAAAGGAAAGAGTATGAGAGAGTTCTGTGGGATTGAGAAGGCTGAAAAGGGCTTCCAAAGCACAGGAAAGTCCTACAGGTGATTTTTAATTGAGTACTATGCAACTCTTATATTCTTACCCATTTGAGGAGGACTTTGGACTATGACCGAGCACATATAGAAGAGAATAGAAAATTTAAGCCAATGTAATTCAGATTTTACAAAGTAAGAGGAGTTTCCCAGCTGACCCCTGGGTTATATATCGAAAACCAGCTAAGCCTCAATCTAGGAATCTTCCTAGAAAGTTCTGTCCAATTCGTAGTACAATAGAGAGGCAAGAATCCAACCAATGGAAACTATCTACAATTGACCCAGTTAGGTTGCCAATATTTGGAGAGGTTCTAGGATGAACCCAGACTGGGTCAGTAGTCTGCTATTCTGGGAAGAGTATAGTTTCTTGGTGAATGAAAATAAAAGAGGAGTTCATTTTTGACTTGAGTTTTAGAGAAATTAAGGGACAGTATTTGGTAGAGAACCAAATAAGAAAATTTATGTCATTGGATAAAGGTTTAGAAGCAGTAGCAGCAGCAGCAGAGAGAGAGAGAGAGAGAGAGAGAGAGAGATGGCAAGACCTTTTCTTGACTAAGTTTAGGAAAGTGGATTGAGGGGTTAGCATGGGGAATATTCAGGGTGTGGGCAATAAATTCTTGAGGGGAAGGGATTCATATTAATGCATAAAGTAATTGGCAGTCATGAAAAGGATAAAATAAAAATGCATGAGAAAGTTGGGACCAACATGGTGATTGTGGAAAGCAAATGAAGGAGTGTCATGGAATAGAGAAAGAATTGATTAGAGATAGATGGCTGTGGGATGAAGGAGAATGAGGCTTGCACATATGGTGTATTCCTATTACATGGGGGATTGTCAAGAATAATGCTGGTTATTGGTATTAGTTGTGTCAATGCATACTCCCATTTACCCAGGGGTCTTGTTGTACCCTGTGCCTCAGTCAGTCTCTAGGCTCCAGCACCTTATCTTGAAAACCTTTTCAATTAAGGGATGCTCGGCATTAGTTAAGCGGCGTGAATAGAGACTATAGCACAGATGATAGCTCCCCAAGCCCCGAACCAAGACCTCTTATCCAATGAGATACTCATAATAGAGATGAGTAGGGTTAGCAAGTAAGAGGTGAAGAGGATGAGGAAGATGGTGAGAGACCTCAGGGCAGTGGTGTGAGCTTTCATGCAGTGACCAGTGCTGTGGTGTTGCATCTGCTCCATGTGTTGGAACAGTGAGGCCATGAGCAGGATGGTGGAGGCCAGGAACAGGAGGAAAGGAATAACCAATGCAACCATTAGATGAGATATGGTAAACAAATGGAATGTCTTAAGTCCCTTAACCATAGTGCTGTTTGTAGAGAAACGCCCCACGGCGATTAAGCGAACATTGACACAATTCCTAATAGTTGAAAAGATGATTGACACACAAAAAACCAACAAAGAACCCAGCAACAGCCAAGGAACAAACCTCAACATTCTCCACCTCAGCTAGAAGAGGTGGACTGGTAAAGGAAGAGACTTTGACACAGTAGAAGACAGCAAGCAAGCTGGTTAACCAGAAAGTAAGAGTATTAGTAAATTCTCAGGTGATTGATAAGTACCAAAATACATAGTTAGGGTTAAAATAGGAGCAAAAATTGTACAGGACAGATGCCCACTGTAGACAGAAGCAGCAAATACCCAGGCATATGAGACTCAAGTCCACCGATGCCAGCCTTTTGGCCTGCACCCACTCTCTGCCCAGCACTGCAAACATTAAGCTCCTCTGCATAATTGCTCTCAAGGATTTGAGCACATAGATGGTTATGAAGAAGATAGTGAGCCGGAGGGGCATCATTCTTCCACTCCAGAGTATCTTCTTGGACACGGACTCAAAATCTCTGCAATAATTTCCAGGTAGGGAATAGGCTCCAAGTCCCGCTATTGTCTCATGCAAGAAAATACCGCCCCCTGGATGTAAATTTTTCCCAGCTCGTCTTTCACTTTGCTCTTTTCCTATCTGCAAGATCTGCTTATGCTTTGCTTGCTGGTTCTTTAGCAGGCCCGGATGCAAAGAAATCTGTTTGAATGTTGTTTCCTGCTCCTGAGGTTCCTTGATTATTCCCATAAAAGACACACTTATTTCACAGTCATGCTGTTTATATCTTTATCTGTCTAAGGCATCTTTAACTTATTTTCCCATCTTCTTTAAATGATATCCTCACTTCTTGGGGTGCCTGAGTGGCTCAGTCAGTTAAGCGTCCGGCTTCAGCTCAGGTCATGGTCTTACGGTTCATGGGTTTGAGCCCCATCTCGGGCTCTGTGCTGACAGTTTGGAGCCTGGAGCCTGCTTCGGATTCCGTGTCTCCTTCTCTCTCTGCCCCTTCCCCACTCTCTCTCAAAAATAAACAAACAGTAAAAAAAATATTTTTTAAATGATATCCTCACTTCTTTAACCTAAAATTTAAACCACAGGGAAGATAAAGCCTTCACCGTCCATTCATGTCCTGGATAATATTTCTATTCTGCTGAAGGCCATAATAAGGAAAACTTCAGAAATCCTCTCTCCTTGGCTTCCACAGTAGGCTGGAGTGGATGCTATAACCAAAGTGTGAGTGCAAATTAAAAATAACAAAGAAAAGTCCTTACTCTCAGTTTCTACCTGCAATATTGCTAGAATTCCAGACCTTCAAGTCCCCTCATCCAATGCATGCCACTTTCATAACTGCCCATTGAGTTCCTGCACTGCACTCCCTACAGTGGAAGGGTGGCATCCTTAGCTGTTGTTCTGCCAATTTCAATGCCTTGAGCCAATGCTTTATATATCTTTGAGAATTGTTCATGTTCCATTGACATCATTGTTTTTTGCCTTCCTACATGGCCAGCTCTTTTTGTCACTGCTGACATTGCTCAAGATGAAGAAAGAAGGCCCTCTCACCACTAGTAAAACAATTTTTAAAAATTAGGCCTGTTGAGCAGAGAAGCCAAGAAGCTTTGCTTTCTCTGTTTGGGAGGCTGGAACAATGGAATCACTGATGGTGGTGACTTCAAATGTCTCTGACTGGTATAATCTAGTCCTGTAAACTATCAGCCCTCTGCACGGTACCCATGAATTATTTCTGGAAGTGTCCCCTGTGGGCTCACAAGCAAGACTGACTGCAGCAGATGCTGGATGGTCTGATTTGTCAGGCACCTGCTGAGGATACTGCACCTGCCAGCTGCTTCCCTTTCTAGCAGTGTACCATGGTGTTTGCTGTACTCTTCCCCATCACATACTGTGATGCTCAAAGCTCCATTGCTACAGGTCCTGAGCCCAAGCTGAGCAGCCAGTGGTCTGTGGTGAAGCATACCTGTGTTCACATTCACCTGTTACAGGGGACGTGGAAGCTTAACCCCTTGCCCTTCCACGCTTTGCATTCTCACTAGAGGCAAACTTGATTCGCAGTTTCTCAAACAGCTCTCATGGCACCTCCATGAAGCAATCTCTTTTTATAACTTGATTCTAGAACCACAGTTCAGTGTACCCAATGCTGCTAGTGTGGAAGTGAACCCATGGTGTGTGTGGCACCTTGGAACATGAAGATGGAATTGAAAGACTCCGAGACAAAAAGATCCCTATAAGCAGGAACCTGTGAACTGGTAGACTTTAAGCACTGTTTTGGACAAGGGACAAGCTACTCATTACTTCCAAATATCTAGGAACTAATTCATAGCTATATAGGCCAACTAGAGGATGAATTCAGGAAATGAGTTCAGGAAAACTGTACCAGATAGATACCAAACATTTAATTACTGGCTTCAAAAATGAGAAGCAAATTCTAATAATTGCTGGTTGGCGATAAAGACAAAGTGAAAGTCATGGACCTTATGTGTGATAAGCACCAAGTCTTATGGACTTTTAATCATCCACAGAGGAGAAAACAGAAGCAACCCAACATGAAGCTTAGAATTCTTAAACATAACAATAAACCACTGAACTCATGATACAAAGGTAAAAAAATAGTTAAAAAATTATACTAGAAAAAAGAATATTAGAAAGCATGTGCTTTACATTCTCAATAAAATGCAAGAATCAGCAAATTAAAAAAGTGAGATGACAAAACAGTAGCTTGCGATTACCAGGTGAATGGGTTAAGATGTGTCCATACAGAAGTAGGGAGAAAGAAGAGAATGAGAAGTGATGGTAAGTGAAATATGCAATAGCATTAAGATCTGCCTTTTTCCAGGATGCACTAAACATGTTGCCTCCAATAGGCACTGCCTCACTCAGAGAACCTCAGAATGCTCGTGATGCTCCAGACCTCCTTCTGAGGGGTTCTTAAGCGCAATACTCACCACTATAGCCCTCGTGACAATACCAGCCGCTGTAGTTGGACCAGGAATGAGCACCTGTCCAAACCAGCCACTGATAGGCTGGCCTGCAGCCCCAGCGATGATCTGGCACAACTCTACTCCACAGAGGCACTCTCTTTGTGATAACAACCAGTCAAACAACCCAGATTCTCTGAATGTGACACGTAAAGAGTCCCTATAAACTGGTGGCTAATGTTCTGTGGGGTTAGGAGTTCAAAGGTTGTCTTTTATTACGTGTGTGTGTATGACTCCTGTAGAGCAATCTCTGAGGTCCCTTGATTTAGCAACTAGAACACTACAGCCTCTAGTTGGTGCTTAGAAAATATCTGTTGAGTGAATGCAGAACACAAGAAGAGCAGACTAGAGAACCACATATTCTACTGTAAGTGTAAGGGCCAGTGGCCTAACATTGTAGAGAATATACACTATGGTTATATTCCTATGCCATTCAAATAACTGAAATTGGCAAGGTTGATAAAATATAAGTGTGCCTAAATTGGCAACTATTTTTCAGGGAAAAATTGTGGCTTGAACAAATGCACTGAAACTGAATGAGACAAATGGTGACTTATAATCACATGTGATATTGTGGAGAGAGATTTCCATGATCCACATGACTGTGGATATGTACTGTCAATCACTGTTTGAACCAATGGGACTGGCAAAATGAACCCAAGTTAATACAATGTAATTTCAGCAATACTATGGTCACGTGCCCATCACATGGTAGTTTATTTACAATTTTGTAGATAAAATAAGGGTCCACAAATTGTCATATTTGAATCCCTGAAACCTCTGACTATGTTACCTTATATGGCAAAAGGACATTGCAAATAATCTCAATCTTGAGATGATAAGATGATCCTGGAAAACTGGAATAGACCCAGTGTAATCACAAAGGTCCTTGTAAGAGGAAGGCAGGAGAGTGAGAGTCAGAGGAGGTGATGTGATGATGGAAGCAGAGATCAGAGTCACAATCTAAGGAATCCAGGCAGCTTCTAGAAGCAGGAAAAGACAAGGAACAGATTCTCCCCTAGAGTTCCCAGAAGGAGCACAGCTATGTGGACACCTTGATTTAGACCCACAAGACTCACTTCAGACTCTGACCTCTGGAACTTTAAGATAATAAATTTGTGCTGTTCTAAACTACTACATTTATAGTAATTTGTTACAGCAGCAATAGGAAGCTAATACAGAGGCAACTCTAAGAAACAGATAGCCAAACTCTATGTTAGTTGAATTATATTTATAGGTGCTTATATTTAGTAAGTAATAAAATAATGGGTTTATATACAGGCAAAATCTCAATAGAATAGACTAAGATTTCTGTGACAAATCAGGATAAATATAGGTAGACCACTTAGAAGCTACTTACTACATACTTGAGTTTCACCCCAGAGACCTAGAGTCTCCACAGGTACACATGGACTCATTTCTAGAGCTTTAGAGACCATAACTGACATCTTTGGGAAAATGTCTTCAAGTTCTTTGTGCATTTTTGAACCAGGTTATTTGATTATTTGCTATTGAATTTTAGGAGTTCCTTATACCTCCTGGGAATAAACCCTTTATTATATATCTGATTTACAAATATTTTATCCCATTCCATAGGTTGCCTTTTTATTTTTTGTTGGTTGTTTCCTTTGCTGTACAGAAACTTTCTAGTTTGATATAGTTGCACTTGTCTATTTTTGCTTATGTTCCCTGTGTTTTTGGTGTCACATTGAAGAAATCACTGCAAAGTGCAATGTCAAGGAACGTTTCCCCTATGTTTTCTTCTAGGAGTTTTACTGTTTATAGTCTCACATTTAAGTCTTTAATGCATTTTGTGTTGATTTTGTGTATAGTATAAGGGTCCAGTTTCTTTCTTTTGCATTTGTGTATCCAGGCTTCTTAGCACCTTTTGTTGAAGAGATTTTCTTTTCCCCATTCCTTGTCAATGATCATTTGGTTGTGTACACGATAGGTTTTTTTCTGTTCTATCCCATTCTGCTAGTGTATATATTTGTCTGTATGCCAGTACCATACTGTTTTAATTACTGCAACTTTGTAATATATTTGGAAATCTAATATATTTGGAAATCCGAACATGTGATGTCTCTAGCTTGTTTGTCCATTTTCAATCTTCCTTTGGCTACTATGATTCTTCTGTGGTCCCCTAAGAACTTTAGAATTGTTTTTCTGTTTCTACAGAAAAAACAAGTTCATTCCTAAGTATATTATCCTTTTTGATGCTATTGTAGGTGGGGTTGTTTTCTTAATTCCCCTTTTAGATGGTTCATTATTAGTGTATATAAATGCAACCAATTTTATATATCAATTTTGTATCCTGCAAAATGGCCAACACATATGTGGAAAGATAGTCAATGTCATTAATTATCAGGAAAATGCAAATCAGAAGTGCAATAAAGAAAATGTGGAAGATAAATTACTTACTCTTTGTGCTGAGGTTAAAAGCATCACAATAAAGCAGAAAAAAAACTGCAATAAATGTCACCTCATATCTGCTAGGATGACTATTATTTAAAATTTTTTTTTAATGTTTAATAATTTTGAGAGAAAGAGAGAGCACAGGGAAGAGGCAGAGAGAGAGGGAGAGAGATAATCCCAAGCAGGCTCTACACTGTCAGCACAGAGCCCGACATGGAGCTCGACCTCACAAACCGTGAGGTCATGACCTGAGTCGTAATCAAGAGTTGGATGCTTAACCAACTAAGCCACTCAGTTGCCCCTAGGATGACTACTATTAAAAAACAAAAAGATAAGCATTGGAGCAGCCACAGAGAAATTGGAATACTGTTGGTGGGAATGTAACTGTTGGTGGGCATAACAACTATGAAAAAATAGTATGGAGATTCCTCAAAAACTTAACAATAGAACTACCATATAATTCAGCAATCTCACTTCTGGGTATATATATCCAAAAAGTTGAAGTCAGGATCTCAAAGAGATATCGCACTCCCATGTTCATTGTAACACTATTCATAATAGCCCAGAAGTGGAAACAACCAAAATGTTCATCAACAGATGAATGGGTAAAGAAAATATGGTATATATGTACAATGGAATATTATTCAGCCTTAAAAATGTAGGAAATCTTACTATTTGTGACAACATGGATGAACCTGACAGATATCCAACATGAAATAAGCTAGTCATAATGAGATCAATAATGAATGATTCCACTTATATGACATATGTAAAATAGTCAAATTCATAGAATCAGAGAATATAATAGTGCTTCCCAGAGGTTGGGTAGTGAGGAAATGGGTTATTGTTATTCAATAGGAATAATGTTTAAGTCATGCTCAATGAATAAATGCTAGAGATCTGCTATACAACATGGATTGTATAGTTAACAATATGATATTATCCATTTGAAATTTGTCAAGAGAGTAAATCTCATGTTAAGTGTTCTTACCACAAAATAAAGCAAAAAACAAACAAACAAAAAAAGCAAAGGGACACAAGGAAACTCTGGGAAGTGTTGCATATGGTACTACCTTGACTGTAGTGATGGTTATCATGAGTGTTTGTACACGTCTAAACTCATCAAATTGTACACACTAAATATATGTAGTTTTTGTACAGTTTTCAACCCCCCATGTAATTGAAGGTCTGCATATAACTGGGGCACCTGGGTGGCGCAGTCAATTGAGCATCTGACTCTTGATTTTGGCTCAGGTCATGATCCCAGGGTTGTGGGATTGAGTCCTGTGTCAGACTCCGGGCTGAGCATGCAGCCTGCTTGAGATTCTCTCTCTTTCTCTTTCGCTTTCACTCTCTCTCCCTCTGCCCACCCCCCTCACACACACACACACACACACACTCTCTCTCCTCCTAATAAAAAAAAAATTCTGCATATAACTTTTGACTCCCAGAAACTTAACTACTAATAGCCTGCTATTGACCAGATGCTTCACTGATAAAATAAACAGTCATTTAACACATATTCTGTATGTTATCTGTATCATAAACTATATTCTTATAATAAAGTAAGCTAGAGAAAAAAGGTTATTAAGAAAACCATAAGGAAGAGAAAATACATTTATCATACTGTACTATAAGAAATCTGCATGTAAGTGGACCCATGTAGTTTAAACCTGTGTTCTAGGGTCAACTGTGTATCAATTATACCTCAGTAAAGCTGTAAAAAAAAAAAAATCAATAACTGAGACCTAAGTTCCATCCCTAATACTCTAATTTAATTTTCTGGGGTATACGCTGGGTATCAGGATTTTACAAAATCACTCCCACCAAATTCTAAATGGCAGCTCAGTTTTAGATCCACGACTTTAGAGCCACCTCTGTGGGGAAGATACTTGCATGTGTAGTGACAATAACAAAACTTCCATGTGTAGTTTTACTTTGAACATCTGTAAGGCGAAGTGACCTCTTCATTTCATAAGCTTTTAGTAGCTGAAAAATGATGGGAGTGTCCAATTCTTCAGGAAATAATTCTCATTCATCCACAGTATGAAGATAGTCTTCTTTATATATTTTTATCCCTCAGTGCTTTCACCCAATATAAATTTTGCTGAATCTTTCTTAGTTTCCAAATTTGTGAATGTGCTTATGGTTCTACTATCATCCCAAATTCTGGTATATTGATTATTCTAGTAAAAGCCACAATTTTTCTGCAGCTACAAATGAAATGTTTAATGCTATATATAGCATCATATTTTCAAAGCATTCATGAACTCCAGGTGCATTTTAATTATCTAATAACATTAGAGCCTGTATATTGCACATGTAGGGCTGTGACTTCTAAACAAAGCCTTCTCTAAAGATCCTGTGAAGATTTATACTCTATATACCTCTTTTAAAGTTTCCTTGTGTTATAGAAGTTCAGAGATAATCCATCTTTGGAGGTGACTTAAGCCTATACTTGTTCCTATATATAGTAGGGGAAGCTTCTTTTCCGTCTGTGACAATCTTATTTTTCTTAGTATTTATTTGTTCTGTGGAGGAAGATTGTATCCACCCTTAAAGGCTGTGGGAAAAATGATTTCATCTTCACCCCAAAATGAACAGCATGCTTTGTTTACCTGCCTTCTCCTTTATAACTCCCTTCCCTGAAAAACAGAACTCCTTCCCCAACAGGCTAGTCATAGAGTTTGGTGCCTTCTTTTTTCTTTTCTTTTCTTTTTTAAGTTTAATTATTTATTTTAAGAGAGGCAGAGAGAGTATGAGCCAGGTAGGGGCAGAAAGAGAGGGAGAATATCCAGCAGGTTTCATGCAGTCAGTGCAGAGCCCAATGCTGGGCTCGAACTCCAGAAACTATATCATGACCTGAACCAAATCAAGAGTTGGACACTTAACCGACTAAGCCACCCAGGTGCTCTGGAGTTTTTTTGCTTTTGACCCTTGTTAAAGCAATCCCAGATATGTCAAAAAACAGTGGTCTTAGATGTTTCCCAGTTAGCCATACACATTCTTTCTTGGGTCACCAGCATTCAATAACAATCAGAATTGATCTTTTTCATTTGAAAATGGTCAGCAGTTTAAATGAATATTTAATAGTAACTAATGTGGTCCATGAAGAAGGTTAGGGAGCTTTCTCTCTCCTATTTCTAATTCTGCCACCAACCTTTGTGGCCTGAAGCAAGTAATGTTTTTCTTTGTTTTTTATCTCATTCTTTAGATAAGAATCATAGCATTAATTTGTTTAGTCTCTAATTTATTGAATGTACACATTACTGAAACCCTGGGAGCATGTACCCAGTCAGTTGGCAAATTGCAAATTATAGACAGTACAAGAACTGTAATTTAATACTAAAATGATGCCACTCAAAGGCCTTAGGCAAAATTCTAACCAAAAGGAGTTAAAGCCCACCACCATCATCATCAACAACTGTGTTTCAGGTGACATATGTACCTCCATTAGGCACTCTCTCCATTTCATCATTCCAATCAGGCACTATCCAATGATGCCTTAGAACCTTTGAACACTCAAGGTATAGGGCTCTGATGATCTGTGGTACTGTGGATGAGAATAATTTCCCCCTTCTCCTGTTATATTCAATTAGAAAGCTACCAAAGCCAAATATTCCAGAGCCTCAGTGATGTTTAATTTATTTGTCTCTCTCTCTCTCTCTCTCTCTCTCCCTAGGACATAGTATAAATCCATGATGCTGGAAGGGGTTAGGACAGAATGATAAACACTACCCTCAGAGACAGTCCTCTCTTGCAATAATGTCTAAAGCCATGGATCCCATAAATTAACAGCATCATTATCACCTGAAAAATACTTAGAAATGTAAATTCTTGGGCCCTATTCTGACCTATTGAGTCAGAAATACTGGGAGTGGGACCTAACAATCCAAATTTTAACAAGGCTTTTAGGTGATTTGGATGCCTGATAAAGTTTGACAATTATTGATATGAATACATCATACCTGGTTCCTTCTAGCCTTGGGATGTCTCGGGACCTCGTATACATAGGCTTCCCTGTGGCCACTCCTCAGGGTGTTCTAGTTATAAATAAATTTATCTTGACTCCAAGAGAAGACACACTTTGGCCCAAGCTGAGATTCTGTCCACATATAAAATAAGTGAGGCTTTTCTCCTGTTTTTAATAAATGAGGTCCCACTACAAAAGTATCCTTGTTCTAATTCGGGGCAATATAATATTTTCAGAGGTCAAATACCTTAGAGAGAGGTTTGGGTATAAATCTTACTTAATGACACATGGTAAAAAAGAATAAGAGACAGACGAGCTACTGAAGAACTTTGAGAAGCCTTCTCTTGGTTTCCTTCTGTATCTTTCTCAACTACAAGGTCAATAACTCATCAGCCAGCCCTGGATGCAAACAATGGTGGCAACCTTCATGGAAGACTAGGATATCTCTGTGCTACCCAAAGGATTTGCATAGGAACAAAAGGAACAAGAAGGATGAAAATGCAAGAAGATGAAGGAAAGGAAAGGATTGAGAAATAAAGAGAAAGAGGACAAGAGTTCTCAAGCCTCCTGGTCTTTGTCTTAGCCCAGAATTTAGAGTTGTTCACAGCCTGCCTAAACCCTCTTTAAAGATTAATAATGGCATGTTTTTATATGATAAGAGGAATCTAGTAGAGAAGGTAGATTGATGAGAGAGGACGGGGGAGAAGAAGAGAGAGAGGCTGAGAACTTCTGGAATTTTGTTCAGAGGTAATGGGACCTAGCCAAGTGGAGGAATTGACCTTTGTTTTATGCAAGAATGTTTTTTCCCCAGTAGCAGGAATAAAAGAAGTATATACTTGGTGATAACATGTTGAAGTTCCTTTCTTATTGTGCCTATTTTTTTCAGTGAAGTAGGAAACAAAATATTGTAAGCTGAGAAGGAGGAAGGGATGGAATTGTCTGAATTTGAAGACAGAGGTGAGTTTGTGCAGTAGATATTTAGGAATCAGACACCTAGGGGTTGTGCCTTCAGAACTCTAGAGGGCAGCATTTACATAGACTAGTTAGCAAGGAGCTGTGGAGACAGTAGCCATGAAAATGTGCTGCTCAGATTTCTAGCTGCTGGTAACAACATGCTTGACTGATGGCCCCAGAGTCTGTCCTTCTAGTTACACAACCGCATTTGCCATGAAAGCCATGTTTCCCATGGGCTGTTCTCACTTAGTGACTGGGCATGGCAGGAGGAAAGGGAGACTGAGCATGGCTGGAGGAAAGGGAGGAATAATGCAGATCCATTTCTGTGAGATGGGGACTCCTTCACTGTGTGACTTTGGTTCAAGGACACTTTTCAGTCTGGCCAGAACTTCCTTTAAACTGCACTGCAGTCTAAGAATCTTCCTACCTCATCATCTTTCCTCACTCCCCTTCTCTCTAGAGGTCAAATTTCATCTCAGTCTGGATTCTACCTCTGTCATGTTCAGAGTCATCCTCTTTGTTTCACAGAAATTTATCCAGTTAGTCTTTTGCACATAAGATGCTATTGTGGTGTCTGCTTTTTGGAAGTCTGAACTCGCATAAGTGGTCCCAGGAGTGGTCTGAGGAGCAGGTGATATGATGGGATTTGGAGACTCACTCATTCTTATCCCAGCAGGCAGAGAGGACCTCAATATGAATATTATTTGGGGACACACATAGCCCCTGGCACAATGTAGTGCCCTGATTGCTAAAGGTTCACCAGTGGTGACCTGGGAAAACATCTCAGTGGAATGAACTGACCTTAGAGTTGTGATAATTAAGTCATTTGAAAGATAGGGAGAGAAAATACCTACAAGTAGTTCGCTGGTTTCTGCTAAGTTGTACCGACTCCCTGGAAAGGGATAAGAAGAAACTGAGATTCATGGACAAGCAGTTAAAGGTTAAGTATGAAAGCCAGAGGCACCTTTGGTAACTTATCATGAGGCTCTTACCTCTCATAGTGGAAGAGTTAACAGGAGACAAAACTGAACAGTGAAATGAAGATTTGACAATGTTGCAGAGATCCAGAACTATTTAAATGTTCAGCCAAGACAGGTCTTCCAGGGTAAAGTCAAGGCCCTGGTTGGGAAAACCTGGGATACTTAGATACAGGATGAAGGATATCTGAATGTCTGCCCCTTAGGATTTTGGCTAGACAGATATCACTAAACACTCAACACTTTCAGAAGTACCCCTCCATTCCCTGTAAGAGCGAGTATATCTCCCATGCTAGAAGGTGCTGTAGAGGCCCCTTTCTACCAGGCAACAAATGCAGCCCTCAGGAACTACTCTATCTCGTCTCCTGGGTGGCAGACTGCTAACAAAGGTTGTCTCAGAAGGACCTTGATGGGGATGTGGTGAGCCTGATAAAAGAGGAAAGAAATCAAACATGAAAGAACTGTAAGAAATTGGCTAGATGGATTAATAGCAGATGAGAGTCACATCAGGAAAAGGCAAATCAAAACCACAATGAGGTATCACCCCACACCTGTTAGAATGGCTATTGTAAAAAGGATAAGAGGGGTACCTGGGTGGCTCAGTTGGTTAAGCATCCAACTTCGGCTCAGATCATGATCTCGCAGTCTGTGGGTTCAAGCCCTGAATTGGGCTCTGTGCTGATAGCTGAGAGCCTGAAGCTTGCTTCAGATTTTGTGTCATCCTCTCTCTCTGCCCCTCCCCCTCTTGCACTCTGTCTTTCTCTGTCTCTCTCTCTCTCTCAAGAATAAATAAACATAAAAAAAAAGATAAGAGAGAACAAGTGTTGGTGAGGATGTAGGGAAAAGGGAATCCTCGTGCCCTGTTGGTGGGAATGTAAACTGGTGCAGCCACTATGGAAAACAGTATGGAGGTTCCTCAAGAAATTAAAAACAGAACTACCATAGAATCTAGCAATCCCACTTCTAGGTATATTTCCAAAGGAAATGAAACCACTATCTTAAAGAGGTATCTGCACCCCTATGTTTATTGCAGCATTATTCACTTATTCACATTAGCCAGGACATAGAAACAATCTGAGTGTCTCCTGATGGGTAAATGGATAAAGAAGATGTGATGTATATACGGATGAAGACCTTGAGCACATTATGAAAAGTAAAATAAGTAAAATAAGTCACACAGAAAAGGACAAATACTATGTTTTCACTTACATATGGAATTTTAGAAAGCTAAATTCATAGAAATAGAGAATAGAATGGTGGTTGCCAGGGGCTGGGGAATGGGGGAAATGGGGAGATTTGCTCAAAGGTACAAACTTCCAGCTGTAAGGTGTGTGGATCTAATGTACATCATAGTGATTATAATTAACAAACTGGATCATATATCCGAAAGCTGTTAAAAGAATAGGTTTTAAATGCTATTGTCATACACACACAAAGGTAGTTATGTGAGGAGATGGAGTGCTAACTAATCTTACTGTGGCAATCATTTCACCATATATATGTGTATCAAATAATTACACTGTACACATTAAGTTTGCATGTTATATGTCAATAGTATGTCAATAAAGCTGGAAAAAAGAGCACATTAAACTCTGCGGATGACAAGATTAGTGAACTTGAGAAAATAACAACAGATAAATACTATAATATTTCTATTAACAATGAGAAAAAGAGGCAAGTAGAAAAGTCTGTGGAGACATCCAGTTAATAACATATTTTGACTATCAGTGTGCCTTGTATACATTTTCACTTATTTCTATTCTCTCTCATTTTCATATATATGTATATTTGCAACTTCATTTCCTATATCTTCCTTTTAT
Organism: Panthera leo; assembly: GCF_018350215.1. Taxonomy (NCBI): domain Eukaryota; kingdom Metazoa; phylum Chordata; class Mammalia; order Carnivora; family Felidae; genus Panthera; species Panthera leo. Next base: position 139,058,192 of record NC_056680.1, read on the forward strand.
CACCTTCTGGAGAAAGATATGGGATACAAAACGACTCAATTCATTCAAATATTAACATATACATGTAATATAGCCACATTAGATTAAAACATACAGCATGCCAGTTTCAATATCCCTTCCCAGTTTTTCACGATGTAATCTGTTTTGGATAAGATTCATCAGCTTGTTTCTTTCCTTTGCAGCCAGGTAAACACGAAAAGTGCTCTCCTGGATAATAAGGGCTAAAAATGCATGGCTTAGTTTAACTAGCTGGTTGTTCAGTAGTTTATGAAAAAACTTTTATTCTGATGGTAGCATACACAGAGCTGCTAAGGAACCAAAATCCAGATCAGGGCCTTCAGGCTCTTTCTTGACCAATAGCATGCTCCTTTGTAATATTCCACAACCGCAGTAAAGATGAGAAGAAAGGAAACAGAACAGGGAGCGTCAACATGAAGGCTAAATATTTCTAAATTGGGAAGTTGTTTTTTGTTTTTTGTTGTTTTTAGAATATTTTAAACATTGTCTTGCCTCATAAAGGGGAGCAATAGGAAACAAGAAAAAGTTAATGATGTTTAGGTTGGTCAATATAGTATTTGGGATAAAGAGAAGTAGATACAACTTTTATATAGCAGCAAATGTTTTGTTTCAGAATCACTTAACTTTGCTTCATTAAGTAAGAGAATTCAGTTGATCAAATAAGGAGAGTTATTCACAAGCACTAGATTTTTCTTGGAAATCAATTAGCAAATTAGAAGTGAGCCCCTGCTATTGATGAAACAACCCTGAATGGAGGGTGATGCTGGATGGGACTGATAAGCTACTACTGATCCTTACTTGTGATGCTGATGCAAGAGGGGAAAAAAACAGATTAAAAAAAAATCCCTTGGGGCGCCTGGGTGGCGCAGTCGGTTAAGCGTCCGACTTCAGCCAGGTCACGATCTCGCGGTCCGTGAGTTCGAGCCCCGCGTCAGGCTCTGGGCTGATGGCTCGGAGCCTGGAGCCTGTTTCCGATTCTGTGTCTCCCTCTCTCTCTGCCCCTCCCCCGTTCATGCTCTGTCTCTCTCTGTCCCAAAAATAAATAAAAAACGTTGAAAAAAAAATTAAAAAAAAAAAAATCCCTGAATCCTACTCAAAGACCTGCTGCACATCATTCCTGCTTTGATAAAATTTGAGAGCCAACTCCAATTTTTGGTTATTACCCACTCTCTATTGCTATGAAAATGTTACGAGATCTCACCATTAATTGAACCCCACTGCAAGAGGAGCAATTAGCCTTATATATATTGCCTCTGTCCCCTGAGCTTGAAGGAGGACACCCTGGCTGAGAGAAGAACCTCTCATCAGACCACAAGTGACAGATAAGAGGAGATGAGGGCCGGGGCCTCTCCTCCCTCCTTTGGTCTTTGAAGCAAAATGTTTGACCTTTGCTTCATGAGTCTGGGTTTGATGGGTATTCAATTTAAGTAGACCTGGATTAACTGTCCTCAATCCCTTATTCCTTTAGCTAACTTGAGCCATCTGGAAGAATTACATGGTGTTTCTTACATTTACGTTGATCCTCTTTGAGCCTTCCAGATTTAACAGCATCAACAGAAAAGCAACATATCTGCTCTTCCTGTAGTTATCCCTCCTGCCCCAATGGCACCTCCAACTTTTCATTTGCTCATGACAACAATAATGGGGTCACTGCTGTCTCTGTCTTTCAAATCCCGCCTCCCATCCATTAGCAAATATGGATATCCAAAACTTACCCAGGAACCTATCACTTCTTACTACTTCTGCTAATGCTCTTCAGGAGCAAGGTCCCATCGCCTCTCAGTTCAATATCGCAATTGCTTTTCTACCATCTGTCTGGCTCCAGTGTTGCCATCTACTGCTTATTCTCAACATAATGTCCAGAGTGATCCTTTAAAAACATGAGCCCAATCAGCTATTGCTCTGCACAAAATCCTCCAATGTCTTCCCATATTGTAATGATCTACAACCCCATCATTTCTCTGACTATGCAGGCTCCAACTTCAGGGTCTCTTAGGTCTTTTGATTTGTTGTTCCCAGTCTTACTTAACTATTTCTCACAGATTTCTAGTTTACTGTCTCAATTCCTTCTGATCTTTACTCAAATATTACCTTCACAAGCAAGGTTTCAATTGACTCTTATTTAAAATTGCATTTTTCTCCCTCACTATCCTACTCACTCCCTAGTCCTACCTCATCTATCCTAGCCTGTCCTTTTTTTTTTTTCCTCACAGCACCTATTCCCAGCTGATACACCATAAACTAAATTATTCGTTTAGTGTCTACTTGCTTCATCAAAATGTAAATGAGGGATGGTAGGAACTTTGTTTTGTGACAACTAGATCCCCAGTGCCCACACAGTGTTGGGATCATAATGAGGCCAGTAAATATTTTCTTGAATGATTCATTGAAATTTGCTAATGATGTTGTTGGCTTTTCTAAGGCTATTCCTATTCTGAAAAATATTTGCTCATTACCAGAAAGGGAACCAGATGAAGAAAGGTGGATAAATGATTGCAAATCTATGCCAAGTTGGGTAAATAATTTAACATTAATGCTGTAATGGTATTGAAATCATAGGAATCTCTTCATGGAGAAATCTCACATTTGCATTACCACCGCTGATGGTGGCCTTGTGTCTAGAGTACATACTGATTTATTCATTACTTCATTGAGCAATAGCTCAAGATCTCATTTAACCAAAGAGATAAATTTGTAAAGAGTACCATGGAAGCAAAATGTAGTGGCGGTGAGGAAAATAAAAGGAGTACTTGAGAAAAATGTCAGTTCGGTATAATGACTCTGTGATTATGAAATATGATAATAAACAATATGCTGTTGCTTTGAATACCCCCAAAGATTAGATCTGCACAGAATGTTCTTCTTTTTTTCTCCTTTTGTCATATGCTAATGTAGGACATTTTTTCAAATTACCTTCTAATGCAATGGCTGACTAGAGAACATTTATCAGAGGAAAAGTCTACTCACCTCTCACTTCCCCCACATACCTCAGTCTTCTCCAAATACCCTGATTCTGTTTTCAGTCCCCTTTGTCTTCATCCATTTCACTGGCTGCTTTTCATGTCAGTAGTTTCCCTTTCTCCTTGTGACTTCTCCACTAGATCCTTGAGAATCGCTCTTGCTACCATACTGATTTGCCCATCTGTAGCGATGTTCTTCGATGATTTTTCTGTGCCTAACTTTCCACATCTAGTTCATGGGTCACTTCTTGGCTGGACTCCAACAGTTTTCCTCTTTTATTTCTTTTCATTTATATCTCCTGTCCTATCTTCATTTCAACTAGCAATAGTGCCTAATTTCAGGTTGCAGTAAAGGAGATTAATTATTGTTTCTGTACCTCCATTTTTCCATACAGTTCAGGAAAATGGACTTCTCTGTCTTTGCTGAGGTTCTGCTTTTCATTTATGCCCTCATCTCATACTGTCTCACTTCCTTTGGGGCTATTTTTACATTTTATCCCTTACATTATCTTTCTCCTTATTTCCTCAGACTTAAATTTTTTTTTAAATCTTTATTTATCTTTGAGAGAGAGACAGAGTGCAAGCAGGGGAGGACCAGAGAGAGAGGGAGACACAGAATCTGAAGCAGGCCCCAGGCTGCAAGCTGTCAGCACAGAGCCCGACACGGGGCTTGAACCCACAAAGGGGTTCTAGAAGGCTAGGAGAAGGTAATGGGTAATGTATGGATGAGTGGTTTCAGGTAAATGGTGGAGGAAGAAATAGACTATAAAATGTGAGCACACAAACCCACAAAGTGCAAGATCATGACCTGAGCCAAAGTCAGCTGCCCAACTGACTAAGCCACCCAGGCGCCCCTCTTCAGACTTTTTATACCTCAAACATTCTCAACATTCCCAGATGTTAAAATCAAAACAAACAAAAACCAAACCATCAGAACCCAAATTGCACAAAATCCTGCTAAGCCCTGTAATCTTTATTTAACCTCTAATCTTTTAATGCAAAACTCAAGAGTACAGACTCACCCAACATTCCTGCTTTCTTTTTCTGCTTATGTTTTATAGTCTATTTCTTCCTCCACCATTTATCTGAAACCACTCATCCATACATTACCCATGACCTTCTTCTAGCCTTCTTGTATGCTGCCCCTAAGTATTTAGTGAGCACCTACTTTATGGAAGGGACTATATTAGGCAATATACGACGACACTGAACACATTAACCCTAAATTGCTTCTTAGTGTAGGTTTTAGGTTATTTACTGAGTTCTAGCTTAGAAAATGAGTAGAAAAAGGTAATTGGATGTAAGACGCAGAAGGTAAGGGAGATAAGAATTGTATATAGAAGTATATAAAAGCATAGGAGCAAATTATAATTACAATAAGTGAATAGTGCTGTAGTATAGTGAGAACAGAATTCCCTGGTCAACTTGACTGAGTTAGAGTCTTGACTTCACCACTTAGGTTTATGACTTTGGTCAAATTACTTATCTCCTTAAATTTGTTTTTTATAAAATGGCAATAAATTATAACCACCTCAAAGGTTTGGCCTGAGGGTTTTAAAATTAAGCTCATTGCCTAGCACTTAGTCTGCTCAATAAATGTCAATTATCTTTATTATCAAATTGTCTAGGGAAGGTAAAGACAATACTGTGAGATGAAAAAGGGGAAGAGATTAAAATTTAATTTGTCAAATATTCCTTAAAACAAAGAAATATTTGAAAGTTGTTTTTCAAATGCTACAACAGTTATTTAAATATGATTTTGTCAGTAGTGCCTATTCATGGCATTCTTTATAATCTTTATGTTATATTTTTGGGATTTCTGATAGAGACTGCTAGTTGTTCACAATATCCATTTTCCTCTTCTTCTATAGTAACAGAATCTTGATTTTTAGCTGGCCACCTTGTAGCCCATTTAGGAGACTATATTTCCAGACTTCTTTGCAACCACATGTGACCATATAACAAATTTTTGGCCAAAGAGATGTAAGTACATATGATGTGTGGAGTTTGAAGGAGTCCTCCCCTTTCTCTATCTTGTTTCCTGGAATGTAGCTATGAGAGCTGGAGCTCTAGCAATGTTAATGGATTGTGAATCAGCCTGCTAAAGATCCTGAGGCAGGAACTACAAGAAGCCTGGGTCCTTGATGACTATGGAGCTGCCATTCCTTCCAGGGACTGCCTACTTTTAGAATCCTTTTATTAGGGAACAAAACTTCTATTTTACTTAAGACACTATTTTTCTTATTATTTTTATTACTATTGTTACAGGCAGCAGTGTCTAATTCTGATACAGACTGTTTTTCAATTACCTTCCTTTGGTAATTCAATTTTCTCTATTTTACAAATATTCTCATCTAGGATTTTCTAAAATTTACTTACAAAGGCAGCAGGCATTCTGATTGAATTGAATTACATTTTCATTTTCAAAATATCTTCTATTAATTAGTGTTGTAATGTTCTATTAATTTGGTAGCACTGCTTCATTGTTTTCTAGATTATATTAATCCATTCATTACCTTGGTAGTGAAACAAACAAGTAATAGTTTTTCTAGATGGGAAGGTAGAAAAGTAGGTGATTAATCATACATTGGAGAGAATTTTGAAGGAATAACATTGTTAAAAGAGGTTAAAAAGATGTTACTTTCCTCAAAGCATAACTTTAAAAGGGGCCAGTTATTTTAGTGTGGACTTTGTCATGAGAAGTGAGAAATACTGACAAAGTGATGTTTGTGTTCAGATGCTTCAATCACAATGTAGGAAGACTGCCTCCTTTAGAAGCTATTGTGGTGTATAAGTAAGAGGCCAATGCAGATGGAACATAGTAATCAAGATTTAATAAGCACAGGTCACAAAGGCAGCGTAAGTCATTGAGGCTGAATTCGGAAGATGAACAACACAGACCTGTAACCATGGAAACACAATGGGCCAAGGATAATTCCCAACATCTGATCAGCTTTTGTTTAGTATTAAATGCCACTTGGAAAAGAAGGAAAATGAAGTGCTGAGAATACCCAGATGTACACTTCACAAACCTTTTTAAAACCAAATAAGCAGAGGGATATTAAATGTTTGCCATGCCTAAAGGTAGGCTCATATACCAACACTTGTCTAATCAGACACAGGAATGGATCCTCAGAGAGGATTGCAACAGGATTAGCAAAGTTTTCATTTTTTCATTGGTATAAAAGAAAATCAAAGTTCCTAAGGACACATGACCAGACATGCGATGTGGTTGGTAGAAATAAAATAATGTGAACATTTATAAACTAGTCTATAACACTTTTATACTGAAAGAAGATTGGTTGTAATGTTGCTAAGGTTCAACTTATTTCAACTTATTTCCATTTCATTCAATTACCAACCATTACTGGCATTTTTTTTTACGGGCACAGGACTATAGTCAGCAACTGCAACCCACTGGAGACTCAGTGTTTTTTTTTTTTTTTAATTTATTTTATTTTTTTATTCTCAAGTTAGCATACAGTGTAGTCTTGACTTCAGGGATAGAGCTGGGTGATTTATCTCTTAACCCAGTACTCATCCCAAAAAGGGCCCTCCTTAATGCCCGTCACCCATTTAAGCCCCCCCCACCATTAACCCTCAGTTTGTCCTCTGTATTTAAGAGTCTCTTATGATTTGTCTCCCTCTCTGTTTTTATCTTATTTTTCCTTCCCTTCCCCTATGTTCATCTGTTAAGTTTCTCAAATTCCACAAATGAGTGAAATCAGATGATATCTGAGACTCAATTTTTATAGGGAAATATTGCAGAGTTAGGAAGGATGTGAGAATGGCCTTTGGAGAACAAAATGTATTTCACTGAAGCCTTGGTACTCAAGCTCAGCACTCTGGACAAGGAAAATCTCTTAGCCTCTCATTCATAATATATTTATTCTTATTTTGCATACAACTGAGTGAAATTTGCATCTCTGGCTACCAAGCACCTAAGCAGCTTAGAAACAAAATCTAGGAAGAAAGAAACAAAGCCGCTGTAACAGGCACATTGAGGGCACAGCCCCTAAAATGGGCACATACTCTGGTGAGGATGACAAGTGTGACCACCGAATACATGAACCATGAAGGGCAACATGAAAAGAGATTTTAAAACATTTTTAAAAGGATGATGAAAACCTTGAAGAGAATAATTTGTAATTATTAGTTTCAGGAATTGATGACTCTACTTAACTCATCAGCCATGAAATTATCATGCTATGTAATAGAGAACAATAGTGGATTATAACTAAAATGTATTGTGCTCTTACTATGTGCTAGGCACTGCGTAGGGGTTTTGAATACATTTATTATCTCATTTAATCCCTGAAACAACTATATCTATATACTATAGATATTATTATTACCCTTATTTTACAAATGAGGAAAGTCTCAGCTATTTTAATTAATTTGCAATGTCTCAGTAAGTTTCAGGGGGCTGAAATACAATTTGAACTCTGGTCTCTAGGGTTGCATAGCCCATGCTTTTCAATTATCTTTATAGCACTCACTACCCTTTGCAGCATCTTAAAAGAGAAATGTTGTTTTTAATCTATTTTCTTTTTATCTAGAAGAGAGGTGAACTAATCAAGTTGTACTTACAATAGCCAGATTTATTAAAAGTTTAATGCCAATCACTGAGCTTGAATTATATACACTCATTTACTAGCCCAGCTGTAGCAGGGGAATACTATTAGTATCCCCATTCAATTGACAAAGAAACTAAGTCTTGGAGAAGTTTTACTTGTCCATATTTGCACAACTTTTGTTTTTATTTTTATTTAAAAAAATTTTTTAGTGTTTATTTATTTTTGAGAGAGAGAGAGAGAGAGAGAGAGAGAGCGAGCTGGCAGGGGAGAGTCAGAGAGGGAGCCAGACACAGAATCCGAAACAGGCTCCAGGCTCTGAGCTGTCAGCACAGAGCCTGATGCAGGGCTTGAACTCAGGAATGGTGAGATCATGACCTGAGCCGAAGTTGGACAGTTAATTGACTGAGCCACCCAGGCACCTCTGCACAACTTTTGAGTAGTGGAGAGGAGTTGAGAGTTAGAAAGATATTCCTTTCTCCAGAGCATAGTGTCTGTGTCTGACTAGAGAAACATGGGCTTTCTCCTTCACTTGAAGTCAGACTTTCATCTTAGTCTGTCCCAGGCTTCTCCAAGCTTCTTTACTTCACTCACACGGGCATTTCCCATATTACAATCCTTGCACATTTAATCCTTTCTTGATATCTGCTTCTCAGAAAATTTGGACTAAACAGTTTTTGGTGTCTGCTCAAAAATTTGAGAACAGAAGACTCACTGGTCCAGGGTGGAATGTTATTTCGAACAACAGTAGGTATTGAAAGGTAGAGGTTGACAATCTCTTTAACAGAATTCCATTCTTTGGTGTCCAGAAGCTTCCATCTCATTGTTTACTTAAAAAGTCAATTAAATTGGGCCTATTCAAAGTAGGGTGTCACTCCCATTTTGACAAGGTCCTAAAGGAAGTCAGTGCACAGTGTTGCAGGGTACTGATTGGTTCCCACATCTGCTCTGCAGAGACATTGGTCCAGGTGTCTGGGTGCTACACATAGTGACTAAAAAATAGGGGCTGGACACTATAGGAGGTACAAACTTGATGTCCTTTCTATTTCCTGAGGAAAGCCTAGGAAGTACTGGTTGTTACCTTCCCCGATCAGTTATTTGGTGTGACTTTTCTTCTGGATTCTGACTGGTTTTCCTACTCATCCTATTGTTGGGATTCTTTGATGATCCTTTTCTGTTTTCATACCTATGTAGCAGGCTATTGTGATTCTCACTATGAATCTGAATTAACATTAAGTGAAATGAAACTGTCACCTAGATGTGAACCAGTTATTCATAAACTTGAAGTATTCTTCATGAATAAGAAGATTTAATTTTTGTGGGACTTTATAGTCTCTAAACTCCCTTGGAGAGCTAATGGTCTCTGAGTATCCATGTCTTCGAGTATGTAATGAAATCTCCTTCTTTTGATGGAAGACCCATAATTCTATTAACTAGCATAGTAACAACAGGTGGTTGCTGAGAACTGTCAAACATTTTTTATGTTCATGAAAGTAGAAGTAAAAAAGACAATGTATTTATAGTCTAAAAGATGACCTGTGATAACAGAATCCACAATCGATGAAAAGAGCTGTGTTAGTTTCTATTGCTGTTGTAACAAATCACCACTAATTTAGTGGTTTAAAACAACACACATATATTGTCTTACAGCTCTGGAGGTCAAAAGGGTTGTATTCCTTTATTTCTTCTAAGAGTTCTAGGGAAGAATCTATTTCCTTGCCTTTAGAACTTTTCAAAGTCTACCTGCATTTTTTGGCTTGTGGCTCCTCCCTCCATCTTCAAGGCCAACAGTGTGGCATCTTTATTTCTCTCTCTCTCTGTCCCCTGCTTCAGTCAGCATATCTTCTCTGCTTCTGCTATCACACTGCCTTCTCTGACTCTTCCTACCTGCTTCTTATAAGGATTCTTCTGATTACATTGGGCCTGCTAGGATAATCCAGGATGATCTTCCGATCTCAAGAGCTTAATTTAATCACATCTACAGAGTCCTTTTGGCCATGTGAGGGTACATATTCACAGCTTTGGGAGATTAGAACAAGGACATCTTTGGGGGACCATTATCCTCCTTATCATAACAGTCTTAATACAAATAATGATAGGCACAAGTTAAAACAGTGAGTTAAAAATATACAGGCATTCTATATTTGTCTGATGGGAGTATAAATCATGAAATTCTGTAAGGCATTTTAGTAATATGCACCAAACAACTTCAAGACAGCTATATCCTTATGCCCCCATATGTATGTGTATATGTGTATATAGGACATATTATATACATTTGTATTAATATATACACAACATTGTTTACTAGAGAGAAATTTAATTACAATAAATGGAAATAACTTAATGCATCATAGGGGAACTAAACACATTTTGATATATCCATAACAATGTCTCAACATTTTTATGTTGAGTAAAATCATTTTTGAAGGGTATTCAAACATACGGAATAGGCTTTATGGTATTTTCATAGGTGAAAAAAAAGTTATATTCCATTATATATCATATGACCCCAATATTTCAAATTTACATATTTTTATTAAAAATTTTTAATGTTTAGTTTTGAAAGTGAGATAGAGTGAGAGTGGGGGAGGGGCAAAGAGAGAGGGAGACAGAATCTGAAGCAGGATCCAGGCTCTAAGCTGTCAGCACAGAGCCTGAGGCGGGGCTTTAACCCATGAATCGCAAGATCACGACCTGAGCTAAAGTCAGACGCCACCCAGGTGCCCCTCAAACTTACATATTATAATATTTACACAGGGAATATATAAAGGTTAAATGGATAAATGGCAAAATTTTCACTGATCACATTTGAGTAATGGAGTTAGTAATATTAATTTTTGTGGATATATTTCCACATATTCCCTATATTTCCCACTTCTCTAAGTTGAATATGCATTATGGTTATAATAAAAAAAAGAATAAAAGTTTTTTAGAAATTTCAGTGATCTTAATCCATTGGGAATAAAGATTTTTTAGAAGTAAGCTTTGTGTAAGCATAGTATTCATAGCTTCTAAGAGGATAAAGCAGGGATGAATGGACAGACTGTAGCATTTTATTTTATTTATTTATTTATTTATTTTATTTATTTTTTTAATATATGAAATTTATTGTCAAATTGGTTTCCATATAACACCCAGTGCTCATCCCAAAAGATGCCGTCTTCAACGCCCATCACCTACCCTCCCCTCCCTCCCACCCCCCATCAACCCTCAGTTTGTTCTCAGTTTTTAAGAGTCTCGTATGCTTTGGCTCTCTCCCACTCTAACCTCTTTTTTTTTTTTTTTCCTTCCCCTCCCCCATGGGTTTCTGTTAAGTTTCTCAGGATCCACATAAGAGTGAACACATATGGTATCTGTCTTTCTCTGTATGGTTTATTTTGCTCAGCATCACACTCTCCAGTTCCATCCATGTTGCTACAAAGGGCCATATTTCATTCTTTCTCATTGCCATGTAGTACTCCATTGTGTATATAAACCACAATTTCTTTATCCATTCATCAGTTGATGGACATTTAGGCTCTTTCCATAATTTGGCTATTGTTGAGAGTGCTGCTATAAACATTGGGGTACAAGTGCCCCTATGCATCAGCACTCCTGTATCCCTTAGGTAAATTCCTAGCAGTGCTACTGCTGGGTCATAGGGTAGGTCTATTTTTAATTTTCTGAGGAACCTCCACACTGTTTTCCAGAGTGGCTGTACCAGTTTGCATTCCCACCAACAGTGCAAGAGGGTTCCCCAGACTGTAGCATTTTAATTGTGACCCTCACAAATACTTTTTAAGCCTCTGGTATTTCTCAGAAACACTTTAGACTTCTTGTTTTTCTGATTTTTAAAATATTAGTAGTAGTAGTAGTAGTATTCATTCCTTAAGCTTTCTACTTATGTAAAATTTAGAGGATTTATTTTTCCTGTGTGCCTACTTAAATTCCTACTTTTTAAATTTAAACCAATTCCTGTTATTGGTTATCTTGCTGTCACATTTTAGTCTGCAGAATTACCATTTTTATTTTTTTTAACTTTACTTCCAGTGTAGTTAACATACAATGTTATATTTGTTTCAGGTGTACAATCTGGTGATTCAGCAATGCCATCCATACATTACTCAGTGCTCATCATGATAAGTGTACTCTTAATCCCCTTCACCTGTTTCACCCGTCTCCCCACCCACCTCCCCTCTGGTAACCACCTGTTTTAAAATACATAGTTTAAAAATAAAACCATGCAGGGGTGCTAGGTTGGCTCGGTCAGTTATGTGTGGGCCTCCTGGTTTCTGCTCAGGTCATGACCTCACAGTTTGTGAGTCTGGGCCCCATGTCAGGCTCTGCAGTGTCAACACGGAGCCTGCTTGGGATTCTCTCTCTCCCTTTCTCTCTGCCCCTCCCCTGCCTGCACGCACGCTTGCAAGTGCTCTCTCTCTCTTTCAAAATAAATAAATAAATAAATAAATAAACCTCACAAAAACCATGCAATTATACACACATCAAAGAGAATTTCCATGGCAACTCTTTGCATTGCCCCAGCAATTCTACTATGTAAGGAGAGGGGATGCTCAGTTAGCCAGAAAGCTTATGGAGTAATCAAAACAAACTATTCCTCAATTATACCAGTTAATAAATATTTGTATATTTAATATTTCCTTGTACCAAGACCTTAGAGATGCAGTGTAAGTATATAATACTTTTTTTTTTTAATAGTAGAGATGGGCTAATTTTAGTAGCTGAGAGACATCTAAGTCATTCAGGAGCTCAGCAATGGAGATTAAAACTATACTCTTGCAAGTAATTTTCCCTGGAAGTAGAATGCATGATATCATTTGACCTATAACATAGACCCGTAGGGTATTAGAGCTCTAATGGTCTTGGAGGTGATTCTCCATGAGGGTGCAAGGATTGCTTCTGCTGGTGCCCTGACATTTTTCAGGGGTTGGCCCCAAGAAATAAGTACATCAAATGACCAATTTAGTGAAAAATCAACTGAGAACATTCTTTCAGTGACTGTTTTAACATTCCAGTGACTTTTAAGATTTTCATATTTGCAAGTCTAAGAAGGGAGAATCATTGGTATCATGATATTAAGAGAATAATATTACTGTATAATATCAAGGAGTCCTGTGCCATGACTTTTGTGTCCTTAGACGAGTCACTTAGCGCTCTATGCTTTGGTTTTCTCATTCGTTGATGGAGGGCAGGGAAGGGTGGTTGAGGTTTTTTTTAAATGTCCAAATGATTCCTCCAATGTCTTATGGAGAAGAGTGCTGGGATTTCAACTGGATGCTCTTTTGGCAATTAGGAAACGTTCAAAAAACAGATACCGAGGCTAGAGAGGAAGCAGGTAAATGTCTCATATAAGGATTTGGGGAAGTTTACTTAAGAGAAAACAGAACAGAAGAGAAACCTATTTTAAAATATATGTAGAACCATCATACAGTACTTATCTGGTGGGCTAGGATAAAAGATGCATCTGAAGAACATAACCAACATAGAGAGGGCAAATGGTATAGGTGCTTTAAAGCTGAGGGGAAGAAAATATTGGTTACACACACACACACACACATACACACACACACACACACACACACACACACACACAAATAGGATAACTCAAACTAACAGTGGAACAGGCTGCCATATACAAGGCAGGATGCTCCCTGACACTGGTATTTAAGAAGAATCCAGAGAATCTGCTATATTGTGAAAAAGATTTATGGATGGAGTGAAAATCTGGGATATAAGACTTTTCTAATTTTTAGAGTCTATTTTTCAGTGATCAGAACAATAGTATTTTATGAAGGAAGATAAATAGACTTAGTTAAATTTGTTTTATTTTATTTTATGTTTTAAGCATAGAAAGTTTGGGGATAGGAATCAGATGTCCTTGTTTAGTCAAGGTTTTGATTCCTCCTAAGTGTGTGACTTTGATCAAGTCACTTTAATTCTCTAAATTTCCACATCTGTGATATCTACTAGCTATCTAATTCTTGAGATTGCCATGAGGGCAAATTTAAAAATATACAGTATGAAACCTGCATGTGAAAGCCCTTTGCATTGTGGAAAGTGGTAGGTAATCATTTGCTTTCTGTTATTATTATCCTTATTACAACCTCTTTTATTGATCATATAATAGGACCTTTCTCCAATCTCATGACTACTCTAAAAGGATTATTTATCCCTATTTTATAATTTAAAAATGAGACTAAGTGCAGATTAAATTATTAGGGATATCTAAACCCATAAAAGGACACCTATTTTCTTAGCACAGAAATAAAGATGCTCTTTTCAGGTAAAGGAGACATTGCTATGAGCTTCTTCATTTCAAATTTCTGTGCATGAAATTGGTGTTCAAGATTCCTGGTGTCTGATGTGTAATTTAGTCTGCAAATGGGTGAAAGCTGGAAAATGACAAGGAGAAGTAATTGGGCCAAAACTAAGGGGTAATACGCTGGGAAAAGGCAGAGAGTATTTGTAAATTGCTCAAGCTAGTCTGGGTCCTGAGTAATCCTGATGGAAATCAACCACCTGAAGAGCAATTATGGGCTGGGGGAATCACTTAATTTGACATAGATTTTATCAGACTTTAAGCTGTCTCTCTATATGTCTTTTTGAAAGGTCATATTTTCAATTTCTCCAGTGGGTGAAGGAAAAATTGCCTTTCATTAACTTCAGACATTTTTCTCTACTTTTTGTGAAGGCCTGAAAGTTTGAGAATGAAAGTAAAAGACATTCTATATTTCCTGGATGTCGGAGGTAGGAGAAGAAAATAGAAAGTAGGAAGAACAGATAAACCCAAAAAAGATGATATAAGGCCTGCAAAAGTAGGAAAAAAAATCCGAAAAGTTACCTGAGCTGTCAAGAGTATTTATCACTTGAAAAATGTAATAGTCATTATTACCTAAAGAAAGCCATAGGGTGTGAAGCACCCAGTGATCCACTAGATATGGACAGCTCAGGGAAATCTGTGGCTGAGCAGAGAGAATGCACACAAATATTCCTTCACTTCCTAAACTGTGAGTCTTGGTCTATTAAATTTGCCTTTCACAAGAAATGAAAACAACTTTTACAATGGAAGTTAATGGGAAATAAAATTCTTAAAGATTTTGTGTGGGATTATTTTCATAACATTGTCGTAGCACTTAAATTTTCCACTAAGAATTAATTTAAAAAGAAAATAGGATGGTAATTGAAAAGGAAACATAGGAGTCACCAAAGGAACACTGCTGAAGGGAGTAGGGTGATTGGTGGGAATGATGTTTTTAAAAGCAGAAATGTCAAAAGTTGATCTGTTTATATAATCACAATGACAATAAATGATTTTTATTTAATGGGCAATTGCTTAGACAAGGAATATCAAATGGTTTTTTGGAAAGAAATGCAATAGTTAGACAATGGTGTTGTTCCCATATTTGGCAGTGAGAATGCCAGAGTACAAACCAAGAAAACTGACTTACAAGGCAAGTTTACCAACCAACAAACACCATAAATGAATGAAAATAAGGAAGGGATCAAAGGAAAAAAGACTGTATCTTTTGCTAGAATTAAAAATCCCCTACCCAACACCAAGACAGTGTAGAATATTCTAGTTTTGTTTCTCATCTCATTACACTCCTTATGTTGTCATGTGTTCAAGTCTTACTGTGTTTAAAGATCTCTCCCAGCTTATACCAAGACACTTAAATTAGTTGTCAGCTGGAAAGGACTTCTAAACTTGGAGGTAGAACATTTTGGCTATGACCATAACCGTGGAGATTAACATGCTGACATGTAGTGATCCAAAAAGAGCCCAGGCCCTGGGTCTTTTCTCTTCTTTCTTTCAACTGAAATGTGTACCCGTAAACACTCAATACACATATTGGTTACATAATGTTTCTACTTTCTTATGGTATGCTGAGCTATGTAAGAAGGCATTAATAAATAAGGATAACGACTAACGCAAACTTTATGACTCAAATATATTTGAAACTATTTTCAGTACTTATTATTTTGATCAATTCACTTATTCATGCTCACAGCATCTAGAAATGAGTTTGGGCACAGTCCATTTTGAGAAAGAAAACAAGTTCATGACTAGCTGGTCGGATGCAAATGGAAGGCCCATGGTGGGTGTGTGTGGAACTTTACTTTTTGCATGTGGCCTTTCTGTACATACAAAGGCTGCTTCCTGTAGGGATACCTTCTTTCTTCAGACTTTCCAGCCTTCTGTTACTCCCACAAGGTCCAGCTTCATTCTGGAGGCAAGTTTTAATGTTTCTGGGAAATCTTAACAGAATGACTAAACTCAATGGGCACATGCCCTCTATCTTCTCCTTTGTCTCCTTCTTCCTTCATGGAATGTGGATATTTTGGCTAGAACTACAGTTGCCATTTTATGACCTTATGGTGACTTTGATGCTGGAAATCACCAGAAAGCATAGTGCAGTGAAAACTCCTAGGCTGTCTGGGTCATTGATCACACCCTGGAACTAAAGCATCAAGTCCTGGAATATCCAACTCCAGACTGGACAAGCTACATGGAATAAAAAAAAATCTAGATCTTGTTTAATCCACTTTCCACATATTTGTTATACAAAGTTAGGGCAGTTTCTAGGGCACAAGGTAATTGTAGTATCTACAGTTTCTATTACTTGACTTTAAGTACACATAGCATTTTAAGCCAATGTTAAAATTTGATCTTTCTTTTCTTCTTTTTTCTTTTCTTTCTTTTCTTCTTTCTTTCTTTCTCTCTTTCTTCCTTTCTTTCTCCCTTTTTCTTCTTCTTCTTCTTCTTCTTCTTCTTCTTCTTCTTCTTCTTCTTCTTCTTCAAGAGTGAGAGAGTGCAAGTGGGGTAGAGTGGCAGAGGAAGAGAGAGGGGGAATCGCGGGCTTGATCCCACGACCCTGGGATCATGACTTCAGCCAATATGAATTGGGGGCTCAACCACTGAGCCACCCAGGTGCCCCAATGTTCGATATTTCTACTGGCATCTCATATGTATCTTATATGTCCCTCTGACTTTTGACATGTGAGGACTATTCTAACATCCAACTCATCTTTCTTGCAAAAGCTCTTTCTTATCTTTTATTCTTAAACTCAACAAGAGACATTATTATTCTCTTGGTCAATGAAGGCAAAATGTGGGTGCCATCCTTTTATCTCCTGGGAGATATTAATTGTACCTTCTCATTATCAATTGTCAACTCAGTACTTGGCCTTTAAGCCTTCTTTATCTTTCATGCAATTCTTAGTGATCTTCTAAACTGCATGTGATTTAGGAGCTTAAAGAGCTTCTTATTACCTACAGGAGTTTGTCTCTACTTTTCTCTTTATCATGGCACACATAGAAAATGATGTATATTTTGGTGTAAATGGATGAGATTACTTATTCAGAGGGACATGCCTGGGAGCTTTTCTTGTATCCTCAGCCATCCTAGAGCTGAATTGTTCATGGAATGTGAAACTGTAACGGATTTAGTGTTGTCAGTTCCAAGTGGTGCACTGCTTAGTCGTAGGAGATTCAAAGTCAAAATATCTTAATGTATCATACAAGGTTCTTTCAGGATCTAGTCTTTGACTTCTCTTCCAACCTTATCTCAAGTTGCATCCCTTTTCTGCTCCTTCCTTTACCCTCCCTAATCCACAGTTTTATATACATATAAATATATATTATATATAATATATTAAAGTATTATATATATCCCATATGTAATGTAATATATATGTGTGTACCTACGTATATATGTGTTTAGTGTGTATATTTATGTCTATCTACATCTATCTTTTTGACTATTCTGAATTTTTTTCATGGACTATACCAAAGTTTTTCATCCTCCTGGCCTCTGCTTCCTCATGTCATCTCCATCTTCAATGTACGTGTTGAATATTAACTCACTTGTTAAACTCAATTCACGTGCTATCTCCTCTATGAAGTCTCTTCTCCCTTAGCTATAATTGATATTTTCCTTTGTATATCCATTGGTCCTTGTTAACACTTCTGTAACACTTCACTGCCTTTTTAATTAAAATGTTATTCTCCCTGTATGTGGCTTTTCTAATTGAAGTCAGAGGCCATGTAATATTCATTGTTGTACTCAGTATATATTTACAATGGTGCCTGACTCAAAATACATACTTAAAGTATTTGTCAAATATTGCCTGTTGACTTAAAAGAATAAAACACTTTGGGGAAATGTTCAGAAAAATTATTAGACCATATTTATTGATACCACTGACAGAAAATTTCCAAATATACCCTGCTTATGACCTAATGCTAGTTAAAAATAAACGCCCCAAAATTTGTCCCTAAAATTTGTCCCCTGACAATTGTACTCGATGGACTGTAGCTAATTTTAAAGACAAATGCTTCATTTGAAATAGTTCTTGAATAATTTTGGCCTTACCACTCTGGTTATAGATATAGCCTTAAAATGTAAGGCTTAAAAACCACTTGGTTCTTGCATAAGAAAACAGATGTTCAGCTTGCTCCATGGGTTTGCTATTTTCATAAGTGATTTGCCATTGAAGAAATTTATTGCTGGAAGGAAATTGACTATATCTGTCAAAATTTTAAATGTACCTACCATTAATCCAGCAATTCTATTTCATGTGTGAAATGATCTATGTACAAAGATATTCACTAAAACAGTGCTTGTACTCATAAAAGTTGGACAATAACTAAATGTTCTTTAATAGGGTACTGATTAAATGCATTATGGTATATACACTTTTACATGGACTAATATGGGAATATCATAACTCTAAATTATGTTACTTAGTGAATAAAACAAAAGATTATACATAGTAAGCTGCCATTTATATCAAAAAAGCAAAGCACGTATGTACAATTTGTAAAGGCATAATTTTTCTCTAGAAAGATATACAAGAAACTGGTAAAAGTATTGGCTGGGGGTAGGGGGACTGATAACTAGAGAAGAAGAAAGAGATTGAGATTTACCTTTCACTGTTTATAGATTTTACCTTTTGAATATCATACCAAATGCATTTATCACCTATCAAACAAATAAATGAGAATCTATTTCAAAGAAACCACACGATTATTTCAAAAAGATGAATTTATATATCAATAACCAGGTCCCAACTAGTCAGCTTTGTTAAGCTACATAGAGATTTTATGGAAAAAGATTAAGAACATAAAATTTATCTCTGCATAGTTACTAAACAGGAGCTTATGCTCCTTTATAAATATGATGTACATATTTAATAAAAACTTTAAATTTGCATAGCTTTACAAATCTACAAACTTGGAATATAGTGTAAGGCCTTATATTGATTTGTACGTACATGGTTTCCTTCCCAAACTAGATGGTAAGTTATCTTCAGGCCAGTGACTTTATTTTATTTGTTTATTTATTTTTATTTGTTTATTTGTTTATTTGTTAAATACCTAACAGTTTCTTACATATGGCAGGAGTTCAAAAACATATTTACTGACGGTACAAGAAAAAGATTAGTAACAGGACTTAGCATCTTTATCAATCTCTACCTCTAGCTGTATGAGATAAAAATGTAGTAATTTATTTCAGTGTCTGCAAATAAAAACTTAGCATGTGCCCCTTTCTTTAGCAATTGAGTGATCTTAGAGAGTTATCAGCTATTAACTGGATTTATCAAGTATACTACTCAAGTAGGCCTCTAGGTATATTCATAAAACAATGAAATAAAGATGGAATTGTTGCTGTGAAGGTTTATAATGAAAGTGATCTAGAGGCACTTCATAAAAGCAGGTATTGAATATAATCACACATGTACACCTACTGCTACTCATCTAGTTTAGGAAGAGGAATGATCTTAATGCTCCCCTTCTTTAGTGTGCTTCTCTTTTGTAACATCCTGTCATTACCCTTCATCCTGTATAGCTTTCTTAAATCATGTGTTGGAAATTTGGAAAGGTCTCAATAAAAGCCATTTGAAAGAAGGAATGTGTAGTGGCTACCCTTCCTTGTGACTTAAGGTTCAAACAGGCCTAAAGGGATTGATCTTCATGAGGGATTAGTTTGCATGAGGCCTTTGTTTATGATGATAGAAGAAGGAGGTTCCAGGGCCAGAATGGCTCCTGTAGAACGGAAGCAACGAGGAGGAAATGGAGGGGACAGTGTGCTGTCAGTCTCCTGCTGAAACTTCTATGGGAGAAGGGATGTGCACAAGAGAAGGATGACCCATTTTCAAGAAGGAACACACGAAATGGCAGAGCCACAGCATTTTGAGACGTACTGTCCTTTCTGGGGAAGACTTGGAGGGGAAAAGTTGTGGTGGGGTGACAGGGATGTCTTATAGAATGAGAGCTGTTTGAGAGCACATGTCATTCATGGGAATCCCAGAACTAATGGATGGGATGTATGTGGCGGAAGCCATAGTTGATGGGAGGGCAAGATAGAAATGAACGATTACCATTGTACTGTTTCTACCAAAGTCATAGTCTGGGCACTTATAAACAAATGTAGATAAGGTGTGCTCAAACTTACACGAGTGAATTTGGAAAATAAATATCTCCATGGGCATATATAGTTGACCCTGGAACAACACGAGTTTGAACTGTGCAGATTCACTTATAAGCAGATTTTTTCCCATAAATATAGTACAGTACTGTAAATGTATTTTCTCTTCCTTATAGCTTGCTTAATAATATCTTCTTTCTCTACATTGTTGTAAGATTATAGTATATAACAAGGTAACATACAAAATATGGGGGTGCCTGGGTGGCTCAGTTGGTTAAGCATCTGACTCTTGATTTTGGCTCGGGTCATGATCTCATAGTTGTGAGACTGAGCCATGTGTAGGCCTCCACGCTAGGGGTGGAGCCTGCTTGATATTCTCCCTCTTTCTCTGCCCCTCCCCCAATCATGCACACGCACATACACTCTCTCTCTCTCTCTCTCAAAATAAACCATACAAAATAAGTGTTAATTGACTTTTTATGTTGTTGGAAGGCTTCTGGTCAGCAGTGGGCTATTAGTGGTTAAGTTTTTGAGAAGTCAAAAGTTATATGCAGATTTTCAACTGCACAAGAGGTTGGTACCCCTAATCCCTGCTATCATCAGGTCACTATGAAGGTGCACACATAAGTTGTGGATGCATGCGTCTTCTTTTTTTCTTTTTTGAAGTAGGCTTCATGCCCAGGGTGGAGCCCATAACCCTGAGAGCAAAACTTGAGCTGAGATCAAGAGTCAGATGTTTAACTGACTGAGCCACCTAGGCGTCCCATGAGTTGCGTCTTTCCATAATGTCAGCTTTATTCAATTATAAAGCAAGGTTAACATAACTGTAAAGCAGGTCCAGGATTCCAAACTCAATGATATTTCATTGTGCATTTAACTTGGCTTCATACACATCACACAAAGCAAAGCACAATACAAAGTCACACAACAAATCAGATACAACAAGGGGTAAGAAGTTAACAAACCAAACGTGACATCAATCTGAGAGCGCGCAGTTGAGATGAGGCCTCCATCCGGTCACGGTCAGCCCTCTGCACGTGTTGCTTATCATGTTCAAGCAATGGAGGATCTCTGTTCTGTTCAGAGATCAGTCAGGCAGAGCCTTTAAGCAGCTGTTGCCTTTTTGATGTTGTCAGACGTGAAAGGATCAGCATCTGGAAAGTCTGGCAGCTTGCTGTAAAAGTCCTCTCTTTTTCAAGGAGTAAAATCAGCCTTGGGCCTTTGCAGGCCTCCTCTGGTTCTGCTGGTTATCAATTCTGGTGTCATCAGCTTGTGCTGATTTCAGTGGTCTTAGCTGCAACACACTTGGCTGCTTACATCACTGCTTGACATGGGTCACTGCTTGACATGAGTGACTTCATCTTACTCTTTTCACCTGCATTGTTTAAGGGTCAACTGTATTCATAATATGTCAACTAGTTTTTTCTGAATTAAAAAATATTACACTTATTTTGGTATGAAGTTGGGATAGTCATAATGTTGTTCAATCAAGTGTTAAAGCTCATGATGAATAAATATCATCTTTGCTACTAAACTTCATGGTGTTTCCTACTATAGATGTTTTTATGTTCATAGGAACAGATGTAGTGATAAGAGATCCTGAGGTTTTTATAGGTTCTTCTTATTAAAAAACACTAACCCTAGAACACACACACACACACGTGTGTGTGTGTGTGTGTGTGTGTGTGTGTGTGTGTGTAAAATTTACAAAAGGGGAATATATAACATTTATTTATGATCTATGATGAGTTCTTGGGTAAAATCCTTTTCACAATGTAAAAGGAGTTGCTTTCAAAGCAATGCTGTATTTTTTGTATTTCTTTTATTTAACCATCAGGTATTCAATGTTTGCTTGAATCATCAAAAACTTTATTTCAGACAGCAACTGACATTTTCTCATATTAAAAAAATAAATCCTTGAGTTGACAGACATTCACCAGTAGGAGGGAAGGCTTGAGCTGACAGTTGCTTCCTGGCACAGGCTTTTAATTACAGAGTCAGCATGTAAGCCTCAGAAGCCCCCAGGAGTCGGTAGCGAACATTGACTGGCATTCAATCCATTGGGAGAACGGTAACAGGAAGTGTGGCAATTACTGGCTTTCAGGGAGAACATGATGAGTATATAGCTGCTCTCAGACCAGGAGTCTTTATTTCATATAGAAAAGAAAAAGACTATTGTTTTATCTATGTAGCTCTATCAGAAAATAAGTTGTTTCCCATAATGGAAATTTTATAATGATTAAGGCTTAGAATTTATTCACTATTATATTTAAGCCATGTAGATAGTTAAGTCACAACTTTTAATGTAAGTTAGTATTTTTTTTCATCCTGTTAAGTACAGTGTCCTGAACAAAATATGAAGTTCTCTGATGGAACCAGAGTGATAAATTTCAATTGTTTCAGTTTTACTGTGAACCCAATGAGACCCTACTTTTCTAGGTCTGGATTTTATATCAGCTGTTCTTTCTCAGCATCAGCTTCTAGCTTATCAGCCCAATTAGTCTTTCTAAAAGGCTGTTTTATGTAACCTAGGGACAAAGATGACCAAATTTGTTAAGTTAAAAAAATTATTTCCCCATCAATGGGTTTTATATGAGGCTTAAAAGACTTCTTTTCCTGTGGATCCAAGCATTTTATTATGGCCATTTTTTTCTAATCAATTCCCAAAAGATTTACAGAGCATCTGTTATGTGCCAAGAGTGGGGGAAGTTGCCATAGATGTGTCCTTTGGGTGAGCAAAAGGCTACTAACTCAGACACTTTGGGAAGCAGGAGTGTGGGTTTCAATATTTCTGTCCAGGTCTCTTGCATCTCCAGGAACTGTTAGGAACATCTGCTTTTTTGGATCTTCTGTCTTCTTCTGAATCAGCAAGAAGATGAGACATGACCTCTTTTGACTTTCAACTTTACAATCGGAAGCATAGTGTTTTCTGTGGCATTTTATCCTTTATAGCCCTGAGACCCCCACCAACCCCAGCGCTGGCTGAGATAAGAAAAGAAAGGGCTCTGGTTCAGATTGCCACATTAAGGAAGCTCATCTGTGAGTTCTGCATTTAAAGTGAGATGGTTCATTCTTAGGTTCTCTGTGAAGTTTGTCTCCCCCATATGCTTACTTGAAATTAAAGGCCCACATGAATTGGGGTGAACCACATTTAAGAATATGTAAGGGGGTTGCCTGTGTGGCTAAGTCAGTTGAGTGTCTGACTTTGGCTCAGATTATGATATCAAGGTTAGTGAGTTTGAGCCCCACATCTGGCTCTGTGCTGAAAGCTCAGAGCCTGGAGCCTACTTTAGATTCTGTGTCTCCCTCTCTCTGACCCTCTCCTGCTCACACACACACACACACACACACACACACACACACACTGTCAAGAATAAATAAACAGTAAAAAATATTTTTAAAAAAGAATACATATAAAGGATAGCAAACATGAAAGTAGATAAGGGATTTTTGCACCATTGGTTAGTCTTAAATCCTTCATGGTTAAAAAGATAGAAACTAATGTACAGACTCCTGGTCCCATGGTTTGTCCTGACTCTTCAATTTTCACTGTTAGGGAAAATCAGGGATTCAGATCTTGACTCTTTTTAGAAGCCTCACTCTAGTGCAATTAAATTAAAATATTTAAGCTCTTCCACTATTAATATGAAAAAAATTAAACCTCAGGCAACTTTAATATATGGCACAGAGTTCAACTGATTTAAAAGGCACAGCAAATAGACACTGCTTTTGCAAAGTCCCATTCTAAACAGGCATTTGATATTTTAGCCAATTTAATGTCTGAGACAATTTCACCTAAACAGAAATTTGAAACAAATATGATTGAAAACAGTCTTGACTTAACACATTTGTTAAGTCAAGATGGTGGAACAGCATGGAAGTTTTCCTCTCATCCTCTCATCATTTCCTCTCATCGCCTCTCATCCCTGAAATACAGCCAGATCAACACTAAACCATCCTGCACATCTAGTAAGCTGATCTGAGGATTAACACAACAATCTGCACAACCTGAACCACAGAACTCAGCAGGTACATGGCGCAGAGAGGTGAACTGGGGGAGAGAGAAGCTGCAGAGGGCAGGCAGCTGTTTTTGTTTGCAGAGAGAGGATGGAGACGGGGCGGGGGTGGGGGCAGAGTATGGAAAGCATCCCCACTCCCGCCCAAAGCAGCTGGAGAGAAAAGAAAGAGTACTCAAGGAACTGAACAAAAAAGGGATAAAGGAGAAAGGAGACAGTTTAAATTCCATTAAGACTCTATAAACAGGGGGAGCACAGAGCCTGAAACTCTACAGTTCAATACCTGGAGGTGCGCTGGTGGGAAGGGTGAATCTCCAAGAGCAGAGTGAAGTCTGTGGGTCTGCAGGCCACAGGGGAGAGGCGGTTCCCCTGCTGGGAGGACATCTGGTAGAGGCTGTGTGGACCCCCCCCCAGACAAGGGTGCCAGCAGACGCCAGAGAACAACCACATTCGCTGCGCTGGAACAAGGTCGTTCAGGGTGAAGCCTGGTGCCAGATGTGTTGTGATTTTCCATAACCCCTGAAATGATCGCATGAACTTTTTCTGGGGCGGGCTGGCACCCAGCCGCAGTCGCTGGGCGTTGGCAGCAGCATGGTCCCGCAAACGTTCCTGGGAGCAGCCGGCACCCGACCATTGCTCGGTCAGACCCTCCCCCAGAGGGTATAAGCGGGTCAAAGCCACAGTCCCTGAGAAGCGAGGGGCCGGGAAACACAGCCGCAGCTGAGATAAAACTCAGGCGGGAGGTGCCGCCTGGCAACCTGACCGCTTGGTCACAGACAGTGTAAAAGCGAGGAGCGGACTGAAGCCAGAGACAGAGGAAGGCTGTGCAATTGCCTGGTCGGGGAGAACAGAGTTCCGAGACTGGGTAGTCAGGCGATGCCATTTTCACCCCTCTGGCGCATGTGCAAACACACCTACAAGCGCCACGACAATCGACCCAGTGAACTAAGCAGCGCCATCTAGTGGAGAACAGAGTCCTTACACTAAGTCCCCGCCCAACTGAGCCAACCTCCCTCTTCAGGAACAATACAAGTCTCTCCGCCTGCTTAGTATACAGACTATGAAATGTTTCATAGTTCGACTTCTAGGGGAAACCAATGTAATTTCAATCATACTTCAGTCTGTTTGCTAGTCTATCTATTCAATTCTTTTTCTTTTCTTATTCTTGAATACAGAAAAAGAAAAAAAATTATTTTTATTTTCCATTTCTATTAAAAATATTTTTCTTTGGGGGTTCCGGAAGATGGCGGCGTAGGAGGACGCGGGGCTCACAGCGCGTCCTGCCGATCACTTAGATTCCACCTACACCTGCCTAAAGAACCCAGAAAACCGCCAGAGGATTAGCAGAAGGGAGTCTCCGGAGTCAAGCGCAGACGAGAGGCCCACGGAAGAGGGTAGGAAGGGCGGCGAGGCGGTGTGCGCTCCACGGACTGGCGGGAGGGAGCCGGGGCGGAGGGGCGGCTCGCCGGCCAAGCAGAGCCCCCGAGTCTGGCTGGCAAAAGCGGAGGGGCCGGACAGACTGTGTTCCAACAGCAAGCGCGACTTAGTGTCTGGGAGGTCATAAGTTAACAGCTCTGCTCGGGAAAGCGGGAAGGCTGGAGGACAAAGGGAGGGAGAGCTGCTGAGCCCCCGGACGGCAGAGCTCAGCTTGGCGGGGAACAAAGGCGCCAGCGCCATTTCCCCCGCCCATCCCCCAGCCAAAATCCCAAAGGGAACCAGTTCCTGCCAGGGAACTTGCTCGCTCCGCGCAAACACCCAACTCTGTGCTTCTGCGGAGCCAAACCTCCGGCAGCGGATCTGACTCCCTCCCGCTGCCACAGGGCTCCTCCTGAAGCGGATCACCTAAGGAGAAGCGAGCTAAGCCTGCCCCTCCAGCCCCCGTGCACCTTGCCCACCCACCCCAGCTAATACGCCAGATCCCCAGCAACACAAGCCTGGCAGTGTGCAAGTAGCCCAGACGGGACACGCCACCCCACAGTGAATCCCGCCCCTAGGAGAGGGGAAGAGAAGGCACACACCAGTCTGACTGTGGCCCCAGCAGTGGGCTGGGGGCAGACATCGGGTCGGACTGCGGCCCCGCCCACTAACTCCAGTTATACACCACAGCACAGGGGAAGTGCACTGCAGGTCCTCACCACGCCAGGGACTCTCCAAAATGACCAAACGGAAGAATTCCCCTCAGAAGAATCTCCAGGAAATAACAACAGCTAATGAACTGATCAAAAAGGATTTAAATAATATAACAGAAAGTGAATTTAGAATAATGGTCATAAAATTAATCGCTGGGCTTGAAAACAGTATACAGGACAGCAGAGAATCTCTTGCCACAAAGATCGAGGGACTAAGGAACAGTCACGAGGAGTTGAAAAATGCTTTAAACGAAATGCAAAACAAAATGGAATCCACGATGGCTCGGCTTGAAGAGGCAGAGGAGAGAATAGGTGAACTAGAAGATAAAGTTATGGAGAAAGAGGAAGCTGAAAGAAAGAGAGATAAAAAAATCCAGGAGTATGAGGGGAAAATTAGAGAACTAAGTGATACACTAAAAAAAAATAATATACGCATAATTGGTATCCCAGAGGAGGAAGAGAGAGGGAAAGGTGCTGAAGGGGTACTTGAACAAATTATAGCTGAGAACTTCCCTGAACTGGGGAAGGAAAAAGGCATTGAAATCCAAGAGGCACAGAGAACTCCCTTCAGACGTAACTTGAATCGATCTTCTGCACGACATATCATAGTGAAACTGGCAAAATACAAGGATAAAGAGAAAATTCTGAAAGCAGCAAGGGATAAACGTGCCCTCACATATAAAGGGACACCTATTAGACTCGTGACTGATCTCTCCTTTGAAACTTGGCAGGCCAGAAAGGCTTGGCACGATATCTACAGTGTGCTAAATAGAAAAAATATGCAGCCGAGAATCCTTTATCCAGCAAGTCTGTCATTTAGAATAGAAGGAGAGATAAAGGTCTTCCCAAACAAACAAAAACTGAAGGAATTTGTCACCACGAAACCAGCCCTACAAGAGATCCTAAGGGGGATCCTGTGAGACAAAGTACCAGAGACATCACTACAAGCATAAAACATACAGACATCACAATGACTCTAAACCCATATCTTTCTATAATAACACTGAATGTAAATGGATTAAATGCGCCAACTAAAAGACATAGGGTATCAGAATGGATAAAAAAACAAGACCCATCTATTTGCTGTCTACAAGAGACTCATTTTAGATCTGAGGACACCTTTAGATTGAGAGTGAGGGGATGGAGAACTATCTATCATGCTCCTGGAAGCCAAAAGAAAGCTGGAGTAGCCATACTTATATCAGACAAACTAGACTTTAAATTAAAGGCTGTAACAAGAGATGAAGAAGGGCATTATATAATAATCACAGGGTCTATCCACCAGGAAGAGCTAACTATTATAAATGTCTATGCGCCAAATACCCGAGCCCCCAGATATATAAAACAATTACTCATAAACATAAGCAACCTTATTGATAAGAATGTGGTCATTGCAGGGGACTTTAACACCCCACTTACAGAAATGGATAGATCATCTAGACACACAGTCAATAAAGAAACAAGGGCCCTGAATGATACATTGGATCAGATGGACTTGACAGATATATTTAGAACTCTGCATCCCAAAGCAACAGAATATACTTTCTTCTCGAGTGCACATGGAACATTCTCCAAGATAGATCATATACTGGGTCACAAAACAGCCCTTCATAAGTTTACAAGAATTGAAATTATACCATGCATACTTTCAGACCACAATGCTATGAAGCTTGAAATCAACCACAGGAAAAAGTCTGGAAAACCTCCAAAAGCATGGAGGTTAAAGAACACCCTACTAACGAATGAGTGGGTCAACCAGGCAATTAGAGAAGAAATTAAAACATATATGGAAACAAACGAAAATGAAAATACAACAATCCAAACGCTTTGGGATGCAGCGAAGGCAGTCATGAGAGGAAAATACATTGCAATCCAGGCCTATCTCAAGAAACAAGAAAAATCCCAAATACAAAATCTAACAGCACACCTAAAGGAAATAGAAGCAGAACAGCAAAGGCAGCCTAAACTCAGCAGAAGAAGAGAAATAATAAAGATCAGAGCAGAAATAAACAATATAGAATCTAAAAAAACTGTAGAGCAGATCAACGAAACCAAGAGTTGGTTTTTTGAAAAAATAAACAAAATTGACAAACCTCTAGCCAGGCTTCTCAAAAAGAAAAGGGAGATGACCCAAATAGATAAAATCATGAATGAAAATGGAATGATTACAACCAATCCCTCAGAGATACAAACAATTATCAGGGAATACTATGAAAAATTATATGCCAGCAAATTGGACAACCTGGAAGAAATGGACAAATTTCTAAACACCCACACTCTTCCAAAACTCAATCAGGAGGAAATAGAAAGCTTGAACAGACCCATAACCAGCGAAGAAATTGAATCGGTTATCAAAAATCTCCCAACAAATAAGAGTCCAGGACCAGATGGCTTCCCAGGGGAGTTCTACCAGACATTTAAAGCAGAGATAATACCTATCCTTCTCAAGCTATTCCAAGAAATAGAAAGGGAAGGAAAACTTCCAGACTCATTCTATGAAGCCAGTATTACTTTGATTCCTAAACCAGACAGAGACCCAGTAAAAAAAGAGAACTACAGGCCAATATCCCTGATGAATATGGATGCAAAAATTCTTAATAAGATACTAGCAAATCGAATTCAACAGCATATAAAAAGAATTATTCACCATGATCAAGTGGGATTCATTCCTGGGATGCAGGGCTGGTTCAACATTCGCAAATCAATCAACGTGATACATCACATTAACAAAAAAAAAGAGAAGAACCATATGATCCTGTCAATCGATGCAGAAAAGGCCTTTGACAAAATCCAGCACCCTTTCTTAATAAAAACCCTTGAGAAAGTCGGGATAGAAGGAACATACTTAAAGATCATAAAGGCCATTTATGAAAAGCCCACAGCTAACATCATCCTCAACGGGGAAAAACTGAGAGCTTTTTCCCTGAGATCAGGAACACGACAGGGATGCCCACTGTCACCGCTGCTGTTTAATATAGTGCTGGAAGTTCTAGCATCAGCAATCAGACAACAAAAGGAAATCAAAGGCATCAAAATTGGCAAAGATGAAGTCAAGCTTTCGCTTTTTGCAGATGACATGATATTATACATGGAAAATCCGATAGACTCCACCAAAAGTCTGCTAGAACTGATACATGAATTCAGCAAAGTTGCAGGATATAAAATCAATGTGCAGAAATCAGTTGCATTCTTATACACTAACAATGAAGCAACAGAAAGACAAATGAAGAAACTGATCCCATTCACAATTGCACCAAGAAGCATAAAATACCTAGGAATAAATCTAACCAAAGATGTAAAAGATCTGTATGCTGAAAACTATAGAAAGCTTATGCAGGTAATTGAAGAAGATATAAAGAAATGGAAAGACATTCCCTGCTCATGGATTGGAAGAATAAATATTGTCAAAATGTCAATACTACCCAAAGCTATCTACACATTCAATGCAATCCCAATCAAAATTGCACCAGCATTCTTCTCAAAACTAGAACAAGCAATCCTAAAATTCATATGGAACCACAAAAGGCCCCGAATAGCCAAAGTAATTTTGAAGAAGAAGACCAAAGCAGGAGGCATCACAATCCCAGACTTTAGCCTCTACTACAAAGCTGTCATCATCAAGACAGCATGGTATTGGCATAAAAACAGACACATAGACCAATGGAATAGAATAGAAACCCCAGAACTAGACCCACAAACGTATGGCCAACTCATCTTTGACAAAGCAGGAAAGAACATCCAATGGAAAAAAGACAGTCTCTTTAACAAATGGTGCTGGGAGAACTGGACAGCAACATGCAGAAGGTTGAAACTAGACCACTTTCTCACACCATTCACAAAAATAAACTCAAAATGGATAAAGGACCTGAATGTGAGACAGGAAACCATCAAAACCTTAGAGGAGAAAGCAGGAAAAGACCCCTCTGACCTCAGCCGTAGCAATCTCTTACTCGGCACATCCCCAAAGGCAAGGGAATTAAAAGCAAAAGTGAATTACTGGGACCTTATGAAGGTAAAAAGCTTCTGCACAGCAAAGGAAACAACCAACAAAACTAAAAGGCAACCAACGGAATGGGAAAAGATATTTGCAAATGACACATCGGACAAAGGGCTAGTATCCAAAATCTATAAAGAGTTCATCAAACTCCACACCCGAAAAACAAATAACCCAGTGAAGAAATGGGCAGAAAACATGAATAGACACTTCTCTAAAGAAGACATCCGGATGGCCAACAGGCACATGAAAAGATGTTCAACGTCGCTCCTTATCAGGGAAATACAAATCAAAACCACACTCAGATACCACCTCACGCCAGTCAGAGTGGCCAAAATGAAGAAATCAGGAGACTATAGATGCTGGAGAGGATGTGGAGAAACAGGAACCCTCTTGCACTGTTGGTGGGAATGCAAATTGGTGCAGCCGCTCTGGAAAGCAGTGTGGAGGTTCCTCAGAAAATTAAAAATAGACCTACCCTATGACCCAGCAATAGCACTGCTAGGAATTTATCCAAGGGATACAGGAGTACTGATGCATAGGGGCACCTGTACCCCAATGTTTATAGCGGCACTCTCAACAATAGCCAAATTGTGGAAAAAGCCTAAATGTCCATCAACTGATGAATGGATAAAGAAATTGTGGTTTATATACACAATGGAATACTACGTGGCAATGAGAAAAAATGAAATATGGCCTTTTGTAGCAACATGGATGGAACTGGAGAGTGTGATGCTAAGTGAAATAAGCCATACAGAGAAAGACAGATACCATATGGTTTCACTCTTATGTGGATCCTGAGAAACATAACAGAAACCCATGGGGGAGGGGAAGGAAAAAAAAAAAAAAAAAAAGAGGTTAGAGTGGGAGAGAGCCAAAGCATAAGAGACTGTTAAAAACTGAGAACAAACTGAGGGTTGATGGGGGGTGGGAGGGAGGGCAGGGTGGGAGGGAGGGGAGGGTGGGTGATGGGTATTGAGGAGGGCACCTTTTGGGATGAGCACTGGGTGTTGTATGGAAACCAATTTGACAGTAAATTTCATATATTAAAAAAAAATAAATAAATAAAAAATAAAAAAAAAATATTTTTCTTTAATTTTTTTCTACTGAATTTTTTAATTTTTTTCTAAATTTTTCAAATTCTATTTTTTTTAATTCCATCATTTAATTTTATTCTATCTCATTGTATTTTTTTTTAATTTTCAAACATTTTCCTTTTTTATTTTTTCTTTTCTTAGTTTTCCCTTTTTTCTCTAATCCATCATGGTTCTTTCAATAACCACACCAGAACACACTTAGGATCTAGAATCCTTTATTTGATTTTTTGTGTTGTTTTTAATTTTTTAATTTTAATTTTTTCTTTACCTTAATTCCTTTTCTTCCTTCAAAAATCACAAAATGAAGGAATTCATCCCAAAAGAAATAACAGTAAGAAATGACAGCCAGGGACTTAATCAACACAGATACAAGCAAGATGTCTGAACCAGAATTTAGAATCAGGATGACAAGAATACTAGCTGGGGTTGAAAACAGATTAGAATCCCTTTCTGCAGAGACAAAAGTTAATCAGGATGAAATAAAAAATGCTATAACTGAGCTGCAATCTTGAATAGATGCCACAGCTATAAGGATGGATGAGGCAGAGCTGCAAATCAGCCATAGAGAGGACAAACTTATGGAGAACAATGAAGCAGGAACAAAGAGGGAGACTAAGGCAAAGGAACACAATTTAAAAATTAAAGAAATCAGTGACTATTAAAAAGGAACAATGCCAGAATCATAGGGGTCCCAGAAAATGAAGAGAGAGAAAAAGGGGTAGAAGGGTTATGTGAACAAATCATAGTAGAAAACTTTCCTAACCTGGGGAAAGACACAGACATCAAAATCCAGGAAGCACAGAGGACTCCCATTAGAGTCAACAAAAACCGACCAACAAGGCATATCATAGTCAAGTTCACAAAGTACTCAGGCAAGGAAAGAATCATGAAAGCAGCAAGGGAAAAAAGTCCTTAACCTACAAGAGAAGACAGATCAGGTTTGCAGCAGACCTATCCACAGAAACTTGGCAGGCCAGAAAGGAGTGGTAGCATATATTCAGTGTGCTGAATCGGAAAAATGTGCAGCCAAGAATTCTTTATCCAGCAAGGCTGTCATTCAAAATAGAGGGAGAGATAGAAAGTTTCCCAAACAAAAATTAAAGGAGTTCATGACCACTAAACCAGCCCTGCAAGAAATGTTAAGGGGTACTCTCTGAGGGAAGAAAAGACAAAAAAAAAAAAAAAAAAAAAAGACCAAAAGCAACAAAGACTAGAAAGGACCAGAGAACACCACCAGAAACTCCAACTCTATAGGCAATATAGTGGCAAGAAATTCATATCTTTTCAGGACTCACTCTAAACGTCAATAGACTAAATGCTCCAATCAAAAGACAAAGAGTAACAGAATGGATAAGAAAACAAGATCCATCTATATGCTGCTTACAAGAGACCAACTTTAGACCTAAAGACACCTTCAGATTGAAAGTAAGGGGATGGAGAACCATCTATCATGCTAATGGTCAACAAAAGAAAACCGGAGTAGCCATACTTATATCAGACAATCTAGATTTAAAATAAAGACTAACAACAGATGAAGAAGGGTATTATATCATAATCAAGGAGTCTATTCACCAAGAAGATCTAACAATTGTAAACATTTATGCTCCAAATGTGAGAGCATCCAAATATATAAATAAATTAATCACAAACATAAAGAAACTCATTGATAATAATACCATAATAGTAGGGGACTTCAACATCCCACTTACAACAATGGAGACATCATTTAACCAGAAAATCAACATGGAAAAAATGGCTTTGAATGACACACTGGACTGGATGGACTTAACAGATATATTCAGAGCATTTCATCCAAAAGCAGCAGAATACACATTCTTCTCCAGTGCACATGGAACATTCTCCAGAATACATCACATACTGGGACACAAATCAGCCCTCAATAAGTACAAAAAAATTGATCATAACATGCATATTTTCAGACCACAATGCTATGAAACTTGAAATCAACCACAAGAAAAAATGTGGAAAGATAACAAATACTTGGAGACAAAAGACCATCTTAATAATGAATGGGCTGGGGCGCCTGGGTGGCTCAGTCAGTTAAGCCTCCGACTTCGGCTCAGGTCATGATCTCGTGGTCCGTGAGTTCGAGCCCCGCATCAGGCTCTGTGCTGACAGCTCAGAGCCTGGAGCCTGTTTCTGATTCTGTGTCTCCCTCTCTCTCTGACCCTCCCCCGTTCATGCTGTCTCTCCCTGTCTCAAAAATAAATAAACGTTAAAAAAAAAAAATTAAAAAAAAAAAAAGAATGAATGGGCTAAACAAGAAGTTAAAGAGGAAATTTAAAAGTACTTATAAGCCAATGAAAATGATAATACCACAGCCCCAAACCTCTGGGACACAGCAAAGGCAGTCATAAGAGGGAAGTATATAGCAATCCAGGCCTTCTTAGAGAAGGAAGAAAGGTCACAAATACCCAACCTAACCTTACGTCTTAAAAAGCTGGAAAAAGAACATGAAATAAAACACAAAACTAGCAAAAGACAGGAAATAATAAAGATTAGAGTAGAAATCAATGCTATCGAAACCAAAAAAACATTAGAACAGATCAATGAAACCAGAAGCTGGTTCTTTGAAAGAATTAATAAAATTGATAAACTACTAGCCAGTTTGATCAAAAAGAAAACGGAAAGGACCCAAATAAATAAAATCAAGAATGAAAGAGGAGAGATCACAGCCAATAGAGCAGAAATACAAACACTAATAAGAGAATATTATGAGCAATTATATGCCAATAAAATGGGCAATCTGGAAGAAATGGACAAATTCCTAGAAACATATAAACTATCAAAACTGAAACGGGAAAATAGAAAATTTGAACAGACCCATAACCAGTAAAGAAATTGAATTAGTAATCAAAAATATCCCCAAAAACAAAGAGTCCAGGGCCAGATGGCTTTCCAGGGGAACTCTACCACACATTTAAGGAAGAGTTAGCACCTATTCTCTTGAAGCTGTTCCAAAAAATAGAAATGGAAGGAAAACTTCCAAACTCTTTCTATGAAGCCAGCATTACCTTGATTCCAAAACCAGACAGAGATCCCACTAAAAACGAGAATTATAGACCAAATTCCCTGATGAACATGGATGCAAAAATCCTCAACAAGACATTAGCCAACCAGATCCAACAATACATTAAAAAAATTATTCACCATGACCAAGTGGGATTTATACCTGAGATGCAGGGCTGGTTCAATATCCACAAAACAATCAATGTGATTCATCACATCAGTAAAATAAAGGACAAGAACCACATGATCCTATCAATAGATGCAGAGAAAGCATTGGACAAAATACAGCATCGTTTCTTAATAAAAGCCCTCAAGAAAGTAGGGACAGAAGGAGCATACCTCAAGATCCTAAAAGCCATATATGAAACACCCAATGCTAATATCACCCTCAATGGGGAAAAACTGACAGCTTTCCTTCTAATGTCAGGAACATGACAGGAATGTCCACTCTCACCACTGTTACTCAACATAGTATTGGAAGTCTTAGCCTCTGCAATCAGACAACACAAAGAAATAAAAGGCATCCAAATCAGCCAGGAGGTCAAACATTCACTCTTTGCAGATGACATGATACTCTATATGGAAAACCTAAAAGATTCCACCAAGAAACTGCTAGAACTGATCCATGAATTCAGCAAAGTCGCAGGATATAAAATCAATGCATAGAAATTGGTTGCATTCCTATACACCAATAATGTAGCAACAGAAAGAAAAATCAAGGAATCAATCCTATTTACAATTGCACCAAAAATCATAAAATACCTAGGAATAAACCTAACCAAAGAGGTGAAAAATCTATACACTGAAAACTATAGAAAGCTTATGAAAGAAATTGAAGAAGACACACACAAAAAAAAAAAAAAAAAAAAAAATGGAAAAAGATTCCATGGTCCTGGATAGGAAGAACAAATATTCTTAAAATGTCAACGCTAGCCAAAGCAATCTACATATTCAGTGAAATCCCTATCAAAATACCACCAGCATTCTTCACAGAGCTAGAACAAACAATCTTAAAATTTGTATGGAACCAGAAAAGACCCCACAAATCCAAAGCAATCTTGAAAAACAAAACCAAAGCAAGAGGCATCACAATTCTGGACTTTAAGATGTATTACAAAGCTGTAATCATCAAGACAATATGGTACTGGTACAAAAACAGACACTTAGATCAATGGAACAGAATAGAGAACCCAGAAATGGACCCACAAATGTATGGCCAACTAATCTTTGACAAAGCAGGAAAGAATATCCAATGGAGTAAAGACAGTCTCTTCAGCAAGTGGTGCTGGGAAAACTGGACATGCAGAAGAATGAACCTGGACCACTTTTTTACACCATACACAAAAACAAACTCAAAATGGATGAAAGACCTCAATGTAAGACAGGAAGCCATCAAAATCCTCAGGGAGAAAGCAGGCAAAAACTTCTTTGACCTCACCTGCAGCAACTTTTTTTTTTTTGAGATAATATATATTTTTTAATTTTTATTTATTTATTTATTTTTTAATATATGAAATTTATTGTCAAACTGGTTTCCATACAACACCCAGTGCTCATCCCAAAAGATGCCCTCTTCAATGCATCTATTGGGACCTCATGAAGATATAAAGCTTCTGCACGGTTGCCCCATTCCCACCCTCCATCAACCCTCAGTTTGTTCTCAGTTTTTAAGAGTCTCTTATGCTTTGGCTCTCTCCCACTCTAACCTCTTTTTTTTTTCCTTCCCCTCCCCCATGGGTTTCTGTTAAGTTTCTCAGGATCCACATAAGAGTGAACACATATGGTATCTGTCTTTCTCTGTATGGCTTATTTCATTTAGCATAACACTTTCCAGTTCCACCCACGTTGCTACAAAGGGCCGTATTTCATTCTTTCTCATTGCCACGTAGTACTCCATTGTGTATATAAACTACAGTTTCTTTATCCATTCATCAGTTGATGGACATTTAGGCTTTTTCCACAATTTGGCTATTGTTGAGAATGCTGCTATAAACATTGGGGTACAAGTGCCCCTATGCATCAGTACTCCTGTATCCCTTGGATAAATTCCTAGCAGTGCTACTGCTGGGTCATAGGGTAGGTCTATTTTTAATTTTCTGAGGAACCTCCACACTGTTTTCCAGAGTGGCTGCACCAGTCTGCATTCCCACCAACAGTGCAAGAGGGTTCCCGTTTCTCCACATCCTCGCGAGCATCTATAGTCTCCTGATTTGTTCATTTTGGCCACTCTGACTGGCGTGAGGTGATATCTGAGTGTGGTTTTGAGTTGTATTTCCCTGACGAGGAGCGATGTTGAGCATCTTTTCATGTGCCTGTTGGCCATCTGGATGTCTTCTTTAGAGAAGTGTCTCTTCATGTTTTCTGCCCATTTCTTCACTGGATTATTTGTTTTTTGGATGTGGAGTTTGGTGAGCTCTTTATAGATTTTGGAAACTAGCCCTTTGTCTGATATGTCATTTGCAAATATCTTTTCCCATTCCGTTGGTTGCCTTTTAGTTTTGTTGATTGTTTCCTTTGCTGTGCAGAAGCTTTTTATCTTCATGAGGTCCCAATAGTTCATTTTCAGCAACTTCTTATTCAACACGTCTCCCGAGGCAAGGGAAACCAAAGCAAAAGTGAACTATTGGGACTTCACTGTAATAAAAAGCTTCTGAACAGTGAAGGAAACAACCAGCAAAACTAAAAGGCAACTGATGGAATGGTAGGAGATATTTGCAAATGACATCTCAGATAAAAGGTTAGTATCCAAAATCTATAAGAACTTATCAAACTCAACACCCAAAAAACAAATAATCCAGTGAGGAAGTGGGCAAAAGACATGAATAGACACTTCAAAGAATACATCCAGATGGCCAACTGACACATGAAAAAATGCTCAACATCACTCATCATCCGGGAAATACAAATCAAAGCCACTTTGAAATACCACCTCACACCTGTCAGAATGGCTAAAATGAACAACCCAGGCAACAACAGATGTTGCTGGGATGTGGAGAAAGAGGATCTCTTTTGCGCTGCTGGTTGGAATGCAAACTGGTGCAGCCACTCGGGAAAACAGTATGGAGGTTCCTCAAAATATTAAAAATAGAAATACCCTAGGACCCACCAATTGCACTACTATTTATCCAAGGGATACAGGTATGCTGTTTCAAAGGGGCAATTGCACCCCAGTGTTTATAGCAGTACTATCAACAATAGCCAAAGTATGGAAAGAGCCCAAATGTCCATCGATGGATGAATGGATAAAGAAGAAGTGGTATATATATATAAAGGAGTATTACTCGGCCATCAAAAAGAATGAAATCTTGCCATTTGCAATTACATGGATGGAACTAGAGGGTATTATGCTAAGTGAAATTAGTCATAGAAAGACAAATATCATATGACTTCACTCATATGAGGACTTAAGATACAAAACATATGAACATAAGGGAAAGGAAGCAAAAATAAAATAAAAAGAGGGAGGGGGACAAAACTTAAATATAGACTCTTAAATATAGAGACTCTTAAATATAGAGAGCAAACAGAGGGTTGCTGGAGGGGTTGTGGGAGGGGGGATGGGCTAAATGGGTAAGGGGCTTAAGGAATCTACTCCTGAAATCATTGTTGCACATATGCTAACTAACTTGGATATAAATTATAAAAAAATATATAAATTATAGAAAATTTAAAAATGCATGTAAAAAAACAAAGAAAAAAAAAAGAAAAAGAAAATCTGTAAGTCTAATGCAACATGTCAGGGACATACTGTTTCTCAAATTGCCTAATCCCAGACTACAATCACAGATGTGAACTGAGTATGTAATTTTTTGACATGTCAATAATGGCTATTAATTATAGCTTTATATTTTAGTATTAAAAATTGCCATTTATTTTTTTTTAAGTTTATTTATTTTGAGAGAGAGAGAGAGATCATGAGAGCACGAGCAGGAGAGGGAGAGGACAAAGGGAGGGAGAGAGAGGATCCCAAGGAGACTCCATGCTGTCAGCCCAGAGCCCAATGAGGGGCTTGAACTCTAAGTCAGCATCTATGAGATCATGACCTGAGCTAAAACCAAGAGTGGGATGCTTAACTGACCTAGCTACCCAGGTCCCCCCCCCTAAATTGCCATTTAAATGCCACTTGCTAGTGATACATTTTTGGCAGTCTATGCATACATAATTGAAGGGAAGAAATAGTTCATAGCCTATCTTGATTTATACATCAAACTGAAAAAGAAACTTTTGCAAAAAAATAATAAGGAATAGAAAAGATATTGTGCTAGGCACTAAAAATGTAAGCTCTTGAAAGAAAAATAGGTGAGCTAGTTTCTACTTATTTTGATTTTTTTCTTTACCAAGTCTTTATATAATAAAAAGGGCAGCTTTTAAAAAATAATTCAGGAAATGAGAAAGTTGCATAGTTCCTTTTGATTAATATGGCAATGAAAGGGATATAACTTCTTCCTCAAATTTGCTAGAGTTCCTTAAAGAATAAAATTTCAAAACTACTGGAACTGAGACCAAATCACTTTCTAGCATCTTTAGAGAAATCCATACTGTATCCTTAAATTAAAAAGAAAAAAAATCACACTATGAAGCATCAGCATTACTTTCAGGATAGTTCATTTATTTTCTGATCAATTTTTTAGCAAACTTTTCTGGGTAAATCAAGTGTCTTCGTACACTTAAAAAAAGAAAAAGAAAAACAGCTAGAGACTGAATGCATCTCACTTTTTGAGTGTGAACAATAGTGTCTTAGAATCTTGAAGATTTCAAGGAAGCGATGTGTTCAGGTTAACTCAGCAGAGGCCTCATCTACAGACAAATGAGGAAGTGCAGGATTTTGGAATAACAGCACAGTCATCTGAGCAACTATCTTGATGTCATGTCTCTAATTGATCATCATCAGTCACACAGAAAAGTGGGGCACAGAGTGGTCTTTAAATAACCCTCCAGTGACTACAGATGCTGGCGAGGATGTGGAGAAACGGCAACCCTCTTGCACTGTTGGTGGGAATGCAAACTGGTGCAGCCACTCTGGAAAACAGTGTGGAGGTTCCTCAGAAAATTAAAAATAGACCTACCCTATGACCCAGCAATAGCACTGCTAGGAATTTATCCAAGGGATATGGGAGTGCTGATGCATAGGGGCACTTGTACCCCAATCTTTATAGCAGCACTTTCAATAGTAGCCAGATCATGGAAAGAGCCTAAATGTCCATCCACTGATGAATGGATAAAGAAATTGTGGTTTATATACACAATGGAGTACTACGTGGCAATGAGAAAGAATGAAATACGGCCCTTTGTAGCAACATGGATGGAACTAGAGGGTGTTATGCTAAGTGAAATGAGTCATACAGAGAAAGACAGATACCATATGTTTTCACTCTTATGTGGATCCTGAGAAACTTAATAGAAGACCATGGGGGAGGGGGAGGGGGAAAAAAAGGGAGGGAGACAGCCAAACCATAAGAGACTCTTAAAATCTGAGAATAAACTGAGGGTTGATGGGGAGTGGGAGGGAGGGGGCAGTGGGTGATGGGCATTGAGGAGGGCACCTGTCGGGATGAGCACTGGGTGTTGTATGGAAACCAATTTGACAATAAATTTCACATTAAAAAATAAATTAAAAAACCGTTAAAAGAAAAAAAAATAACCCTCCAGTGAGCATGGAACTGTGAGTTTCATAGCCTGTCCTCATAACCATTGAACTATACAGCCTCTCTGCCAAGACCCAGAGAGTCAGAATCAGGTAACAGGGAGCCTAGAGAGCCCAGAGAGTCAGGAATTGAACTTTGTAATCCACTGAGGAGCTGGGGACATCAACTGTAAAACTTCAATTTTGTATCTTTGGGCTTATTTTGTTTATTTACACTATTCAGTTTCTCAAAATTATTAACTGCAAAAAAGAAAAAAAGTTACATTACAAATATGCTGTTCTAAAACATAGTTGAGGGAGGAGAAAATATTCCCAGGTAGGACCATAGGGGCAGCCTTGAGGTGGAGGAGTGATTGGGCTTCTCTGTGTTGTCCAGAGGGATGTTAGAAGAGCCTTTACCCTTGACTCAAGATGGCCAAAATCTAAACTCTGGTTCATACATTCAAGCTGGGGATTCTAAGGAGGGTGATTTTTTTTCTTTCTTTTTAAAGAATAACCAGTCTAAGCTGAAGGCTTTCTCCTCTTAAGGCAAGAACTTCTTGCAGGAGGGAGGGTGGCTTATGGATTTGGCGGAAGCTGAAATGGGGAGACTGGAAAGGAAGGAAGGAAATGGGAGAGACAGATCTTAAAAGGTTTGTGCGGAAAGAGAAAAAAGGATTAACTTTTGACCAGCTGAGTCCAAGAGTAGAAATTTAAGAAGGGAACTATCTAAACAGATCTCTGGGGTGTATATGGATATTTTTCTGATGGATCACACCCTGTTGAGTTCCCAGGTGATTCAGTTTAATTGTAGTCATATTAAGATTTAAGATCTATTATTTGATTTGCCCCCTGACACTCTGATTAAATCGGCACCCTGTAACACCACGTTTTCCAAGATGCTTGATTTATGGTTTTAAAGAATGGAAAGCAATTGCCTAAGAGTAAGAGGGAGATCATGAAAATGAGTCTGAAATAGGAATTACAAGTGTTGTGAGAATAAAGTGCCTGGAATATGATGCCTTGGAGAATTGAAAGCAGCAGCCCCTTGTAATCCCCTGAACATTGTCACACTTTCTAAAAGTTAAAAGATTCAATTTAAAAATGGTTTATTCTCTGGAATAATCGTCCAAACCCTTTCATAGACTTTCACTGTCAACCTCATCTTTGTTCCGATTGATTATCCTAATACCCCTTCCTTTCAAATGCATGCTTGAGTCTCTTCTGAAATGGAATGGCTTTGTGAAGTTTGTTTTCTTTTGGTTAAAAGCTCACCTACCACTGTGGATCCTAAAGCAGTTCTTGAGGGTGTATGTGGGGGAATCTTGGGTTGAACTGTCTGCTGATATGTCAAGAAATGAGATGCGGTAGTTCCTGGGCTCTGGCTGACGATCTCCTCATTTCTTCCTGAGTACACACAAAAGCCATATTTCAAATTTTCTTCTATCCACCCCCTACCTTCCCCCACCCCCTGCACAGCTGAATTAGACAGAGGCAGTGTTATGTGAGATACCCAGAATGAAAGGGTGTGAAAAACGACTTCAAACTTGCAGGCTGGAAATGAGGTGTTATCTTTCCTCCTCAGACACACAATTTATATAGGATTTAGAGTCTTTCCTGAAAAGAGAGCAGAGGTCTCTGACACTCATAATGAGACTGGAACCTTGTCAGTAGCCAAGAGGAAGTCCCATGGAGACCGAGCTGCCAAGATCAAGTAGGTTTGGGTAACACTGCTATAAGCTGTTTGTCACCAGGAATGTCACAGGTATCGTGTCAGGTATGAGGCAAGAGGACATTGTTTCATGGTTAGAAAATGCATTGAATTGAAAGAGGGCTTTCAGACCTTGGGGCTAAGCGGAGACTTAGGTTAATGGGATAGTCAGCCAGGATCCAGCATTAGGAAATATTTATGTCCATGCGGATCTTTGTAGCAGAAAACTCATCAATCACAGAAGATGAAGCAAGGAGTGCAGTTACTACTGGGTTCACATGTTTAAATCACACCTGCATGTAGATAGAAAGGTCAGTATGTGCTCTAATTATGTGTTTAGGCTTAGGGGGAAATGACAGGGTCCAATCAGCTAGATGCTGTGAAATGCAGCTTACTGAAACTGAAATATCTGTGTGAGGCCAATATAGGTCTCAGAGATAGATGGGCAGGAGTTTCTACCAAACCCAGACAGTTCTCAGAGTTTTGAAATCCTTGCTACTAGTGAAGCTACTGATGAAGTATAAAAATAAAACAGCCATGCCTCAGACCAAACAGTGACATTATGACCAGAGCTTTGTGTGACCTTGTGGGCTCAGAGGTGAGGGAGGCAGGAGCCAGACCGCTGAAGCCAGATCCTTAGCCAGCAAGTTGTAGGTGACCAGGGCAATAGATTCTTACTGTGTCAGGAGCCCCTACCTAGCCAGATATCAGGGTTGTGCCATGCACCCCCAGATTTGCTTTCTTTATTCCAGGACATTTCCCTAATGAGATTGTTGCCCACACTTCAGCAACAGTCCCTGGCACTGGGCAGACCTCAGTGTGACAGAGACATTGTGAAGTCAATCCAGAAACACATAGGCTCCAGAGAGGGTAACACCCCTTGACCTCACCCCCAATTTGTCTGAGCTGCAGTGAGGAAGGACAGCTAACGGCAGAGTGCAATTATGAGGTCAAAAAAGGTAAATACCCTGTCATTTTCTCATGCAAGACCCCATGATGCAGTGGGAAGAGAGAATTCAATTCTGATGTTGCCTTTTAGATAGTTACCAGTTTTCCAGTCTCAAAGTAAGCTCATTCTTATACCAGTTCTAAATACACACATGTACACACACACTCACATATACAGTATATATACATATATTCACACCTATGTGTGTTGTGTATCTACATTGCAACATATGTTTATATTACATAGTATATATCTAACGTATGAGTTATTTTCCAGGTAATAGAATTTATTTATTCATTCCCCTTTTTATTTCAACAAATAGTCAGTTTTCACAATGATGCAGATACTATTTTGAGTGCCAGGAATGTAAGTCAGGCAGGATTTCTCCTTTCACGGAATTCATCTTCAAGTTTGGGGAGACACAAAATCAAGAAGTAATAAAGTAAAATAATTCAAAGCAATAATAATTGCTATGAAGAAATTAAAACAGAGAACTATAATTGAAAATGCCTGAAGTGAGTTGGTCAGGTTAGGCATGACCTTGGCTAAAGATTTAAAAATTTCACCCTTCCATCATTTTTTCCAAATTCTGTCCTCTATTTGGGTTCTTCCCTTTATGTTCCATCAACCAGGAATGCAAAGAGGGTAGACTAAGACAGGAGGCCAGAGTTTTGCCATATGCTGGAACCACAGAGCTTAGACTAAGGGAAGGGAAAGCCTTGGGGTCCTTTAAACCCCCCAGGGCTTCTCTCTGGCCCTGCTTTATCCTTTCACACTGAGTCTAGATGTGATGAGCAGAAGCAGCCTCTGTACCTGCTCCTGATTGCTCCTGTCCTGGCCAGTTTTCTCCAATAAATGCT
Organism: Panthera leo; assembly: GCF_018350215.1. Classification (NCBI taxonomy): domain Eukaryota; kingdom Metazoa; phylum Chordata; class Mammalia; order Carnivora; family Felidae; genus Panthera; species Panthera leo. The sequence continues at coordinate 139,101,581 of NC_056680.1, forward strand.
GTGCTGGGTCACGTATGTGTACCAACAGGTCATAATACGTGTTTGCTGTTTAGATGCATGTTAAGGTGTATTTATAAATTTTTTTTGGCAGATGGGTTTATAATAAGGAAGAATTATACATATCATAAATGTTTAACAATTGAATATTGATTAAATAACTTATATATGTAAATATGACATAATGAGGAAGAATCATGTTGTTCTGAGAAAAAAAAAACTGTATTTTACCGAATCTATAACCCATATATATTTCTTTTCATCTATCCATCCATCCATCCATCCATCCATCCATCCTTCCTTCCTTCCTTCCTTCCAATTAACTTTGTTATTAACGTTGAATAAGCCATTTTTTCCCATGAAGTATGTATCATGTTATTTCAAGGACTTGATAACAGTATCTAATCCTGTTAAAGTGACTCCATTTCATGACTTTGCACTGTATCTAAAACGTTCACTGGTCTCGCTCATTTAAGTTTTTGATCCCTTAAGACTGCAAATGATTTGATGCTAATCAAAGTAGCCCCAAACATATGCCCTGCAGTGGTGACACTGAAGTATTTTCTTCTGATTAGATGGTCATTAGCCTAATTATTATAGAAATGTTAAGACTTAAGGGTGAACATAGCCAATCAGAATTTTAAACAAGTTGTGATCTGTGTCCATTTAACTCAACTGAATAGCCCAACATGCACTAAATAAATAGAATTTCCTTGTAAGAAAATACTTGGGGTGTGGGGGGAAATGGGAAGATGTTGGTCAAAGGGAACAAACTTTCACTTATAAAATAAATAAGTTCTGGTGACCCAAGGCGCAGCATGATGACTATAGTTAACTATACTGTATTGTATACTTGAAAGTTGCTAAGAGAGGAGATCTTAAATGTTCTCTCTCTCTCTCTCTCTCTCTCACACACACACACCCACACACACACGCACGCGCGCGCACGTAACCGTGTAAGGGGATGGAGGTGTTAACTAATCTTATTGTGGTAATCATTTCACAATATATACATATATCAAATCATCACGTTGTACACCTTTTATACCATACGTCAACTCTATCTCAACAAAGCTAGGAAAACAAAGAAAACCCAGAGGAATACTAAGAAGCCACATCCTTAGAAAAAAAACAATCTGTGGGTGGGTGGCTCTAAGTGACTTACAGAAGTAGCCCAGAGGCTGGGTAATTTCTGATGGCTGCTGGTAGAAGCAAAAGCATGAGGGTAACAACGTGCGCAGGTGTGAGTAATTAATTCCAGCAGCGACTGTGGATGAATATTAAGTGAAGATCCAACTATTGGGAAGGGAGCTTCTTTCTAACTTACACTGTGTTCATATGACAATAAGCATGATTAGAAATACACAGAGATTTATAAACAGAAAATTATTCTTTACGTAACAGTTCTTTTGTTTGTTGGGATAGGTGCTCCAATTGTAGGGATGAGTGTTGATTTCCATTCAGAAGCAATTCATCTTGGTTTCCATTAACCAGTTTAGAGCCTGGTTCAAAATGAAGTTAATTTTATTTATATGATGCCTTCTGGCTTCTGGGTACCTAAAGAAACATAAATTATATTCTAAGAGCAAGGTGTTAAAAAAGCTTCTCAACTTCCAAACAAACAAAAAACCAAAAAGGACTAGAGGTGGGAGTCGGGGAGCGTTTGAGTCGGGAATGAAAACCAAAGTCCTTGATTTTTGGTAACAAAGCTCATTCTGTGATATATGGAAGTGGGGAACAAACCAGCAGCTCTATCAGTGCATATCATTAAAAAGAAGAAAAGTTTTTAAGGACTTCACCTTCACGTCTAACCAAAAAGCAAGACATGATTCACAAGACCTATGGTTCTTCAGGTCACTTGAGCCATATGGTGACTTGATTTCATGTGAAAATCAGTTTTGTGTTTTGATCACAATAGTCAGTAGGAATATACTGCAAAACAAATTGACATCTTGTATTTAAAAAAAAAATTTTTTTTTAACGTTTATTTATTTTTGAGACAGAGAGAGACAGAGCATGAACGGGGGAGGGGCAGAGAGAGAGGCAGACACAGAATCGGAAGCAGGCTCCAGGCTCCGAGCCATCAGCCCAGAGCCCGACGCGGGGCTCGAACCCATGGACCGCGAGATCGTGACCTGAGCTGAAGTCGGACGCTTAACTGACTGAGCCACCCAGGCGCCCCATTTTTAATGTGTACTTATGTGGAGATCTGCCTTAGAGGAGGCCTCCCAGGGAGGCCATTCTGTGACTAAACCTTCTTGTATATAGTTAAAATAAGTTCATTTTCTACCAAATTTTATTTTGTAGAAGGTCATACTGTGGAGACACTCTAGTTCAGCAGTAATTAAAATGGGCCCATGACCAAGACAACCTGAACATTCCTCTCAGCTTCCTGACTTTAGACAGACTTCTTCCTGACTCCAGGATCCTGACCTCCCTTTTCTCAGAGCATTTGCTTTAGAAAACATGTAAATTCTTTCTCTGCTCCTTTGAGATATAAACCTTTTAGAAACCTCTTGCCAGTTTTAAACCCAGGAATGTCTTTCTCCAGGGTCTGGGAGTTGTTTCTTTGAAATGTAATCATCAGGGAAATAGGGCCATACTTTCTGTGGGAGAACAGGAGGCTAACTTGTAAGTTCTATGGGTGAACACAGATGGCCTAATCACAGAAAAACATTTGCAAACTCAGGAATAACTCAGTGGCTTCACACATTTCATTAACCAACCTTTCCTCCTAATGTCCTCCAATACTCTTTCAAAAGCTCACCCCAGTGCTTCAAAACTCTCCTGCCTTTTATTTCAACAGAGATGAATTCAAACGCAGTTCTGGCCTGGCTCCCTGTTGCAACAGCTTAGCACAAAATCTTCCTTACTTGTTTGACTTTGGTGGAATTTTTGCTTTGACACCCAAATGTGAATTCTGTGGTAGGCATGAGAGCCTCTACTGTCCCTACAAGCTGTCTCATATAATTAGTGTGACCAGAAGGTGGAGGATGGGGACAGGCCTTGATGAGAAAAGAATTTGTTTGCATGTAGTGATGGGTCTCTACCACTTTGTCTACTCAGTCTTGATGAAAATAATAGAACAGAACTACATTTCATAATATGTATAACTATTTTATCACAAATAGTTTGACAATCTCTGGTGTTAATAATTCATTCTTTCAGGAATGTTATTGGCTGGAATAGGGAAGAGTATTTATATCCCCTATATCCTACAGGCTGTTGGAGAGAAAAAGAGAGAGAAAAAGCAAGTGAGTAAGCTATGTTGGCACACCCTCATTCTTGTATACTTATAAGAAATCAGTCTAGGCTTATCGAGGTACCTGAGAGCAAATATCAGGGACCATAGCAAAGAAAGCCACAAACCAGGGGGAGCTTTCTGCCCTCATGTTGTTTCAGACTTAAGGTTGTGGGAAATAGGTTCAAGAATTCCTTATACTTACACAAATATGTTAAAAAAAAAAAAAAAAAAAAAAAGCTTAGGGTGGAAACCTGCCACCACAGGGAGAAATTGCCCAAGATTAGTTAGCGAGATATTATAATGGGATCACGAGTAACTTGTTATATCATCTGCAGGAAACTACTTTCCATCTGGCACCAATATACTTTGATCACAACTTCAAATTCCACTTGCCCCCCAGGCCCTTTGCTTCTTAGACACACAAGTTAACGATTACTATCTGTTTTCTTCTGCACGTTCACCACATGTGTAAGATCTTGATATCTCAATAAAATACCCCTGTTCGGGGCTCTTGTCTCCTCCCAGACATGAGCCTCTCTCATATTCAATTCTGCATCTGTTCTCTTGCTGGACAAGAGAGAACTCCAGACTCATAGTCTGTGACATAAGGTAGTGATCGTAAGGAGTGTTATTTTTGGAAAACATCATTTGTAGGTAGGTATCTGGTGCCTGTCCATTATGAACCAAGGTCCTTGAAATTCTTCAAAAACTAAGGAGTTGTGAAACTGTTAAATATATCACTATTTAAACTTCCCTTTTCTTGAGACTTCTTATTACTGTTTGTCTCACAAAGCAGCCCCAGTAGAATATGATTAAACCAGTAGAAAAGGAGTTCGGCTGTGGTGGTGATAATGGCACTGGTGTGGAGAGAGGAGTGAAGTTTAGAATCATACAAAGAAAAATAAAGGTGCAATTGTCATCATCAGCCATTACCTAATTAGGCTGTTCTACTCTTTTCTGTATCTCTCTCTCTTAAAATTTAATAAGCATTAAAAAAAAAGATAGCAAGTTTAATTGCTTTATTTATAAGTCAAAGATGAATTTCACAGATAACTAGCAAATTGCCTAATGCTCGAAAGTTCTAAGTAAATTTCTTGAGTTAAAGTCAGTCTTTATTGCTGATTAAATACTCTGAGAGTTCTGCTATGAGCTGGGTCTGGGGGCAGTGAGATAGGAGAGGCTTTTGTTTATGACAAAAACAAACTTTGATGCCCAAAGAAAATAAAGAGTTTCTCTAAATCAACAGCAAATCAGAACCAGACATGGGCTGATCTTTGGAAGAACTCAGAGATGTCAGAGTCTGCATCTGTTTGAAGTTACTTCAGCTGAAGTTCAGTCAGAGGCTTTCTTTGAAGATCTAGTCTGAAGAGTTACTTCACCTTTGTAGGTTCCTAGGATTTCAAGACCCTAAACTACATCGAAGGGTAAACCTAATTCCTGCACCACTTTAAGGTCAAAAGTCTTTCACATATATTCATTGTTTTGGAGAAAGTGCTTCCCCAGGTGGTCCCATGAGTATTTTCCTCATCTTCTATGAGAGGTGAGTATAGAGGGTGAGGTATAAAGGCATCCCTTCTGTGGTCCCTCTCAAACTATTTCTGAGGCATTGCTTTTAGAGGGGACAACCTTCCTGGTGCAGAAACTCCAGCTGCATTATGAAGTTCAAATATGCTGTGAACATGCATTTCCAGGGACAGTTTTGGGGGGGGGGGTGGAGCACTGAAGTCCCCTTTTGCTCAGGTTGCTATGAAAGGAACTCCCCAACTTCTGAGGCGTCTACTAAGTGCATACAGAATCTAAAAGAATTCTATGTTATTAAGCCAGAAGGTTTTAGACTCATAACTAATAAATATTAGAGATAATATTTTCAAAAAACTTTTCTATTGATAATACCTTATATCTTTATAGCTCTTAATCATTTAGAAAATATTTTTGGGGCGCCTGGGCGGCTCAGTCGGTTGGGCGGCCCACTACAGCTCAGGTCATGATCTCGTGGTCTATGAGTTCGAGCCCCACATCGGGCTCTGTGCTGACAGCTCGGAGACTGGAGCCTGCTTCTGATTCTGTGTCTCCCTCTCTCTCTGCCCCTTCCCTGCTTGCTCTGTCTCTGTCTCTCTGTCAAAAATAATAAACATTAAAAAAATTTTTTTAAAAAGAGAAAATATTTTCACAAACATTATTTTGATCTACAAATTTCATAGTTACCAGCCACCCATCCATGATTGTATTTATTTAATAATTAATTTTCAGTAATTACTAAGCATCAGATAATTTTGAGTGATTATTAAGCATCACCAAGGGGCCACCTGGGGAAGAACTACAGGAGTTACATATTTATAAATTTATTTTTTTGAATTGAGGAAATTGAGGATAAGGGAGAGTAAATGACTAATTCAGCATCACAAGAGAGTAACTTTTAGATACAGGGTTTATACCCAGAAAGTAAGACAAATTCAGGACTCTCCTCATTACTTTTAGATTTGAAAAGCAGTTTACTCTGGCAGGGCAAAAGACTAAGGCCCTGTGCCTGTTGCTGCTAAGGTAAATTTGAGATTTAAGTATTTTTCTTCTTTTTTTCCTTCCATGGTGGGATGGTTCCACCTTTTCCTTCCATGGGGGTGGGAAGGCTAGCTCGGGAACAAGAAAAACCTTGTGATATCTTTGTTTCATCATATCTAGAGGGAGAGGAAGTGGAAGAAAGAACTGAGTCAGGTACATAATGTCAACTTATATCTCCTTATATTAATGGGTCTAAAATTATGTAATCACTATTCTTTGACTTGTATGTGCCCTGGAATATTAGCTCCAAATAAAACTTGTGCTTTTATTTCTTAAAAGCATTTCTCATAAGAAGCTCACAAGGTTAAAAAAACTAGTTCTCTTCCTAATTTTTATAACAATGTAGTAAGGAAACAGTTCTACAGGAAATTGAAATTATTTGGACAATGCCAGAAAAGTGTGAGACAGAAGATTTTATCTATATCCATAAACTGATTTAAATACATTTGAATTTAGCCAAAGTATCAGATAACACGATAGTGTTAATTTTAGAACGTTATTGATTTTTAGATTATATTGTATTAATTCTGGATTCACCTTCTTCTTTTAGATAATATGACCATATTTCATAAGAGTCTAGTTGCAGTCCCCTTTTCTTCCAGCATTTATGTAGTGCCAGCAAGGAAGCGTTGCCATATCTATTGGTCAGGATAAACTGGGTTATCCTGTGGTAAAACATTAGCCATGAATTCCAATAGTTAAAGACAATAAAGACTTGTTTCTGTATCAAAGCTGGGCAGAGGCAGGCTTTGCTCCACAGATGGTCACTCAAGGATTCTGGTTAAGGGAGGCCTTGACATTTCAACATCAGGTTTCAGGGTTTGCTGAGGCGGGGAAAGAGGGAGACTGGAGAATTGCACAGGAAGATTTACTGCCTCAACCTGGAAGTAACACAAGTCATTTCCATTCACATTTCTTTAGCCAAGACTAGTCCCACTGGCCTGGCTACCTAACTCCTAGGAAGTTTAGTTTCCCATATGTTCAAGAAGGACAGGAGAACAGGATACGTAGAATTTATCTTAGTGTGTTTGTGATAATCACAGCACATTGATGGGATTTGAGAGTGGAGAAGAAGAAAAAGTGTGTAAACCAATTGTCTAAATAAAAGAAAACACAGCTGGTTACTAGACACTATGTATAATTCTTTTTAGTTCAAAGTCTATGTGTATCGATCCATATTGTTGATACATGATAAAGGAGTTCTTTACATATTTTATTACTCGGAGTTCTCTAGAGAAACAGAACCAATAGGGTGTGTGTATATCTATGGAAAAGTATCTACTTTAAGAAATTGACTCATTTGATTATTGAGGCTGGCAAATTCAAAATCTGCAGGGTGGGCGGCAGACTGGAGATCCAGAAAGAACCAATGCTGTACTTCAAGTGTACAGGCCACTTGCTGCAGAATTCCCTCTTGCTAGGAGGAGGTCAGTCTATTGTTTTCAGGAATTCACCTGATTGGAAGAGGCCCATCCACATTAAGGAGAGTAACGGGCTTTATTCTATGTTACTATTTTAAATGCTACTATCATCCAAAACAATGATTATCAAAGAATTATCCAGAACAATGTTTGACCGCATATCCGGACACCATGGCCTGGCCAAGTTGACATATAAAATTAATCATCACACATACTCAAGTATAATTCCACTGGCTATGAGAGCAAGGAAGATGTATTTGCCCTTATGACCAGTGCCCTCAGCACGAAATATTCTTTTATATCCATGTCAAGATTTATGATTCCTTAAGAATCAATATGATCAGTAATAATCCCTTCAGAATTACCGAAGATCAGTTGGCTGTTAAATATTAAGCTTACAAATGAAGTCTAAAACCTAATGACACTGCTATCCTGATTAAATTAAATAAAGTTCAGTAAATTCCTTTACAGCATTAGTTCTTTTCAGATTCTTAATCACTAAACCATTCCAAACTTTTATAAAGGTTTTCCCTAGATTTTTTCCTTCAAGTATGAAAATATTTCTACCTACTTAAATAAAATTTTTAAGTGTGTATTAAAATTAGACTCCTTTCTATGTTAAGAACTAGGTACTTAGAATTGAATTGCGTGTTGAAAAGTAGGAAGGGTATTGTTGCCTGAAGAAAAGTCATCCAACTTCTTAAAGCAGAAGAAAAGAAGAAACTATCATCTATCACATAATGGCTGAAACAGAGGGCTTCATGGAATATGGTTTTCAATAGTTTTACTTTTGTAAAGAACACTGGGAAAGCACTTAATCTGTGTCTCTGAATTAATAAAACAAGGGTAATCATGCTGTCACCTATTTTGAGAGCTCTGGATGAGGACTAACAGGATAATGTCGGTAAATTGCTTTGAGACTCTCAGATGCAGGGCAGGGGGTAAGAAAGCAGTTAGCTCAGTACCGATGACAATATACTCACAGACGTGCAAACGGGTCCACACGCTTGTAACAGGCACTTACATGTATATATGTCATAATGGTTCTGCATGCTCCTGTGTCGTCTGGAACGGGGTTCTCAGCCCCAGCACCTTTGACATTTTGGGTCACACGGTTTGCTGTGAGGGCTGTTGTATGCACTTCAGGATGTTTAGCAGCATCCTGGTCTCTACCCACTAGATGCCAGTGGCACCGCTCACTTCATTTGTGACAACCAAAAACGTCTCCAGACATCGTCAAATGTCCCCTGGGGGGGCCAAAGTCCCTCTGGTCTAGAACCACTGATTTAGAGGCTAAGACAGAACCAATGGCAGGCAGTTAAAATATGGGAAAATTCATACATTAGCCTAAAAGGGAGCTTTTAAATTAAAAAGAGAATGAACCAGTAAAAATGATAGTTTAAAGGAGATTTTTTTTTTTGAACTTGATAAGCTGATCCCCCCCTCCCAGATTTATATTGGAGGAAAAAAGGACAAAAATAACTAAAATAATTTAGAACAAAATTGGTAGGGGACTTTCCCTTTTGATTAATTATTACATTAATTAAGGCAGGGTACTATTGAAACAGAAACAGACATATAGCCCAATGGAACATGATAAAGAACCTAGAAACAAACACGAACACAAGACACCCCTTACCATTTGTAGGAGCTAGGGCAAGAGTGCAAATGGAAACCCATATACCATTTAAGTAAGCTAGCAAACAAATAAGTGAAATATGTTTTATCTTTTTAATTTGACACATACACATTCATATGTATATATATTTGGAAGGCAAGGTCTGAATTTATAATTCTCGGATTGTTTGAGTTCTGTCTCAGAATGTGGTGGTACAGGACGCATAGGCCTCTGACTCCTGCTTCTGAGTCTTGGCCTGACCCTATTCTCTTCCCATTCCTAAAGGTTTCATGCACGCCTAGTGTGGACACTAGCCTGAACATCCAAGCCCTTCCCATGGATCCACCAACACAGCCTCCACTTGGTCAGCCCTCCTGCTTATTGGTGGTCTGGTCTCCTCTTAAGGAAAGCAAATTGTGCAGGCCCTATACCTGCAAGAGGGTTCAGAGTTGTTTGGACATGAAATTCCGGGATCCAGGGTATCCAACACTAGGTAGGTTGAAAACTGGGACAGGGCTCTGGGTGGGTATGTCTCTTGCCTTGCTGCCTGCTCTCATCATAGGAAGGGATGTGGCTGGAGAGGGACCATTGCAGACATTCTGAAGCATGGGTCCTCAGCTAGAGGCTCCCCTACTTGGAGTCCATGGTGATATTGCACAAACATAGATGGAAATATTTTATATGAAAGAGTCTTTCAAACCAGTGAGGAAAGATAAGGGCATTTAACAAACAGTACTGGAAGAATTGGTCATTTATATAGAAAAAAAATTTATACCTTTTATAAATTTATATCCATTATATCTTTTCCTTACAGCAGCCCAACATAAATTCATAGCAAATATTAGAAGCAAAGCTTTAAAGCTTCATTTTTTTTTAAATATGAGAGAATGACTATGATGTCAGGGAGAGTATCATGTTGAGCCACAGGGGAAAGTCAGACAGATGTGACATAAAATCTATCACCACAGGTTCATAATTGATATCCTGAGATATCAGGAGAAATTAAAAGAGAAATTTAAAAGAATATTTAGTTGTCTGTAAATATTCACTAAGAACATAGTATAGGGTCTCAATTCAAAGAAGTCTTAATCTATTTTAATGAACAATGAAACTCTTATAGCCACCCTACTGAGGCAGGCCTGACTGTCTCCCCTCCTCCTCAAATTCAGTCGCCATGTCAGGCCGATATGCCACACTAGCACCGATAGGGAACGGAAAGTTGTATTACTCACATAATGAAGCTTTCTGGGGAGAGCAGGGCAGGCACCCAAGCAGATCAAAAAACCTAGAGGCCCAGTCTAATAATGAGAAAAAAAACATTAGACAAATCCCAATAGAGTGACATTCTACAAACTACCTGACCAGTACCTCTCAAAACTGTCAAGATCATCAAAACAAAGAAAGTCTGAGAAACTGTTAGGAGAGCCGAAGGAGATATGACAACTTAATGCGAGCTTATCCTGGAACAGAAAAAGGATGTCAGGTAAAACTAAGGAAATAGGATTAAATAATGCACTTTAATTAATAATAATGAACCAATATTGGCTCACTAATCACAATATACTGTACTAATTAAGGTGCTAATAATAGGGGAAATTGGGTGCAAAACATAAATGTTACACTGTCTTTGCAATTTTCTATAAATCTAAAATTATTCTAAAAATAAAATTTATTTAAAAACCTTATTAAAACTTTATTTAAAAAAAAACTGGAACCAATGGGTCAATGAAAGAGAATAGAGTCCTGAAAACAGGGATTATTCTTATAATGGGAGTTTGGCATGTGAAAAATCAATGGGGAAAATATTAGACTTCTCAAGTTATTGAGACAATTGCCCTATTACTGGGGCAATAGATGTATTCATACTGAAAAATTAAAAATAGATGCTTATTCTCAGTATTTACAAAAACAAATTAAATTCGTTTAAAAACAAAGGTGAAGGGGCGCCTGGGTGGCTCAGTCGGTTAAGCGTCCGACTTCAGCTCGGGTCACGATCTCACGGTCCGTGAGTTCGAGCCCCGTGTCGGGCTCTGGGCTGATGGCTCAGAGCCTGGAGCCTGCTTCTGATTTTGTGTCTCCCTCTCTCTCTCTGCCCCTCCCCTGTTCATGCTCTGTCTCTCTCTGTCTCAAAAATAAATAAACGTTAAAAAAAATTAAAAAAATAAAATAAAAAAATAAAAACAAAGGTGAAAAGCAAAACAAATATTTTAAAAGAAATTATAGGGAATAACTTCATAAGTGGAGTAGAGAAAGCTTTTTTTAAATAAGATACATATAGAATATAACACAAAGGAAACATTAATTTGATAAAAATTAATGAGGATTAAAAGCTAATTCAATGAGGACTTAAATCTAAAAACTTTAACTCCATAAAACAAAGCAGACAAAAGAAAAATATGGTCATTCACCAGGACAAGATAAACACAAGTACAAGTGTCGAAGGATTACAAGCAAGAAAATATAAATATATTCTACAGTTTAATAAATAAAAGCCAGACAACTCAATAGAAAGATAAATAGAAAAATATATGAACAGGAAATTCATAGAAGAAACGTAAAATATTTATTCTCATTATCAGTCAGGGAAATGCAAACTTCAATCATCAAATACTAATTATCCATTCATCAAATTGGCTAAGATTGTAAGAGAATTGCAAATATCAACTGTTGGAAAGAATGAGGGTTTAAGTGGAAATTATCAATAATTTCAGTGGCAGCAGAAGTTAGTGTAGCACTTTCGAGGATCACTTGGTAACACAGAGTGAAGGTGCAGATGCGTCATAGCACAAGGCACCTACTGTTCAGAAATTCTCACCTAAGTGCAGAAGGAGGTATGAAGAAGGCTTTTCACTGCAGTATCATTTCTAATAATGAAACCTTGCAAATGACCTCAATGTATATCAGTGGAGGCAAGGCAAATACTTCATGGTATATTCTCACAAAGGAATTTTCTACATTCATTATAAATGGAGGAAATACGTGTATTATCATGTTATATTTAATATATATTGTTAAGGGAAATACACAAACTAAAGAAGCGTGTATGAACACAAGCCAATTTAAATTCATGTTTGCCTGGTGCAGCCTCTCTGGAAAACAGTGTGGAGGTTCCTCAAAAAATTAAAAATAGACCTACCCTATGACCCAGCAATAGCACTGCCAGGAATTTACCCAAGAGATACAGGAGTGCTGATGCATAGGGGCACTTGTACCCCAATGTTTATAGCAGCACTTTCAACAATAGCCAAACTATGGAAAGAGCCTAAATGTCCACCAACTGATGAATGGGTGAAGAAGATGTGGTTTATATATACAACGAAATACTACTTGGCAATGAGAAAGAATGAAATCTGGCCATTTGAAGTAACGTGGGTAGAACTGGAGGGTATTATGCTAAGTGAAATAAGGCAGAGAAAGACAGATACTATATGTTTTCACTCATATGTGGATCTTGAGAAACTTAACAGAAGACCATGGGGGAGGGGAAGGGGACAAAAAAAGTTACAAACAGAGAGGGAGGGGGGCAAACCAGAAGAGACTTTTAAATACAGAGAACAAACTGAGGGTTTATGGGGGTGGGGGGAGAGGGGAAAGTGGGTGATGGGCATTGAGGAGGGCACTTATTGGGATGAGCGCTGGGTGTTGTATGGAAGCCTATTTGACAATAAATTATATTAAAAAATAAAAAAAATAAAATTATTATGCTGAGTGAAAGAAAAAAGTAGTCATGTTTGCCTAGTCATGAAAACAGATCCCTAAAATTATCATGGCGATGTTTTAGTTAATTTAACTTCAATAACAATAGAAAATGAAAAAAAAAAGGTTTATTAAATTGTTGATAACTTACGATAGTTTTTCTTTCGCCGACAAAAATTCGTGAGATTTCAGTTTTTATTGACACTGGCAAAAGTAGTTTGGCAAAAATTGAGAAAACGACCAAGTTCAGAATTAAACTTTTATTCAACACTGACTTCAGACTTTGTACATTCCTTAAATTTATTAAGATTATATCTTCAGAAAAACTATACTTGTCAAACAATGTTTAAAGACAAGGATTGTTCTGTTTCATTTTCATTTCTGTAACCCCTGTCCTTTGCACAGTTCCTAGAGCAAAGTAATTATACCAATATTGCTGAAGGAAAGAACGAGGGGCGCAGTCACTATAATACAAATGCCTGACAGCAAGCGGTTACGTCCTTGTGGGCCACAATGCAATGCTCTTGGTCGTTCCCATCTATTGAGTTATTTACTATTTTTGTCAATTTGGTCCATTTAAAAAATATTCTACTTCCTTCTTTAAATATGAACATTTAAGGGGCATTTTGTTACAATAGCACTTTTGTTTTCTGTAATAAATTAGATTAATAGTATCTATAATTACAATTAAATGATATATATTAGTAGCCTTAACTGGTAATTCTGACCCCCGGGGGACATTTGACATAGTCCAGAGATATTTCTGGTTGTCCCAAGCGGAGGACGTCTGCTGCTGGCATCTAGCGGGTAGGGGCCAGGAAAGCTGCTAGCCACCCTACAGGACACAGCACAGTTCTTCACATAAAAGACTTAGCAGGACTACAACGTCAGGAGTGCTGTTGTTGAGAAACCCTGATACATACTGAAGGGAGAAGGAAAGACATTCAAAGACCAACTGGTAAGCTACTTCTCCCCACTGAGCCAATGTGTGACAGAAATCAGAATCTCCAAGAACAAGAGATGAGAATGCACATTAAAGGGCTACATATTTATCTTGTTCCTTTGTTTTACTTCTTTCCCCAGTAAGTTTGGCAGAAGCACCCAGTCCTCTTCCCTACACTCTGAGGGAGGGGAAGTGGGGCAGAGCTCGACTGAGGGCAAATATTAACCTCCGTGGTGATCAGAAAGGAGGAGTTTTTGCCCAGAACAGAGGAGACTAAGGGTAAGCCTAAAGAATCTGACTCAAAAGGGAATGAAAACCCTGAATCTCTTGACTCTGCAACCTACAAATAGATACATCACACAGCTAACAAAGGAAGTGTAAGCAGGCGGGCACCAACGTCAGGAAGCAGCTGTCTATCCAGGGACACAAGGCAAGATCCTCCCCACATGGAGGGTCTGGGGACTGTATATGTACTTTCCTTATCTGTTTGAATGTGAACAAAAACCATTAGATCAGTATGCGAAAGCAGTGAGCGAGTACAGCTTTAGTAAACAGCACCAAATGAAGGGAGAAGGAAAAAAAAATAATAAAAAAAACCTACGAGGAACATTTATAATCTTCTACAGTCACCGGCAAGACTTTAAGTGTATTAAAGGCCAAATAATAAATTATGTTTGGCTGCCTTTGCATATTTTTCCATAGGCTATGCAAATAATGACTGAAATTACGCTAATCTAATATGTCGTGGCAATGTTAACTTAATCTTAAACCTAAGGGCCAGAGGAAAATGCTGAAAACTTGTTTATCACTAATCCTGCTGCCTTTGAGTCTGAACTAAACTAATTTTGCCACCTTTAACAAACTGGTGAGGCAAGCATCGAATATATCTCACTGTAGGAAGGTTAAAAATGTTTTTGTGATGACTGTGGAATAAAATATCTGCGTCCAAAATATGTGAGAAGGTACGTGTAAATCCCCCCAAACCATGCCTGCAGCACTGTCCAAACTCACTAAGTGTGAGCTACTATTTTTATTTAATTCTGGGTCCCAAGACTGCTTTGGATCTAATAAGAATCTTGTGACTAGCTGAGTGAAGGAGGTGGTAAGTGCGGTGTTCGGGTCCAGAAGTCTTCATGTGGCTGATGGTAAACATGAGGGGGAAATATCTGAGGGAGAACCTGGTGATACCAGGACCGGTAATGGCAAATGCACAATTGTCATTCTTTGTGTCTGGCAAATGTTCTTCAAGCAACCCCTTTTCGGAGTCAGGAAAAGGGTAAGTAATCTGAATAGAAAAAGAAATCCGAGGAAGAAAAAGCAGTGACACATGCCATCTCCAACAAGAACAGATGAGACGACAGCTTTTAGCCACGTTGAAACTAATGAAGGGAAGAATGTACTAATTATGGTGAATCAGTTGAACATTGTATGAAACTCCACAGAAAAAAGTAGCTCAGGGAAAAAGCACTTGTTCTGATGATAACATCAATAACATAAAATCAGCATGGGACCTATAAGAATAAAACTAGAATCTTACTAAAGCACATGAAACGAGATCTGAACAAATGTAGTACCAAAAAAAATTCATATTGGATATAACCACAAATCAGTTGGTAGCAATAAATGCTGACAGCAAAGAGATGTTACTGGCAAATAACATATAGAACATATGTAACAAACACAACATAACATATAATTCACATTTATTAGAAATTTGTTAGAAATGTTTTTAAACCTTCTAAACATTTTGAACTATCTTTTTGTTATTAGCTGATTTTATTACATTGTGGTTATAAAACATTGTCAAAAACTGATTTATTGTAATTTATTGAGACATGTTTTGTGAACTAGGTCATGATCACTTAATTTGTAAAAAAAAATAATAACGGAGATATAGGGCACAGTTACAAATATAGTAGACAAAATAACAGGCTCATGTTGAAAATTTTATTCTAATAATATTGAAAACTAAGGTGAGTCATTTGTAACAGAGTTTTTAAAAATCTAGATTTACAACATCAAAGAAGAATCAAAACTACTTACTAACCAACAATCTAGTTGGGCAGAGGGATGGAGAGATGGACAAATATGTGATAAAGCAAGCAGAGTAAAATGTTAATGGTGGAATCTAGGTAGTAGGTAGAAGGGCCTTCACTAAAATTCCTTCTACTTTGCTATATGAGAACATTCATAACAAAATTTTGTGGGAAAATTCTAGATATTTATGTAGTCAATTTCTTTCAAGTCTTAGAAGAAAGATAATCTATATCTAATATAAATGATCCCAGAGAATAGAAAAAGTGGGAAAGATACTTAACTCACAGAATAAAAGTATTATAACCTTGATAATAAAGTTGGACGGAGATAAAAAAAAGAAAACAATTATAAAATAATTTTATATATGAGCATTGCTGTAAAACATAAGAAAATAGCTTTATGATATTGGGGGGCAGGGACGTGTTTTTTTATATGAGCGCAGAGTATATCCATAAAGGGCAAAAAGGCAAAACCCACAAAATGTTAAAGGAAACAACACATACGTTTTACTGTGCTAAAATTAACAACTTGGTTCAAAGATAATCCATCATGAAAAACAACAACAACAACAGCCTGCCAAACAGCATGAGGATTGCTATCTAAGGTACAGAATTACTATAAATCAATAAAAATAAATAGCAGAAGGTTAGGGAAAACCTATTTATATACAATTCAAAGAACATGAAATTCCAAGGGCTAGCTAATAAATATATGGAAAAATGTTCAACTTCAGAACATATTAGAAAAATGTTAGAGCAATATCAAGATAAAATTCCTATGAGTATGGCAAGAGTTGAAATGTCTAACAACAAATGTGGAAAAGGATGTGGGCAAATGAGAACTCCTACACATTGCTGTCAGGAGTATAAATGAATACAGCCTCTACTGAAAGCCATGTAGGCAATACCTGGTAAAATTGGAGCTGTCCATGCTCTGGAAATAAGCAATTTCAATTGCATTGATCTTCTCTAGAGAAATTCATACATGTGCACAACGAGCCATGTACAAGAATATTACTGGGGAAAAAATATTTGTCCGTCATTGGGGGAGTTGATAAAATTGTCCTTTAAAATAAAATCTAATGCTATATAGAAATTAAAATGAATAAACTAGATCTACACATATGAATACAGTTATTAAGAAAAATGTACTGTAAAATATACGCACAGAATGATAAAATTTATATAAAACTTAAAAAATATTCTAAACACAGTACTAGAAATTACTTATACATACATACAACTGGAGAAAATGTATGCTAACATGGATAGTCATTACTGTCATGGATAGTCATCACGTGACTCTGGTGGCAGTAATGAGTTTTAGGGGCCTTTAGATGTTATTTGGAATATTCCTGTCTTTTGGAAAAATATATGGGACAAATATCATAAATTGTTATTAATTTTAAAAATTTGCATGGTGGGTTCATGGGACAGTGGGTACGCTGGTGTGGTTACTAATATGTTCTGTGCTTTTCTGTATGTTTGAAGCATTTTATAATTAAAAACTAAAAATAGATATAAAAAATCAATATACATGGAATATATTTCAAAGACTGTAATGGTCATTCTTTAGATAAAATACTCAGAGTCAAGTCAGTCAGATACCAAACACCTGAACTAAAATTGTGTCATTTCTCCTCCATCCCTCACCTGCCTCAACAAACCCGCACTTCCCACCCAGGTCATAACAAGACTTGCTCTCCCTGAGTGATGTCTTGTGACTATTCTGTGGGATTTTATGTTATATTTTAAATAGTTATGTATTTTTGGGAGAGCGCAAGTGGGGGAGGGACAGAGAGGAGGGACAGAGGATCTAAGGCGGGCTCTGCGCTGACAGGCTGACAGCAGCGAGTCCTATGTGGGGCTCGAACTCAAGAATGGTGAGATCATGACCTGAATTGAAGTCGGATGCTCAACCAACTGAGCCACCTAGGTGCCCCACTATGGGATTTTATTATAGAGCATTCTAAGAAACAGCTCAGGAGTTTCACTAATAGTGAATAATGAATAGTGAATAATGTCATTAAGGATGGAATCTTCTTTATCAGCAAGGTAAAAAGACACCTGACTATATGAAACATATCTTAAATGTACTGCAATGCATTTAGCTTCAACTGATTTTCCTGGGTTTATTTTCCCTATACTCTTTCTTTCTCTATTTTTAAAAAAATTCTCTTTGATTGTAATATCTATAACCTAACTGCAATCCTTTCTGGAAGGAAGCCCAGGGCAAAGTTTAAAAATAAACAGATTAAAAGAAATTATCAAGAGGATTCAAAAAATGGAGTTCATTTCCTAATCCTACTCTTGTATAAAAGTAACAATCCAAATAGGTAAAAACACGTTTTATAAGCAATAATAAAATAGTAAGGACAATTTTAAAGTGCTTCCTAAAAAGTAAATACATGCATTATATGTTGTAATCTCAATAGTTAACTACCATTACTACATTTTATAGTCAGAGAAGCTGGGAGTTAAAGAGTTACATAAGCAGGCCAAAGTAATGCACATGGGAAATGGTAATATTGGAGCCCTGGTATTTCTTACTCCCAAACCAGGCTCTTTTTCTTTTTTTAATGTTTATTTATTTATTTCAGAGAGAGAGGAAGAGAGAGAGCGCGTGCAGGAGTGCATGTGAGCATGAGCAGGGGAGGGGCAGAGAGCAAGAATCCCAAGCAGGTTCCTTGCTGTCGGTGTAGAGCGGTACATGGGGCTCCAAGGCGCAGCCCAAACCAGGCTCTTAACTCATATTTTAAAATTTTCTAATCTTAAATTAGACAATAGTACTCTGGCAAATAACCTAAATCCAAAGGCATCTTGGTAATATTTAGATAATATTGTATACAAACATGTTCCTACTATATTCTTTTACCTCCCCATCCCAGGCTTTCATATTCCACTCATTCAAAACAAGGTGGTCATACCTCCTTTAAAATCAACTGATCAATGAGCTTTTCATATCAAAGCTCTTTGGGCACCCACATTTATCCAAAAAAGTAAAAACGTGGACTAAATGATCTTTTCCAGAAGACTATTTTTTATTCTGATATTTTCCCCTAAGAGTGACAGAAATATTTATTAGGATGTTGTATTTTCACAAAGAACTCCTAGAACCCAACACAAGGTCTTGCTTTAAAACAATGCTATGTGGGTTGCCTGGGTGGCTCTGTCGGTTAAGCATCCGCCTTCAGTTCAGGCCATGATCTCACACTCCGTGAGTTCGAGCCCCGTGTCAGGCTCTGTGCTGACAGCTCAGAGCCTGGATCCTACTTTGGATTCTGTGTCTCCCTCTCTCTCTGCTCCTCCCCTGCTCATGCTCTGTCTCTCTCTGCCTCAAAAATAAATAAAAACATTTAAAAAATCAAAAAAAAATTAAACAATGCTATGTACAACGGGCCGAATCAGCCCCCAAATAATTCTAACCTCTGAACAGGAGTGGCAGTGGTGGACATAGCTGATTTTCCAACTCTTCCTAGAAAATTTTTAAAAATACTTATTTTTGGGAGAGTGTGAGTGGGGAAGAGGCAGAGAGAGAGGTGGACAGAGAATCTGAAGTGCGCTCCGTGCTGACAGTAGATAGTCTGATGTGGGGCTGGAACCCACGAACCATGAGATCACGACCTAAGCCAAATCATGACCTGAGCTGAAGTCTGACACTCAACTGACTGAGCTACCCAGGTGCCCCTTTCCTCAAAATTTTGTACATATGCTGATAGGAATTAAGAACAATACATGGGAGACAGCAGGCACTATTAAATCAGCATTTGTTATATGTTTTTTCTAAGGGAATTAAAAAAAAAAGGATTAGAAAATGTCAACAAGAAAATTTTAGAAAATCTAATTCACAAGCTGACATTATTTTATGGAGAAGAATTAAAAGATAGGCTGCTGATTGCTTTGATAGTTCAGATTGTTGCTTCGGCTCTTAGGAGGCACTTAATCAGACTCTACTGAAAATGAACAATGTGAAAATTCTTTGAGAACACGCAATTGTGTGTGCTGCATCTTTCAATTCACACAGACATTCTGAGTGCTTTATAAAAAGGTACTCTATCAGCCATTCAGACAGTAAGAGTGAACACCAGATGGATTGTGAAGAATAAAAACAAGAGGAAGGAGAAAAACTGGCTCAGTACTGCTCCTGAACGTGCAGAGTATTGCATCCATCTCAGTTCAGCAAAGTTCAGGTGTAGCTGAAAAGTGATGTCTGCACTTCTAAAAGCACCTTCCATCCCAACCTCCGTCTCCACGTTTGTTTTGTTTTTCACCATAATTTACTGTTTGTGGTGAGAGAACTTAGGACAATGTCAGTAATAAATATTTACAGCTACTCTCACAAAAGGCTTACCACCTCACTAAGCAAAATGTCACCAACACTGAAGAAGTGCTAAAGGCATGCCTTGCCAACTTGTGTGGCCAAAGACACTTTAGCAATTTCACTGGACCCGAGACCTCACAAGGCCCTAACTCAGTGCAAAGTTTGTTCTTTTTTCATACTGAGTCATGTTCCAGGGCACGAATGTGTCTCAGTTTGCCTGTCCATTCACACTTTGAGGGACATCGAGGTTGTTCCCAGTTTTTGACTTTTCCTACTAAGCTGCTATAAACATTTGCACGTAGGTTTTTGTATGAACATACACTTTCATTTCTCTGGATTGCAGAGAAATGTCCAGGATTGCAATTGCTGGGTCACATGGGAGTTTCATGTCCAGTTTTTTGTTAAGAAGCTGCCAATTTGTCTTCCAGACTGGCGGTACCACCTGTATTGCCACCAGCACCGAGTGATTGAGTTTCTCCACATCCTTGACAGCATTCGGTGCTGTCGTTCTTTATTTTAGCCATTCTGACATGGGTGTAGTAATATCTCGTTGTGTTTTTAATTTGCATTTACATGATGGATAATGATTTGGACATCTTTTCATGTATTTATTTAACATCTATATATGCTCCTCTGTGAAGTGTATCTTCATATCTTTTGCCCACTTTCTTTTTTTTTCTTTTTAAGTTTTTAATGTTTATTTTTGAGAGTTAGAGAGGGAGACACACACACAGCATGAGTGGGGGAGGGGCAGACAGAGAGGGAGGCACCTAATCCGAAGCAAGCTCCAGGCTCTGAGCTGTCAGCCCAGAGCCCGACACGGGGCTCGAACTCACGGACCGTGAGATCATGACCTGAGCTGAAGTCGGACGCTTAACTGACTGAGCCACCCAGGTGCCCATCTTTTGCCCACTGTCTAGTTGGATTGTTTGTTTACTGAGATTTAAGAGTTCTTCATACATTGTCAGTATTAGTCCCTGTGGTTTGCAAATATTTTCTCTCATTTCGTGTTTTTTTTTTTTCAATCTCTTAATGGGGGATTTGCTGAGCAACAGTTTTAAATTTTGATATCCAGTTTATTAATTTTTGCTTTTATGGATTATACTTTTGGTGTTAAGTCTAAGAACTCTTTGCCAAGCCCTAGATCCATGAAGATTTTCTTTCATTTTTTTTCTAAACATTTTAGAGTTTTATGTTTTTACATTTATGCATTTAAGCTCATTATCAATCAAGCTAATTTTCATACAATATAAAGCTCAGGTCAAAGTTTTGTTTTGTTTTCTGGTTTTGTCTGTGGATGTCTACTTCTACAGCACCATTTGTGGTAAAGGCTATCCTTCTCCATTAAATTGCTTTTGTACCTTTGTCCAAAATAGGCATATTTACATGGGACTACTTATGGTTCTTCATTCTGTGTTAACTATATATGTCCATGCCTTTACCAATACCACATAGTCTTGATTACTCTAACTATATAATAAGTCTTGAAGTCGGGTAAACTAGTCTGTCTCCGTTATGATACTCAAAAGTCTAAATTTAAAGTTGACTTTAAACTCCCTTGAATGTCATTGGGTTCATTGAGCCACTTCATTACTATTCAATATCCATAATGTTTGGAGAATAGATTCAGAGGAGATCACATAAGATGCGATTAGTAATATTACAACAAACAGTACTTGCGTGTTTAGTTATCACCTCTGCTCTCCATGTAGGTTTTCCCAGGAGGCACAGCAAAGATTGCTAGTTAAAAATTCTCTTTCTTGCAAACATGCTTTATATTTTGTGAAGTACTTGGCTAACGACAGACTTTAAAAAACAATCTACTAGAAATGTTCAATAGTGCTTTAGGGAATTGTATGTAGTTTTCTTTCCTTGTTTACATTCTTTAGTCAAGTGAATAAATGAAGATAAAGAAAATAGATGGAGAAGAGGAATGTAAATAGTGGCCAGTGAGATTTCTGTCTTCATGGGATGATTGATGTTCTTTTTTATTTTAGAGATTTTACTTTGTAGTAATCTCTCCAACCAACATGGGGCTCAAACTTAACAATATCAAGAGTCGCATGCTCTACTGACTGAGCCAGCCAGGCACCCCTTATGTTCTTTATAATCTTCAGAATTCTGGCTTTACAAAAATATGGGAAGGTAAATACAAGTAACTTTAGCCTTCAGTAATACATTAACTATAAAGCTGGCTTTAAGTCAAAGTATAAAATATCTAGCACATTAAATCACACATACAGTCCTGACTAGAGGTGTAATGCGAGAATTCAAATTCCAGTTCTGATGATGGATTCTGGCCCTGTTCAAATTCTAAGGAGGACCCATGAGTAGGTTCTGTACGGAGAGGAAGATAAGGGCGTATCTTAGGGATACTTAGGGATACTAACCCGCTGGGTTCCCTGAGGAGAGGACTGCTCGCTCCCAGTGGACCCCCAGCTCTGACCAGGAGCAATTACTTTCCCAGCTGAGATGGAGATTAAAAGTTTATGGAGAGCAATATCAAGGACTGTAGTAAAAAATTACTTCCCAGACCCTGCGGAATAACCTGTCATTATTTATTATTCATTTAACATCTGTTAGATGATCTACCCAAAAAGCCCCATGGCTGTGAAGATAAAATATTCCTGTCATACCACACATATCACAGCTTCTGTCAGAGACCTGCCTCCTCATGTTGAACTTACTTTGCGGTTGAATTGTTCTCTGAACAATTTTCCCAAGATTTTAAAACTGCATATATATATATATATATATATATATATATATATATATATGTATATATATATCCCTGTATATGCCTTTATTATTTTTACATATAAGCAAAATACATGTGTGTATATATATATATATATACACACACACATACACATATGGGTTACATTTGTCATAGCAAACTCAAGGGCCATAAAACTTCAGTTCTGAATTAAAATAATAATTAAAAATATATCAAACAATATAGGACATTAATATCAGGTAGCTATCATAGTACTGACGATGAAGAAACAACAGAAAGGATGTTCTTACACATTTTTTGTATGTTCCAGACTCACTTCATCTTTAATTTTAAACTAGAAATGCAGGTCTGACTACTATTTGCCATTTCACATTTGGATTATTTAAGTGCTTATTAGTTATTTCTTCTTACGTCTCTCATAAGTGGTGAATAAATCTCAAACTCAACAAATTCAAATTGCATTCATGAAGCAACCCTCTCTACTTCCCAATACTACCATAGAGGCTCTTCATACAGTATTTACTCTCTTATTTAAGAGTGGAATTATTAAATTGGAGTGATTAAAATTGGAGACTTCAGAACCATCCAATTAACTCCACTTGTCCTGATTCCAACCTTACTAGGAGAAAAAGATTATAATTAAATCTGACTCTTCTAGATACTTCCACTTTTGGCAAGATACAGCGTGAGGAACAGGATTCACCCTCTGCCTCAAATAACTAAAAATAGGAAAAATGATATGAAACAACAATTTTCAGACATCGGACATCAGGAAATACAGGACAGTGATCTCTAAGAGAGAAGAAATCGTTGAGAACTATGATTATTCCAACTTACAACAAGGGGAGAGTTTCCAGGCAGCAGGTTCAAAAAAGGGAATCCAGGCCAATACTGGTGATCACTTGAGTTGAATAGATGGCTCTGGGAGTGTGAAGAGGACAGGTGGCTGTAGTTTTCAGGCAGAGTATCAGAAAGGAGAAACATGCACTGACAAGTGCAGAGAGATCTCCAGGAATCCTGTCCACTAATCTGCTGAATACTGATTAATGCCTGTCTCTCAGGAAACTAGCTAAGGGTGAAGAAAGAATTAATCAAATTATTAGATGGGACAATTCCAAAAACTAGCACAGGGCTGGGAATAATTCATGTTCCCATGAGCTAGGGTGGTAAATTAACGGAGCATCCAGTACAATACTCAAAAAAGTATTACCTCAGTATGAGGCAAATGTCACTCTACTAAAAGTTTTCCTGGTCTCACCCAGTAAATCTTAAGAGCAAGACGAAAAAGGATCAAAATATTTCTGAATAATGCAACTATGCCCCAGAATAACACTCAAGTATGCTAGGAATAAAAATATATCTGGTATTAGGGCACTTGGGTGGCTCAGTCAGTTAAGCATCTGACTCTTTGTTCTGGTTCAAGCCAAAATCTCATGATTCATGAGTTCAAGCCCTCCATGATAGCATGGAGGCTGCTTGAGATTCACTCTCTCTCTCTCTCTCTCTCTCTCTCTCCCTCTCTCCCGCTCTCTCTCAGAAATTAATAAACTTAAATAAATAAATAAATATATATATATATAGGCATGTATATGTATAGTATTAAACAAAGTAAAATAAGCAATATATGGCTCTCAATTGAAAAAAAAAAAACAAAAAAAACCAGACAGCAAAAGAAGGAAAATAGGACTCTTAAAAGAGAGAAAAGTCAAGCAACAGGAATAGAAACAGAAATGACATAGGTGATAGAATTAGTAGATAAGAACATCAAAGTTATTGGGGCGCCTGGGTGGCTCAATTGGTTAAGCGGCCGACTTCGGCTCAGGTCATGATCTCGTGGTCCATGAGTTCAAGCCCCGCGTCGGGCTCTGTGCTGACAGCTCAGAGCCCGGAGCCTGTTTCAGATTCTGTGTCTCCCTCTCTCTGACCCTCCCCCGTTCATGCTCTGTCTCTCTCTGTCTCAAAAATAAACGTTAAAAAAAAAATTAAAAAAGAAAAAAAAAGAACATCAAAGTTATTAAAACTATATTACATATGTTCAAGAAGGTAGAGAAAAATATGAGTATGTTCAATAATTACAGGAAAAATAGAAAAGACCCAAATCAAAGTTCTAAAGTTGAAAATTACAATGTTTGCGACGGAAAATGTACTTGATGGAGTTAACAGATTAGACAATGAAGAAGAAAGAACTGGTAAAACTAAAGATGTAGCAATAGAGACTATTCAAAATGATAAACACACATAAAAAATGATGGAAAAAACAGAAAACAAAAACAGAGATTCAGTGCACTTTGGGACAATATCAAGTGACCAAATATGTGTGTAATTGTAGTCCCTGAAATAAAAGGAGGCATAGAGAGAATATTTTAAGGAAAAATGGATGAAGGTTTTCCAGATTTGATTAAAAAAAAACTTTTATAAATACACTGAAGCCTGATGAAACCTGAACACATAGAAACAAAGAAAATTACACCAAAATTTGATAAAAACAAACATCTGATTATAAATACTTTGAAGGCTAATGAAACCTGAACACATAGAAATAAAGAAAATTATACCAAGGTACCTTATAATAAAATTGTATAAAATCAGTAATAAAGAAAAATCTTAAAAGTAGCCAGAAGAAAAAACATACACATTACATATGGAAGAACAAAGTCAGGAATTAAAAGTTAGGAATTCTTATCAAAAAGAATATAAACCAGAAGACTATGGAACATCATTAATTTTCTGAGAGAAAAATACTATCAACTTAAAATTCTATTCCCAGTGAAAATATCTTTCCAAAATAAAGGTAAATTAGATTTTTTTCCAGATTTAAAAAAGCTTAAAGAAAAAAATTATACCAGGTAGAAATCAAAATAGCAAGCTTATATAAAAGAAATGAAAAATGTGGAAAAAAATCAAATATTTTTTGTTATTTTCAAAAGTTGACTGTTTAGATAAAAAATAGCAATTCATTTTTTAGTTTATGATCTATATAGAAATAAAATGTATGACAACAATAACACAAAGTGGTAAGGGGAGGCTATAGGTATAAATTCTGTTAAGAATATTACACATAAAGGGAGGAGCCAAGATGGCAGAACAGCATGGAAGCTTTTTGTGTGTCTTGTGTCCATGAAATACAGCCAGACCAACACTAAACCATCCTACACACCTAGAAAACTGATTGGAGGATTAACACAACAATCTGCACAACCTGAACCACAGAATTCAGCAGGTATGCGGTGCGGAGAGCTGAACATGGGGAGCGAGAAGCTGCGAAAGGTAGAGAACCGCTTCTGTGGGCAGAGAGAGGATGGAGACTGGGTGGGGGTAGAATACGGGAAAATCACCCCAAAAGCAGCTGGAGAGAAAGGGGAAAAACCGGAAACAGCTTCAGGGTCTAAACTAAAAAGGGAGAAAGGAGAAAGGAGAGGGTTTAAATTCCATTAAGACTGTAAACAAGGGGAGCACAGAGGCTGCAACTCTGCAGCTCGATACCTGGCGGTGCTCAATACCTGGAAAGGGCGAATCCCCAGGAACAGAGTGGGGTCCAGGAGGTTCTTGCGCCACATGGGGAAAAGCGATTCCACTGCTGGAAGGACAGTTTGTAGAGATTGTTGAAACAACCCAGTCCCGGCAGAGCCCGGAAGGCAGCCATATTCGCTGGTGCTGGGGAAGGTCATTAAGGGTGAAGCCTGGTGCCACATGTGTGGTGGGATTTTCCATAATCCCTGAAATGCTGCTGCTATATTGTCTCGCGAACTTTTTCTGGGGCGGTCTAGCATCTGGCCGCAGTCTCGGGGCACCAGCAACAACAGGGTCCAGCGGGTGTTCCTGGGTGCAGCCGACATTTGGCCATTGCTCATTCAGCCATTGCTCGGTAAGACCCAACCGCAGAGGGTTGGAATGGGTCAAAGCCGCAGTTCTTTGGAAGTAAGGGGCCAGGGAAAACAGCCACATCTGAGACAAAACTTGGGTAAGAGGTACTGCCTGGGGCCCAGTCATGGAGAGAGAAAAAGCAGAAAGTGGACGAGAGCTAAAGACAGAGGATGGGTGTGCAATTGTTGATCTGGGAGAACAGACTGGGTAGCTGGATGGTGCCATTTTCACCGCTCCTGCACATGCACATATGTACCTACGCGCATGGCAACAATCCACCCCAGTAGGCTAGCAGTGCCATCTAGTGGAGAGCAGAGCTGTTACACTGAGCCCCGCCCAACTGGGCCAACTTCGCTCTTCAAGAACACAAGCCTCACCACCAGCTTACGGACTATAAAGACCTACATAGACTGACTTCTAGGGGAAAACAAAGCAATTTCAGTCCTACTTCAGTCTGTTCACAGGTTCATCTATTCAATTTTTTTTCTTTCTTTTTTTTTTTTCTTTTTCCTTTTTCTCTTTTACAATTCTTTTCTTTTTTTTGAATACAGAAAGAGAAAAACTTCATTTTTATTTTCAATTTTTATTAAATATATCTTTAATTTTTATTACTATATTCTTTACTTTTGTGTAATTTTTTTCAAATTCTACTTTACTTCCATCATTTTATTTTAGTCTACTTCAGTGTACTCACCTTTTCAAATTTTCAATTTCTTTTTTTTCTTTATTTTTCTTTTTTTCTCTTTTTCATTTATTTTCTTTTTCTTGAATGCAGAGAGAGAAAAATTCATTTTTACTTTCAATTTTTGTTAAAAATATTTTTATTTAATTTTTATTACCATATATTTTTGCTTTTATGTAAATTTTTTCAAATTCTATTTTACTTCCATTATTTTATTTTAGTCTACTACAGTGTATTCACTTTTACAAATTTTCAAACGATTTCTTTTTTTCTTTTTTTATCTTTTTTCTTTTTCCTTTATTTTCTTTTTTCTTAAATATAGAAAATGAAAAAATTCATATTTATTTTTAATTTTTATTAAAAATACTCTTCTTTAACTTTTTTCTACCACATTCTTTACCTTTGTGTATATTTTTTCAAATTCTATTTTACCCCCATCATCTCATTTTAGTCTACTTCAGTGTATTCATTTTTTCAAATTCTCAAACGATTTCCTTTTTTTTCCTTCCCCCCCTTTTGTTTTTTTCTTTATCTAATCTGTCAAACCACTTTCAACACACAGACCAAAACTCACCTAGGATCTAGCATTATCTATTCGATTTTTGTGTGTGTTTTTAATTTTTAATTTTAATTTTTTTAATTTTAATTTTTTTTATTTCAATTTTTCTACCTCATTAATTCCTTTTCTCCCTTCAAAATGACAAAACGAAGGAATTCACTCCAAAAGAAAGAGCACAAAAAACGACAGCCAGGGATTTATCCAACACAGATACAAGCAAGATGTCTGAACCAGAATTTAGAATCACGATAATAATACTAGCTGGAGTCGAAAATAGATTAGAATCCCTTTCAGCAGAGATAAAAGAAGTAAAGAATAGCCAGAATTAGATTAAAAATGCTATAACTGAACTGCAATCACGGATGGATGCAGTGGCAGCAAGGATGGATGAGGCAGAACAGAGAATCAGCGATATAGAGGACAAACTTATAGAAAATAATGAAGCAGGAAAAAAGAGGGAGATTAAGGCAAAAGAGCATGATTTAAGAATTAGAGAAATCAGTGACTCATTAAAAAGGAACAACATCAGAATCATAGGGGTCCCAGAAGAGGAAGAGAGAGAAATAGGGGTAGAAGGGTTATGTGAACAAATCATAGTGGAAAACTTTCCTACCCTGGGGAAAGACAGAGACATCAAAATCCAGGAAGCACAGAGGACCCTCATTAGATTCAACAAAAACCAACCATCAACAAGGCATATGACAGTCAAATTCACAAACTACTCAGGCAAGGAAAGAATCATGAAAGCAGTAAGGGAAAAAAAGTTGCTAACCTACAAGGGAAGACAGATCAGGCTTGCAGCAGGCCTATCCACAGAAACTTGGCAGGTCAGAAAAGAGTGGCAGGACATATTCAGTGTGCTGAATTGGAAAAATATGTAGCCAAGAATTCTTTATCCAGCAAGGCTGTCATTCAAAATACAAGGAGAGATAAAAAGTTTCCCAGACAAACAAAAAATAAAGGAGTTTGTGACCACTAAACCAGCCCTGCAAGAAATGTTAAGGGGGACTTTCGGAGGGGAGAAAAGATGAAAAAAAAAAAAAAAAAAAAATATATATATATATATATAGATACAAACCAAAAGCAACAAAAGATTAGAAAGGACCAGAGAACACCACCAGAAACTCCAACTCAACAAGCATCATCTTTCAGTACTTTCAGTACTCACTCTAAACGTCAATGGACTCAATGCTCCAATCAAAAGACATAGGGTAACAGAATGGATAAGAAAACAAGATCCATCTATATGCTGTTTACAAGAGACCCACTTTAGACCCAAAGACACCTTCAGATTGAAAATAAGGGGATGGAGAACCATCTATCATGCTAATGGTCGACAAAAGGAAGCCAGAGTAGCCATACTTATATCAGACAATCTAGACTTTAAAACAAAGACTGTATCAAGAGATGCAGAAGGGCATTATATCATAATCAAGGAGTCTATAGACCAAGAAGACCTAACAATTGTAAACATTTATGCGCCAAATGTGGAAACACCCAAATATATAAATCAATTAATCACAAATGTAAACAAACTCATCGAGGGGCAGAATATACATTCTTCTCCAGTGCACATGAAACATTCTCCAGAACAGACCACAAATCAGCCCTAAGTAAGTACAAAAAGATTGAGATCATACCGTGCATATTTTCAGACCACAATGCTATGAAACTCAAAATCAACCACAAGAAAAAATTTGGAAAAGTAACAAATACCTGGTGACTGAATAACATCCTACTAAAGAATGAATGGGCTAACTGAGCAGTTAAAGAGGAAATTAAGAAGTATATGGAAGTCAATGAAAGTGATAACACCACAACTGAAAACCTCTGGGATGCAGCAAAGCAGTCATAAAAGGGCACTATATAGCCATCCAGGCCTTCTTAAAGAAGGAAGAAAGATCTCAGATACACAACCTAACCTTCTGCCTTAAGGAGCTGGAAAAAGAACAACAAATAAAACCCAAAACCAGCAGAAGACAGGAAATAATAAAGATTGGAGCAGAAATTAATGCTATCAAAACCCAAAAAACAGTAGAACAGGTCAATGAAACCAGAAGCTGGTTCTTTGAAAGAATTAACAAAATTGGTAAACCACTAGCCAGTCTGACCAAGAAGAAAAAAGGACCCAAATAAATAAAATCAAGAATGAAAGAGGAGAGATTCTGTTGTGTTCAGAATGAAATGAAAACAAATGAAAACAATAATAAGAGAATATTATGAGCAATTATATGCCAATAAAATGGGTAATCTGGAAGAAATGGACAAACTCCTAGAAACATATACACTACCAAAACTGAAACAGGAAGAAATAGAAAATTTGAACAGACCCATAACCAGTAAGGAAATCGAATAAGTAATCAAAAATCTCCCAAAAAACAAGAGTCCAGGGACAGATGGCTTTCCAGGGGAATTCTACCAAACATTTAAGGAAGAGTTAGCACCTATTCTCTTGAAATTGTTCCAAAAAATAGAAATGTAAGAAAACTTCCAAACTCTTTCTATGAAGTCAGCATTACCTTGATTCCAAAACCAGACAGAGATCCCACTAAAAAGGAGATTTATAGACCAAATTCCCTGATGAACATGGATGCAAAAATCCTCAACAAGATATTAGCCAATCAGATCCAACAATTCATTAAAAAAAAATTATTCACCATGACCAAGTGGGATTTATATCTGGGATGCAGGGCTGTTTCAATATCCGCAAAACAATTAACGTGACTCATCACATCAATAAAAGAAAGGACAAGAACCATATGATCCTCTCAACAGATGCAGAGAAAGCACTGGACAAAATACAGCATTCTTGCTTGATACAAACCCTCAAGAAAGTAGGGATAGAAGGAGCATATCTTGAGATCCTAAAAGCCATATATGAAAGACCTAATGCTAATATCATTCTCAATGGGGAAAAACTGAGAGCTTTCCCCCTAAGGTCAGGAACAAGACAGGGATGTCCACTCTCACCACTGTTATTCAACATAGTATTGGAAGTCTTAGCCTCTGCGATCAGACAACACAAAGAAATAAAAGGCATCCAAATCGGCCAGGAGGAGGTCAAACATTCACTCTTCGCAGATGACATGATACTCTATATGGAAAACCCAAAACATTCCAGCAAAAAACTGCTAGAATTGATTCATGAATTCAGCAAAGTTGCAGGATATAAAATCAATGCATAGAAATCGGTTGCATTCCTATACAACAACAATGAAGCAACAGAGGGAGAAATTAAGGAATCGATCCCATTACTGTTGCACCAAAAACCATAAAATACCTAGGAATAAATCTAACCAAAGAGGTGAAAAATCTATACACTGAAAACTATAGAAAGCTTATGAAAGAAACTGAAGAAGACACAAAAAAATGGAAAAAGATTCCATGCTCCTGGATAGGAAGAACAAATATTGTTAAAATGTCAATACTACCCTAAGCAATCTACATATTCAATGCAATCCCTATCAAAGTAACATCAGCATTCTTCACAGAGCTAGAACAAATAATCCTAAAATTTGTATGGAACCAGAAAAGACCCAAATAGCCAAAGCAATCTTGAAAAAGAAAACCAAAGGAGGATGCATCACAATCCCAGACTTCAAGCTATACTCCAAAACTGTAATCATCAAGACAGTATGGTACTGGCACAAGAACAGACACTCAGATCAATGGAACAGAATAGAGAACCTAGAAATGGACCCACAAACGTATGGCCAACTAATCTTTGACAAAGCAGGAAAGAATATCCAATGGAATAAAGACAGTCTCTTCAGCAAGTGGTGCTGGCAAAACTGGACAGCGACATACAGAAGAATGAACCTGGACCACTTTCTTACACCATACACAAAAATAAACTCAAAATGGATGAAAGACCTCAATGTAAGACAGGAAGCCATCAAAATCCTCAGGGAGAAAGCAGGCAAAAACCTCTTTGATGTTGCCCGCAGCAACTTCTTACTCAACACGTCTCCGGAGGCAAGGGAAATAAAAGCAAAAATGAATTACTGGGACCTCATCAAAATAAAAAGCTTCTGCACAGCGAAGAAACAATCAGCAAAACTAAAAGGCAACTGACAGATTGGGAGAAGATATTTTCAAATGACATATCAGATAAAGGGTTAGTATCCAAAGTCTATAAAGAACTTATCAAACTCAACACCCAAAAAACAAATAATCCAGTGAAGAAATGGGCGAAAGACATGAATAGACACTTCTCCAAGGAAGACATCCAGATGGCCAACCGACACATAAAGAAATGCTCAACATCACTCATTATCAGGGGAATACAAATCAAAACCACAATGAGATACCACCTTACACCTGTCAGAATGGCTAACATGAACAACTCAGGCAACAACTGATGTCGGCGAGGATGTGGAGAGAGAGGATCTCTTTTGCACTATTGGTGGCAATGCAAGCTGGTGCAGCCACTCTGGAAAACAGTATGGAGGTTCCTCAAAAATCTAAAAATAGAACTACCCTATGACCCAGCAATGACACTACTAGGCATTTACCCATGGGATACAGGTGTGCTGTTTTGAAGGGACACATGCATCCCCATGTTTATAGCAGCACTATCAACAATAGCCAAAGTATGGAAAGAGCCCAAATTTCCATCAATGGATGAATGGATAAAGAAGAAGTGGTATATAGATACAATGGAGTATTACTCAGCAATCAAAAAGAATGAAGTCTTGCCATTTGCAACTACGTGGATGGAACTGGAGGCTATTATGCTAAGTGAAATTAGTCAGTCAGAGAAAGACAAAAATCATATGAATTCACTCATATGAGGACTTTAAGAGACAGAACAGATGAACATAAGGGAAGGGAAACAAAAAATAATATAAAAACAGAGAAGGGGACTAAACAGAAGAGACTCATAAATATGGAGAACAAACTGAGGGTTGCTGGGGGGGTTATGGGAGGGGGGATGGGCTAAATGGGTAAGGGGCACTAAGGAATCTACTCCTGAAATCATTGTTGCACTATATGCTAACTAATTTGGATGTAAATTTTAAAAAGTAAAAATAAAATTAAAAAAAAAAGAATATTACACATAAAGCAGTAATATATTATGTAAATTGTGATAGTTAAAGATGTATACTATGAATCTTCAAGAAACTACAAATATTACAATAAATAAGTCAAGAAATGAAATAAAATTAAGTCATAAAATAGTCAATAATCCAAAGGAGGGCAGTACAAGAGGGAAACAAAGCACAGAACAAATAAAATAGGAAAAAATAGCAAAATGGTGGATTTAAATGCAATTATACAAAATATAACATTAAATACAAAAGACCTAAATACTTAAATTAAATAGCAGAGTCAGTCATATTTGATTAATACATAAGAAAACAAGATTCAATCATATTTCCTATAAGAAACTCACCTTAAATATAAAGACACAAGTCAGTTACAAATAAAGGACTGGAAAAAGATAACCTATGCTAAAACTAATTTAAAAAGTATACTTACATTAATACCCATATATTTCAGAGTGAAGAATATCAACATTGGTAAAAAGAGCATTATACAGTGATAAAGGCATAAAGTACATAGCAACCTTATGTTTACACACCAACCAAAAAGTAGAGTTTTGAAAAACATAAGAGCAAAAGCGGATCAAAATGCAAGTAATTGACAACTCTACAATTATAGGCAAAGATTTCAAAAATCCTCTCTCAATATATATTGGCATAACAAGTAGGAAAAAAAAATCGGTAAGAATACAGAATAATTGAAAAAAGTATCACCAAATTGGCCCAATTGACACTTTACAAGTCTCTGCTCAACAACAGCAGAATACATACCCTTTTCAAGGCAGAATATTTCTCAAGATAAACAATATTCTTTCATAAAGAATCTCAATAAATTTAAAATAATTTAAATTCTACAACTCTTCCAGACAATTGAAGAGAAGAAAATGCTTCCTAACTCATTCTCTTAGGCAAGCATTGTCCTAATACAACAACAAAAACAACAAAGTAAGGAAGCTACAGACCAATGTCTATCCTGAACACTGGTACAAAAATTCTTAACAAAATTTTGGTAAACAAAATCTAACAATATACAAAATACACAATATCATGTTCAAAGTTTGTCTAATTCAGTGTAATTTAGCATATTAAAAGACTGCAAAATAAAACTAGAATATAAGCTCCAAAGGTGCAGCAAAAGCATTTGACAAATTCCAACATCCATTCCTAATTAAAATTTTTTTTTTTTCAACGTTTTTTTTTTTTTTTTTATTTTATTTTTGGGACAGAGAGAGACAGAGCATGAACGGGGGAGGGGCAGAGAGAGAGGGAGACACAGAATCGGAAACAGGCTCCAGGCTCCGAGCCATCAGCCCAGAGCCTGACGCGGGGCTCGAACTCACGGACCGCGAGATCGTGACCTGGCTGAAGTCGGACGCTTAACCGACTGCGCCACCCAGGCGCCCCATCCATTCCTAATTAAAAAAAAAAAAAAAAAAAAAAAAACCTTTCAGCAAACTAGCAGGAGAAGAGTTCCCTCAATCTGATTAAAAAGGCTCTGAAAATTCAACAGCAAACATTCATAATTAATGGTAAAAAAAAAAAATGCTACTAGGAGAAGAAAAAACAAAGATATTTTAAGATAAAATGGGAAATAAAAGTAATCAGATTGGAAAGGGTGAAATACTGCTGATTTTATTCACAGAAGATATCATGTAGACAATTTTATGAAATTTACCAAAATAACAACAATAAGAAAAACCCCCCAAACCCACTCCAAAACCCAATGAGAAATACTAAGTAAGCTTAGCAACGGTGCAGGTACAAAATCAATTTATAAAAATGTATGGCATTTCTAAATCATGGCAACTATCAACCAGAAATTGAAGCTAAAATATAAGACCACTTACAATAGCAACACTTAGGGTTAAATATGTTTAAAGATGAACAAACTGTACATTTAAAACTATATAATATTGCTCAGAGAAATTAAAGAATACCTAAATAAATAGAGAAATGCAGTGTGTTCATGGGTCGGGAGACTCAAAATTTTTAAAATTCAATTCTTCCTCAGTTCATTTATCCATTATGACTAGAGTTCATTGGGTTCTTGTTCTAGTCTCAAAAATGTTTGTTTCTGGTACACAGCTTATTTTAATTGTCTAAGGTGGTAAAAGTCCCTCAACTCCGTCAAGAAGTGCTAGGAAAGGAAGGACTCTGGAAGCTAGTCTGGAAGTCCAACATCTAACACATACAAAATTGTTTGAGGAATTGAAGTCTTTCTTCAAACTAGAAGCCGATTTCACGGCAGTCATGTTAAAATAAATCAAATTTCCTGTTTTCAGAACATCTCTTCTTTCTTTCCTAAACTGTGCCACCAAAACTTCCCCTACTTTCTATCAGGATGACATGGAATTTGAAAGCCATTGTATGAAATATAAGGTATGTAATTTTCAAGCTCTATTTGCAAATTTATCCATAGGCCATAATTGAATCTGGAGTAGATGTGCAAAGTGATCTATTTGTAATTTCTTTGTGTAGAAGCACTGTTAAGAGATCGCTATTCTGAGATTCTAACAAACATAGTATCTGACTTTTCTGAGGAATCTAAACCACGTTTGCTTAAAAAAAAAAACGCGTCAAGAAACAAAAAACAAAAAACAAACAAAAAAGGGCAGAATGAAGCAATTAGAATGAATAAGGAAAAATAATGGAAATGCTGGCTATTTCACATGGATTCAAGAGCACACAAATCTTCTTGGAATGAAGGAGGAG
This sequence comes from Panthera leo, assembly GCF_018350215.1. NCBI lineage: Eukaryota > Metazoa > Chordata > Mammalia > Carnivora > Felidae > Panthera > Panthera leo. Next base: position 139,137,015 of record NC_056680.1, read on the forward strand.
GCTGCGTGACATTTCTGATATTTTGGTAATCTTCAGGGCGTACTTTTTACAGAACAATAACCACAAAGGCATAGCATCTGACTCAGTGGCCCAGCCGTAGACGTGCTGCTGCGGGGAGGTCAGAGGGTAGGCTCAGCTCAGCAGGTGCACAGAACTACAGCTGTCAGGATTCATCAACAACCCTGCAGACAATGCTCCAGGGAGCATTGGCAACATGGGGAGTTTTGAACTATTTGAAAATCCCTGAAGTGAAAACTAATGATGAGAATCATTTAATGGAGTGAGAGGCTCATTCGATATGAACATAATGCCACATTATTTCAGTAAGTTATTCAACTTGGCTTACAGTACTGTCCATGGTGTCTAAATTTCCTCATAGAGTCTTTGTGCACTGAATTCTATATAAATTGAGGTCCATTAAAAAAAATACATACTTTCTTCACTGTTTCACCTCCAGTGTTCTCTCTCAACTAATTGGGTAAACATTAGAAGATTCTCTGGAAATCTCTGCTTAGGTGTTATGAACTAGGATTAACCTTTCTAACTTAAATCCTAAGGTTTCAATGAGATCTTGGCTAAGAGCCTCCTGAAGAAGGAGTCTGACCAAGTCTAGTGATTTTATGAGTGCAATTACTTCTGTGTGCTATGATGAGGAATAAAAATGATACAACATTGAGAAGAATACTATCTCATACTGAGCTTTTACTATGGCCAGTTACTGTTGTAAGTGTTCTCTGTGTAATTAACTCATTTAATCCTTGTAACTCCATGAAAATATCCTTCTGCCTTCCCATTTTCAGATGAGGAAATTGCAGCATACAGAGGTTACCTAACACATCTGAAGACGGAATCGTGAGTGGAGAGCAGGGATTCAGTGCTGGCAATCAGCCTCCAGATCCTATGCTCACAAACACTTCTTAAGACAAACAATGGTTTTGGTCTCCGTTTGAGCTAGGCTGATGTGCTCTGTTCTGTGGCTATAAGGTTGCATCCATTATTTTTAATGACTTATTTAATGAATGAATGAATGAATATACTGACTCTTCTGGGTATAAGATGTGAGCTTCAGGCTCTCTCTCCCTTGCACTTAACATGCAGTCCAGCAGGAAAGCAGACTAATGGGAAGGAGTGTGGTACAGGTGGGGCTTAGACACACTTTCCTCCTCAGACTGCCAGGACCCCAGAGAGATGCAGAGAGCATCCAAAGTCCTGAAAGCCCTTCAAGCGGTGGATCAATAGAGCTTGTGGTTACAATGAGGAGATGTTGACTTCAGGGATGATGTGAGTCGCGTGAGTACATCTTTCAACCAGAAGTGAATGAAAAAACCAGTGAGAACTGTACACTTCCGAGGACTGTGCATCTTGGTGGAAGCCAGTCTAATCACAAAGACTAGATACATTACAGTCACTCAGTGAGAGTTTCACATGTACGGTCCACAAAACTTAGATAAAACTGTAAGCTGAAGGAAATAAGAGAGAGGATCTAAAACACAAAAACTAAGTTTGACTAAATTAAACTCTGAAATCCGTTAAAACACTGAAATGGTGAATTCGGCTTTGATTTAGTTAGATTAAGTGTCCTACTGCCAAGAAAATGGGACTTGAGAGCAAAATTAGACTATTTTGTCTCCTTAGAACGGTACATTTTGCTCTTCTAGTATTTTAATTCTACTTGGTTTTTCAAACCCATATATTTATCAGTTTGATTATTCACCATTTCTTATTATGTAACATTATCTTCTTCCTTGAATTCTTTTTCTTTTGATATGGCCAATAGAAGTAATTTTGGAGCTTTGGTTAGTGGTAAACTGTCTTAGTTTTTGTTAGTTTGAAAATTCTTTAGTTTTCTTTTTTGAAATTTTATTTTAATTTATATTTTGGAGACAGAGAGAGCATGAGTGGGGGAGAGGGGCTGAGGGAGAGGGGGAGAGAGAGAGAGAGAGAGAGAGAGAGAGAGAGAGAGAGAGAGAGAATCTTAAGTAAGCTCCACTCAGCGCAGAGCCCAATGCAGATCCCACAACCCTGGAATCATGACCTGAGCTGAAATCAAGAGTTGGGTGCTCAACTGGCTGAGCCACCCAGGTGTCCCTTCTTTTATTCTTAAAACATAGATTTTCTAGATATCCAATTCTTTGTTTTAGCACTTGAAGATACTTCACTGTTTCTAATTGCTTTTGAGAAAGTAGCCTTAGTCTAAGCCTTAGTCTTCTATTAAGATCTTGTCTTTCTCTTGGTTGTTCAACTATTCACAATCATGTAGGTGAGTGTACATTTACTGTTTCTCCCCCCTAAGTCCTGCTTTGGATTCATTATGCTTCTTGAAAATCTGGATTCGTTTATTTTATTAGTATTGGAAAACTGTCACTCGTTGTATTCAGTGATTGTGTCTCCTTCATTTTTTAAATCTACTCTTGGAATTCTAATTGAACATATGTTACAATTTGGCATTCTAGCTTGTATTTTTCTTTACTTCCATTTCAGGGCTCCTTTTGTCTATCTCTGTGTTGCATTCTAATTAATTTTTTTTGGAATGTGTTGTCAAGTTCACACACTTTACTGGTTTGTAAAATGTGCTATTTAACCCATTCATTAAGTTTTTAACTTAACTTATAGTTTTCATGTCTAAAATTTCTATTTGATACTTTTTCAGATCTATCTGGTCACTTTTTACAGTCTCTCATTCCTTATTTTATTTGATTTCTATTGTTGTCATAAAAACTACCACAAATTTACTGGCTTAAAACAAGAGTCATTATTATCCTAAAATTCTGTAGATTAACAGACTTGTCCAAAACAAGTCTCAGGATTAAGATCAAGGCATCTTCCAGGCTGTGTTCCTTATTGGAGTTTCTTGAGGAGAAACTCAAGGATTGGCAGAATTCAGTTCCATGAACCTGTAGGACTGAGGCCTCTGTTTTCTTGTTGGGTTTCAACCAGGGGTCATTCTCGGCTTCTAGAGTCTTCTGCATTCCCGGCTTATAACCCCTTTCATCTTCAAAAACCACTGATAATGAGTTCAGGCCTTATAATGCTTCCAATCTCTCTGACTCCCATTGTCTCATCTCATCCCCTTGACTCTTCTGTATTCCTCTTTTGGTTTTAAAAGCTCATATGATCACATTAGGCCCATCTGGATAATCGAGGATAATCTCCATATTTTAAGGCTAGCTGATGAATAAACTTAATTATATCTGCAAACCCCCTTCATTGCAATACCTAGATTAGTGTTCGATTGAATAACCAGAAGACAGAAAACTTAGGGAGACATTTTTAGAATTCTGCCTACCACAATTATTATATTTCTCATACCCTCTTTTATATTGTCAAGCATTATACTTCCTCATTTTATATTCTGTATTTGATAAGTAGAGTATCTATTGTCTTTGTCCTTTGGATTATTCAGCCACATATGTGGCTCTTGCACAGTATTTTTATGTCTTTGCAGAATTTACAAGTTTTGATTATAATCTCTCACAGAGATTTCACCTTAGTAATTCTCTGAGCCCCAGGTTGAAGAAGGTGCTCCTTCCTTTTGCCAGATACTTGGGCATACTACCAACCCGGGATTGTTTTAAGATAAAGTTTCAGATTAAGGTTTTTTTCCCATACACACTGGTATTGAGAGTTTAGGCCCCTAACCTGCACAGTTACGAATTCTCAAGGGGGATTTTACTATTCAACCTAGTGCACAGGCCAAAACATGAAGGTTCCTTTGATGTTTTCCTCTATAGGATGGGCTTTTTTCCCCCAGTTCACATTTGCTCTGAGAATACAGCCCTTTGAGATCCTCACTCAATGTAGTTTTCCATTCAACCTACACTTGCTTGGGTCCTGGCTTTGTCACCCATCCCTTGCTTCCTGTGTATCTACCCATTAAAAGAAAATTTTGAGATGTCTAGGGATTAACAGTTGCCACTGTCAGTCCTTGGTTAAGTCTCTGGGTGCTTTCTGGTGCTCAATCATCTTTCTCTTGAGGACTTCCATTATTTTCTTGCTGGCATAGGAATATATGTTATACGATATTTTTTATTATTTGGCTTAAAATCTACTCCCCCTAAAAACACTCCCAGTATCTATACCACTATACTATAAGTAAGAAAACCTCCTTTATTTCTTTTTTAAACCCTGAGTCTTTTTCTTCTTAGGCAAATGATGATCCCCATATTTGGAAAAACCCATTGATTTCTGCTTTAGTTCTACACTGTTTTACTGTTTACTCTTGGTCTAGTCTGGTCTTGCTTTTACAAACACAGTCTGGGGACCTGTGTTTTTGATATCTGCATCCTGAAAACTTACCTAATAACTTTTTACCATCCCCCCCCTTTTTTTTTTTGAGAGAGAGGGAGAGAGAGAGAGAGAGAGAGCATGCATGTGAGCAGGGGAAGAGCAGAGGAAGAGGGAGAGAGAGAATCTTAAGCAGGGTCCATGCCCAACACGGAGCCCAACATGGGGCTTGATCCCACGGTCCATGCCCAACACGGAGCCCAACATGGGGCTCGATCCCACGACAGTGACATTATGACCTGAACTGAAATCAAGAGTTGGAGGCTTAACCAACTGAGTCACCCAGGTGCCCCATAATTTTTACTTTGATTGAAGTGCTTCTGGGGCGCCTGGATGGGTCAGTCGGTTGAGCATCAGACTTTGGCTCAGGTCATGATCCTACTATTCTTGGGTTTGAGTCCCACATCAGGTTCTGTGCTGACAGTTTACAGCCTGTAACCTGCTTCAGATTCTGTGTCTCCCTTTTTCTCTGCCCCTCCCCAACTCATGCTCTGTGTGTCTCTCTCTCTCTCAAAATAAATAAACATTAAAAAAATAAAGTGCTTCATTTCTTCTTTTGCTTAAAAAACTTTTCTTTAATATTTATCTATTTTTGAGAGAGAGTGAGACAGCACAAGCAGGGGAGGGGCAGAGAGAGAGAGGAAGACAGAGAATCTGAAGCAGACTTCAGGCTCTGAGCTGTCAGCACACAGCCCGATGCAGGGCTTGAACCCATCAACTGTGAGATCGTGACCTGAATCGAAGTTGGACGCCTAAATGGCTGAATCACCCAGGCACCCCAATCTTTATCAAATATTTAGCCATGGCAGAGATATAATAATGTATCAAATAATAAATCTTTTATGTATTATACTATGTAGTATACATTTCAAGAAACTTCCAAAGTACCAGGATATTATATTATCAATTTTTGATAACAGGGTTGATGACTCTCATTGGTTAAAAGCATACTTCCCTACCTCCCAGGCTGAAAGGAGAGAACAAAGCCGTGTTGACCAAATGAGGTGGAAAGAGTGCAGACATCTGAAGGGAAGGAAGTCTGAATTCTAGAGATGCTGACATGTACAGAGGCAGCTGAAGTGAGTGAAAGACACACACATATGCCAGTGGGGCCTCCAAACACTTGCACGAACAGACAGTAAATAGGCACTTAGTGAAATTGCTACTATTATCTAGACAAGATCCAATCCTGAGGAAGATACTGGGACTTAAAGTGACAAAGATTTCTAGTTAACCTTTAAGAAAGGATCAGGATAATAACAAAAACACTCTCTACCATGGAGTGGGAGGACAGAGATTTGTTTGATCATCTGTTTAGATTGCCTTTTGGAAACTTCCAAAGACAGTATACAACTTTCAAACTAAAATAGCTTGAGAACTTTGATGTAAATGGGACAAATGTGAAATGGATGAGTTAAGTCATTTTTGATATGTCAACTAAACATAAAGGTGGAGCAAGAGAACAGTATGGCTCACTTAAACAAATTTTGACTGAGTATTATTTTTCTTGTACTCAGCTGGCAGCTGTGGAAGCAATTCATTAAAATGATTCAAGCTGAAATGTTTGTATTATTTTTTTGAAGGGAAAACGTCTTCATTCTAATTTGAAAAGTCATTTCATTTTTTCATAATGAAAATGTATTCATCACATAATATAATTCAGCAGTGATAAATTGAATGACTAGAAAAAAAGCCAAAAAGTAATAGATTCTATTGATCATAAGTAAAAGTATAACATATGATAGGGAAAAAAATAAGTGAATAGGGGGAACTTAGAAGACATACATAAAGCAGCAATATATTGTAAGGCTTAAATGGACAAATTTTTAAAAAAATGATAAATTTTGCATTGACTAATAGGCAATGAACATAGACAATCTATAATATATAATTTTTAAGGGATGTCTTCCTTTTTAAAAACTACTTTTTGCTATATTTAATTTTCAAGAACAACCTTATAAGTACCATCATTTGCATAAAAGCCAAATGAGGGCTGATGACTTCTATCAAGATTATCAAGATTAAAAATACCAAAAGTATTTTCTTAACCTGTCTTCCACTTTATTTTTAGCATGAGAATTGTTATGTTTTAACTTCTCCATCTTTTCCTAACTGTGCACATTATTTTGTTTTTCATTGTCATTTTTTCCCCTGTGGTCGAATTTAGGAAATGTCAATAGACCTTATTCTTTTTCACATCCTGAGTGCTAGGAGACTATTCTCTTTCTACTTTTGTTTGGATGTTCAGATTTCTTTTTTCTTCTCTTCTCTTTTCTTTTTTCTTTTCTTCCCTTTCCTTTTCTGCTTTAAAGTTTATTTTTGAGAGAGAGAGAGAGAGAGAGAGCAAGCATGAGTGACGGCAGAGAGAGAGAGAGAGAGAGAGAGAGAGAGAGAGAGAGAGAGAGAATCCCAAGCAGGCTTCACCACCAGCATAGCGCCTGACACGGGGCTCTCAAACCCACAAACTGAGATCCTGCCCTGAGCTGAAATCAAGAGTCAGATGCTTAACCAACTGAGCCACTCAGACACCCCTTCTTTTTTTTTGCCCATGAATAACTTAATAACTATTAATTTAATAATTATTAAATTATTAACTATTTAGTAATAATAAAATTATTGTTCAATAGTTAATTTAATAATTTTTATTTCGTAAACATGTCAACAGTTATATTTTATTCTTATTTTTCATCTGATATTTTGCCTCAATGTTGAAAATAATGGAGTTATGTTACTTTTTTCTATCTCTATACATAGTGATAATTCATTTAGATTTCTGAATCTTCTCTTTTTACATATGACATTATGTATTTCTGATTTATATTTATATTTTGTATTTATGTATTTATAAGATAAACATATAAACAAAACTGTTATACATATACATAAATGTGTTAATAGTTTTATAGTGTTTAGCTTTCTTTTATACCTACACTGTGCTAACAGTGCAAATCATAGCAAGCATTATTCACAGCTCTACAAAATGCATTTCTTAGTGCACTGAGATATAAAGGTATGAATTATATTAATCCAACCATAAGGTCAAGTAGACATTAATCCTTATCTATGAGATTTCTGTTGTTTAGTGGATTCAACTATGATTTTAAAACTACCAGTTCAATTTCAATTTTCATATCATATGTATACGTCAAAAATAATCTGGTATTTTTTAAAATGACAGAGTGCAGATTTCATTTAAATTAAACCTTTCTTCTGTACCAGCAGATGACCACTGCTTTGGTTTTTCAACAAATTCCCTTCAGCAACACTACAGAAATGATTTATCCAAGTACCTAATTAACTGGTATGTTTTATTTCCTATTTCTAGCTTTATGGGAAGTTTCTGAAATACTAAATTGATGTTTGAAATGTTACACCAAACCAAAACTATAAAATGAAATAAATCACCTAATCTCTTTGAAGGTCATGTTATAAATTACTCTTACGTTGAAGCAGGATGCACAGGGTCTATGAGCAAAATCTCAGCTGTGAGCTTCTTGATAAAGGCACGGAGACGCTCTTTGGTGTGAACTCTGGGTTATGCCAGCAGGTTTTGAGCGTTTACTGGAACCACAAAAGCTACATCAGGACTAATTTAAATGTGTCATCAATTTTCCAAAGCCAAATCTGCAGTGAATTCTCAATCGTTCTCAAAACTCACCACAGGATAGTTATAATGTTCATGCTTGTCATGGCATGGTCGCATTAGTAATTGGAGGAGCCCAAGAAGGGTAAGTAGAGAGGTCAAACAGAGTCACAATCCAGGTGGACATGCCAAGCATCACCACAGCGACACCCACGATATTAACACCAAGTCCAGCTTTAACCTTGAATAGGAAAGAGCATAAATGTCAGTCTCCCCAAAAGAAAACCTATAGGAGAGTTAGAACACTGTAGCAGAAAGTATATGCCAGATTTACATGCGCCCTAAATGATGTGTGTAAATTGTTGTCATTTAATAAAACAATGAATTCTTCCATTCATGTCAAAGGAGAATCCGTCCCCAGCTAAATGACATTTAGTTGGAGATGCTGAGAGGTTCCTCTTAGGAATATACTGGAATCATCTAACTCAAGAAAAAATCCCTTTGAAAAATTGCCATTTCATGTTAAATCAGAATTTGAGTTTTGAGGTCTTGTCTTTCAGTGGGTCAGGTTCAGGTCACGATATGATAACTGGATCCTTCATGTTCACTCAATACCATTATTAGTTTAGCCTTTAGTATTCTCCTATTGAGATTTAATAAAATGCCACTTCTATCCACCTTTCTTAGAGTGCCCATTTTTCTGGCTCTTATGTCATCATCCTGGTAGCTACTAAAAATTTCAAAGTTGTTTTCTATCCATTAAAACAGAGACTGGCAAAATACTGCCCATGACCTGTTTTGGTAAATACAGTTTTATGGTACTAGAACTATGACTATTTGTTCACATATTGTTGTTGGCTGCAGTCGTGATACAATGGCAGAATTGAGTAGTTGTGACAGAGAGCATACGGCCCACAGAGTGTCAAATATTTACTGTCTGACTTTTTACAGGGAAAGATTGCTTACCTCTGCATTCTCGGTTTTAAAGCATGGAGCCCCAAAGCAAAAGGGGATATCTAGTGATGATTATTATAGGAAGCCTCCTTTTCTTTCTATGCCAGCCACTCACTTATTCCAGAATCCTGTTTTTATTGTTTAAATTCATGTGCACAGGACACTGGTTATATGGTGTCATACACATTTTCTTTTCCAAAAGAATATTATGTGACTTCTGCATAGAGGCATTTCCAAAATGTTTACATTGCAGGAATGTAGGGACAGCAATGTGTGTGGCAGGAGGGAGCTGGGACTTAACCTGGGGAGTGCACCTGCAGAGTAAACTAATGGAAGTTACTTTCATTACATTCCTGTTTGGTTTGGTTTGGAAGTCGGTGATCAAGATTTGGGGGAGACTAGAGTATTCTCAAGCTAGTCCTTGCCTACCACGGCAAACAGCCACGAGCAAGGGAATGTAGAAAGGGTCACAGTGACCACCTGGCTGAATACAGACAGGCCCATCAGGGGACCCACCCCCAAATATCCAAAGGCCCTAAATGACCAATGGGCTACTTACACCCAGGCTCAGTTACCAAAAAAGGGAAAATTCCATATATTGCCAAACCTCTTCAACTTCCTCCTTTAAAAACGTCCCCCACCCACTGCCTCCTTGCAGACAGCCTTTCTTCTGCCGTCCTGCCCGTTGTTCTTGTGGTGTATTCAGTCAACTTCTATCTCCTCTGTTCTGCCTCAGGTGGCTTCCACCTGATCGTTGCCCCACATTTTGGGGCCCCCATCGGATCGGAAGAAACACCACACGTAGACACCACACTAAATGTTCCGTTATGACTTGCTTGCACTTTCATGTCAGATGCCACTATTAGAATCACAACAAGAAAGACGACTTTTCATCAGCAGGCACTGAGCCCAGTATGTTATTCAAAGTGAATGTTGGTTGGTTGCAAAGATGTTTGTGATAGAAAACCACAGGGCGTGACTGCTGAATTTCATTAATTCTATTTCTTCCTTTTGCCTAGGTCAAGTTGGATTCTGATTTTGACATGTAAGTTTAAGCCCTTGTGTGGAACACAGTCTATGCTCTTTTCCCTCTTCCAGGGTGTTACTGATGCATTCAGTATCCGTATTTGTGACTGCAAATTCTAATGGCATGTTTGCTTCTGGTATCACTCTTGAAAACAATTCTATGACCAATCATGTACTCACCTTCAGAAACAGAACTCAAGCCATGCTTTCCCTGGAAGTTGATTAGTGTGTAAAAGGAGCGATAACGCAAGACATTGGACCTGATTGTTTTCTTACAGCTCACTCACCATGTCAATTACTTTTAGATGGCCGTATGAAAAAACAATAGCATTGGGTGGATTTGCTACTGGTAGGAGGAATGCAAATGAAGTACACAGAGTAGAAGGTATCAAAATATAAAGAGGGTTCACTTGAATGGCGTCAGCCTGTTGGGAAAGACAAAGGAGTCTAAGTAAAATTTTGAGGTAGGCACCAAGCATCAAAATGAGCAAAATTATTATAATAAACTTTCGCAGAAGCAGGTTAAAACTTAGACATAAAATTGTACACATAAATGCAACTCTAGCTTGAAGAATATTTTTCAGAAATGTCTCTTCCTCTTATTGTTGTCTATATGGTTATTGATGCCCATTTAAGTATTAAAGCTCAGTTCATTTAGAAAATAAAGTATCATTTATTCCAGGAACTAAATAAAAACAGAAGCAATTTATCATTTATCCAGTGTGCTAGGTGCTCTGTGTGTGTGTGTGTGTGTGTGTATTTATATAAAATAACTTAATATTCCCAATGACCTATGAGATGGCTACTATAGCCCCAAATAACAGATGAAGAAACTAAGGCCCAGAAAGGTTAAAGTCCAGACACAAAGGTGGCAAGCAGTAGAGCTTATGTAGGGGCTTATGTCTCTCTGGCTCCAAAGCTTCTCATTATTCCATTAACTTTTCTGCCTCTGCGCCATATATAATTTAAAATTTGCTTAGGGATCTTCACAGAAGAGTCACTCCTATTCTTAACTCATCATCTAACTTTTCTAACTGTGCCATTTCATCTGTTCCCTGTTGAGAAATAAAAAACAGAAAAACCAAAATGGTATTTTTCCAGTATAAACTGTCTACATTTCTTCTCTAATTTGAAGCAGCAGCTTAAGAATGCTATCATATGCGCCTTGAGCTGGAGGAGAACAATTTCAGAAGGGCAATCCTTCTTGATTTAAAGTGCTACCTCTCACCAAACTTAGCCGTCCCAATAAGGAAAACATTTTACTTAACGCTATTTCTTGTAATTGCTAGCTAGGTGGGGAGAAAAAAGGTAGATTGTCGTTTCCTCTCTCTCCTTGCAAATCTGGTTTTTACTTATCTTTTAAAATTATTCCCTGGGCTATAGAGAGAACCAACCATGTCTAAGATATTTAAGCTTAAAGCCGGAAGCATAAGCCTAGCTTCTTATTCACTTGAAAATCACCTATATGAACCACTTCTCCTGGAGGGAGAAGTGTCAGTGTTAGACATCTAAATACTGAAGTTGCCAGGAAACACTGAATCCCAAAGTCTCACAGCTGGAAAGGATCCAGGCTGACCCTTGTACTTATCTGCAAATGAAAAATCTGGGCAGAAAGAAGGTAAGTACTGCTCTTAAGATCTTGCTGCTTGAATGTAGAACGGAGTTCTGCGTTGAGGTCTCCCAAAAAAGTATCAACCCAAATAAAGACCACTCTATAAGTTACTTATAGGAAGATCATTCGCACCAAAAATGATTCCATACCACAATATGAGAACAAGCAAGGTAGAACACTACACTTTTGATGAGTATAAAAGCAGATCAATGAGATACCCACCAATGAAGATAATATCGGGAGAAGAAGGGTAATGGTAGCTGGATTGCTGGCTACCTCTGTTAAAGATGTGACAAGCAAAGAAGATATCAGAATTATTAGCCATACTGGTAATGAACCTAGAGGGGATAATTTATTTCCTATCCACTTAGATAGTCCTGATTCCTAAAAAAAAAAAAAAAAGAAAATAATAATAATTTGTAATGTTATTTGTAAACAAGTCATTTTAATCACACAATTTAAATATATAAAATGTAACCTTTGCCCTAAGAACACAGTTTCTAAAATATAACTTTAATCTTTCATATTTTCCCATAGTTTGGTAGATCTAGGAGGCTCTGACATGGAGAAGTTCTCAATTATTCTTATTTTAACACTACCAACATGCTTTAGGAAGTTTGAATTGTCTTCCCACATTTTTTAAATTAAAATTTAATTTTACCTAATTTATATGGACAAATCACGTGGTACTACAGGACTTTAAGAAAATGGAAGCCCTCTGGTCTGCCTCTCTCTATTCCTACGTTGTGTTCCCCAGAGACAATTTTCAACCCATATTAGCTATTTATAGCTATTTTTTAAACTATGTGTTTTCCTAATTTGCTAATTTAGATTTTGTTTACTGACTTTCTAATACGTTACATAAGGATTCAGCTTTCTTACACCATCTACCATACATGTATTTCCTGGCCCTCCATTTCCTTTACTCATATATCAACATTTTTTATTAAATCAATATTTAAATTTTTCCATTAGGATTATATGAATATTGTTCATACCTGAGACACTTAGTGTACTGTGATTATATTAAAACAAAGTTAACAGGCTTTTAAGAGAGAGCGAATTACAAAGAGGTGAATGCTTTAGTAGCTAGCTGCTCTCTCACCGCTCCCACCCAGGAGGGTTATTGAGTTCTGGACATTTGCCAAACTAATTACAGTTTGGAACAAAATTTTAAAAAATGAACTGTCTCCAAATCTTTGTAAAGTCAGTTTCTAGGGGCATATTTTTCCACAGCCATATTTTTGAAATTCATGGCTTCAATATACCCACTCAGGGATAGGGTCATTCTGGATATCCCACAGAAACTTAATTCTATGTACCAGGATTTTCCAAACCATAGAAGGTTTCCCTAATTCTTCCAGTGGGAGGGGCTAGTGTATCAGAGGAAGTCCACACCTTTTAATTTTCTTGGATTTTGCAATTCTAGGGTCTGGCCAATGCTTTTAAAATCACTTTGAGTATCTAGAGTCCAATCCGGACAGATATTCTGGGAAGGAGACATGAACAAAGTTAACATCAGTGTCAGAATTACCGATTCTGATTCCCTCACAGTTCAAATTAGCAATAAAAATAACGGAAGTTACTGATTCTGAGAAAGCAGATCTCATTATTTCTGAAATAGTAGGGGAAAAAAGTGAATTTGCCTTATATTTCTATCATTTAAATTTGAGTGGTCTATGAGGCAAGCCAAATCTAGATGTAAAAAGGCATTATAAGTGGCCCTCAGAATTGAGACAATTTCTGAGATTTTTCACCTATTAAGTTGAAAGTTTTGTGTCCAAATGCCATACAGAAAAATTGACAATAAAGTAAGAAGCAAAAGACAGTCTCCCTAGAGGCTATTTAGAAGATAGCAGATAGTTATTCACCTTGAGAAAAATAAAAATTTAACTTTCCAGAAACGAAAAGGCTGGACACAACACATCTCTCTCATCATCCTTTTTACTCTGATGGCTGAATAAGGAAATGGAGCAGCTGTGAGCTTTAAGTGTTTCACAGATGACTATAAGACCCAGAAATGAGGGTTTTTAATTAGTCAAAGAGTAAAAACTTTCTCATGGACTTTTTAAGAAGATGCTTTTTTCCAGCAGCCCTACAATGACTTTCAAGTGACAAAGGCCTCCCCAGACTTCTACTTTATATAAACTAGATAGTAGATGACAGGCCAAAGAATTATTCCTAATGGTGGTTTTATTTCTCCCTAAAATTAGACATAATGTAGTATTAGCAATGGTTATGTAAAATTCTCTCTGGACTTCATTCAATAAACATTCACTAAATACTTTTTTTTTTAATGTTTATTTATTTTTGAGATAGAGACAGAGAAAGACAGAGCATGACCAGGGGGAGGGCAGAGAGAGGGAGACACAGAATGTGAAGCAGGCTCCAGGCTCTGAGCTGTCAGCACAGAACTCCATGCAGGGCTCGAACCCCTGAACTGTGGGATCCTAACCTGAGCCAAAGGCAGATGCTTAACCAACAGACCCACCCAGGTGCCCCAACATGTACTAAGTACTTTTAATGTACTTAATATGTAATAAATAAGTGATGTAATGAAGTACTGTTACTTCTTATTCTTCTTTGACAGCCTTAGGACTATGATATATTGTAAATTTTTAAAAAATGTTTATTTTTGAGAGAGAGCCAGCACATGCAGGGGAGAGGCAGAGAGAGAGAGAGAGAGAGAGAGAGAGAGCAAGCGCAGAGCCCTTCAGGGCAGAGCCCAAAGCCGGGCTTGATCCCATTGATCCCATGAACTGTGAGATCGTGACCTGAGCCAAAATCAAGAGTAGGACGTTTAACTGACTGAGCCACCCAGGCCCACCTGGACTATGATACACTGAAGAGAAGTCTGTGAGGTACTCAAATTCATCATGAAATAAGGTAAAGGTATAAAACAAAATGTTTTGCTAGGAGTCATTGTACATATGATTTTTGCATTTCTTTCTTACTTAGCTGGTCTTCTAGTACCATTTCATGGTTTAAGAATTCTAATCTTCTTTGCTTTATTCCTTTTGACATGTTGGGACATCATAAAAAATGATGTTTTATGCTCACAGCCTGTAAAAATTATTGAACTCACTTTATTTGTGTGGTATACTCACTGCATGACTATTGAATTCTGTATCATTAAAATGATAGGGTGAAGTTGAATATGTCAAAGCTTAAATGTCTCTTGTTCTTCTTTGGAAAAGTCTAGTTAATTGTTAAGTATCTTAGACACAGAGTATTACCTCACAGCCATCTGCCAAGGCAAACCCTCCACCAACAAGGATGGCTATATCCCAGGGCATGAATGACTGGAATTCTTTCCAAGTAATCAGCGGAGAATAATCAAAAGCAACTGCAAAACACAATTCCCACAGTTATACATTGCTTAAAAGATGACAATATGACATGTATTTGTTTTCATTACCTGAAACTGCCATCTCATAAGAAGTTTTTAATATCCCTCTATTGTTTTTAGGTAAGTAACTTGATCTGAACTTTGAGTGATTTCTACCTGGCTGAGGTGGAACACTGTATTCCAAAACAAACAAACAAACATAAACATGACTTGGAAAAATCCTTTGGATCATATTACAGATTTAGATAGATTATAACATTATCATTTATAGTGCCATTCATTCATTCATTCATTCATTCCACTAACATTCTGCCTACTATGAGTAACACAATGCATTGACTATACTATTCTTTGCTATTCAAAGTGTCTAATACGACATTGGTTCTAATATCATCACTGTAGCATTATAATTTTATTCACTATTTTCTTGAACCTTTATTTTTTCAAATCATGAGGAGGGTCATAATAGATTCATCATGATTTCAGTTTAAAATCAAAGTTCAGATTAAATAATTTAAGTATCATTCATAAGACTCTTAAAATTCTTATAAAGCAATTATCATAAAGACTTCTTTTGATATTTAGGTCATAATGGCTCATTTGATTTGTTGAGAAAAAAGGTCATCCATGAATATATTATTCCCATTTAACATTTGTGTGTAACAAGTGGCCTTCTACATGGTGAGATTTTAGGGTTACTACTAAGACTCCTTCCTATCTCCTGTTAAACCTAAACCAAACTTACCTTCACTATTGATGGAGATTTTGCTCTTCCTTGCTTGAATTAGGATATATATACCCTATTAAGGCCTGCCTTGGTGGCTCAGTCAGTTAAGCGTCTGACTCTTGATTTCAGCTCAGGTTAGGATCTCATGATCTTGAGATCAAGCCCTGCACTAGGCTTTGTACTAGGCATGGAGCCTCCTTAAGATTCTCTCTCTTCCTCTGCCCCTCCCCACCTGTGTGTGTGTGCTCTCTCTCTGTCTCTCAAAAAAAAGGGATATATTTTCTGTTAAAACACAAACATTTCTGAAATATACCTCTCATGTAAAATTTAACACATAATGTCTTGCCATTTTTAAACCTAGTGTGAATGAGTTTATCAGGGAGAACAGGAGTTGAAGAATGAGAAGACAGAGAATGGTAGACATTGGTATAGGGGCCAACGGCAGGCTGCCCCAAGATGGGCGACTTTGTCATGAATGTTATTTTGAGTTAAAAGCAATCAAAACCCAGCAGACTTGGGCACCTGGATGGCTCAGGAGGTTGAGTGTCCAGCTTTGGCTCAGGTCATGATCTCATGGTTCGTGAGTTTGAGCTCCACATGGAGCTCGCTGATATAACTGCAGAGCCTGCTTTGGATACTTTGTCCCCCCCTCTCTCTGCCCCTCTGCTAGTGCTCTCTCTCTTAAAAATAAAACAAAACAAAACCCCCCAAAACATTAAAAATACAAACAAAAAAACCCCAGCAGATTCAGAAAAAGTTCTTTGCCTCCCCACTCAACTATGTTTGTACCAGGAAGAGAGAGATTAACAAAGATTTCTCTTTACCTAAGAAACTTATCTGCATAATTGGGTAACCTTTGTTTTCCAAACATCTCCTTTCACCTTCCTGCTATTGGTCTTTCTCCTCTGTATCCTCAGACCCCTATCCCTCTTCTTAGCTCATATAAGGGTCATGTTGCCTCACTGTCTTTGGAACTTCCATGTCTGTGTGGATTCCCTGTATGTACACCATTAAATTTGATTTTCTACCATTAATCTGCTCCTATCAACTTGAGTCTTAGTCCAGCTGGAAGGATCTTGAAGGGAAGATAAAATTCTTTCTCCCCAACAGAAGCAAGGCTTTTTCTGAGAGGAGGATTCAAATGTGGGAACCAGGGAAGTTAAGCCAAGCATTGGTACCTCAACACTGGCCACTAACAGGCCATAGGGATTTGACTTCAACGGTCAGTGTCCTCAGGGTCTCACAGAAATTATTACTCTGTATTACAATATCTCCTTATAACACACTTTGAGATGTTCTAGACTCAAGTAAAGAACAAAAGCCATTTATTTCTACATTATGCTATTTATATATATCATCTCCTAGAAATCTGACTCATTAGTCGCTTATCAATTTGGACACAGGGAGTCAGGTGGGCCAACTCAACTCCATGAATCCAGGTTCCACCCATGCAAAAAAAAAAGAAGGGACAAATAAAAGAAAATCCAACAATAAAACCCCCCACCCTCTACTAGACTATTTCCAAACAATTTTAAACCATTTGTCCTACAATAACAACATAGGAATCTGACTACCAAAAACACCTGCTATATTAGTATAAAGCATAAATGGGGGGGGGGGCGGCAGAATCCTGTGTTTAAAAAATATGTGTGTGTCAGGGGAAGGGGGGTATGCTCACATAAACAAGGATACTTCTTTGTCCATGTATTACAAAGACAATGAATGCTCCCACTGAATACTACGTCTTTCATTTGTGACACTAGGGTTCTGGCTAAATGTGGGCTTGATTTGCATTCTCTCCAGGATTACTATGATGATGTAAATACTCTTTCCCTTGAAACTCCTCACCTTTTTAGATCCTCAGCATTTATTACCAAGGGCTCATCATGAAGTATGACTTTCAAGTTCTTGTTCCTATGTTTGCCAATAGTAAGATTAATTCTGATTATGGCAGGGGAAGTGGGCCTATTGTGAACCAAACAGTATCACTCATAGTGGAGTTCTAACCATGTTGCATAAGGAAATCTACTTCTCACTTCTGCCAAGTAAGATGGTTCTCCTTGCAGGGGGAGAACACGTGCTGGCTGAATAAGGGTTGCGGTGTGCAAACAGGGCGTGCTGTGGAAGCATGTCCATTCCTTCTGTTCTAAGTGCTAACTGAAACCAATGGAATTTTGTAATTTTTGCTCTTCTGTCAAATTCATTCAGAATTATAAATAATACTCAACCAATTTCTCCTGTAGGTGTAGTTTTAGTCAATCTCTTAGCTGGGATAAGAAAGAATAGAAGTCCTATAAGTAAGGCAACAGTTGAATCTGTAGCAAAACCAGGATACCTGAAAAAGGACAGATGTGTACATTAAAAATAGCAGGAAGAACTTGAATGAACTAAACAACAATCGACTATGCTAATAAGCATACAAGTAGTAGTGGAGGTATAGATTATTTATTCTGGATAATCAGGTCTAAAATCTATGGATTTCCAACTAAATGATATAACTTAGTGAAGCCGAAAATCTCAGACCATGTTCTCATTGTTTCCATATATGTCTCCTACTTTCAAAACCATGAATACACATGCTAACATAATGGCCCACACTTTTTAGGCAAGGCTCAAGGATTTGGTAAGTGATTTTTTTCTTTGAATTTTTTCATTTAATATACTGGCAGAGAACTGAAGCCAAAACAATTGCTAGACTAGGCAAAGCCCTGTATAATTGTTGTATAACATCACAGTATTGACTTGTGGCAACGAAAGGGTGTTTCTAGAGTCCTCTAAAATTCTTCTGTAAATTATGAAAAGAAATTGATCTGTTTTTCTAAGATATAACATCTGCTACTGTGATTATAGGCCCTAGCCATATCATACAAATGAAATCAACCCATTTAATGCTTTGCACCCTGTGAAACTCAATCAAGAATATTAATTATTAGAATGGTTTATGAGATGCTCATAAATGATCACTGTACAAATTAAGAGTGATTCAGGAACAGATGGGGTCTTAGAATCACTAGGTCATTCCAGCAAGTAAGACAGGTTCCCAGAAGCCTCAACTGTTAATAAGCACCTGGAAACCAGACATGAATGAAACAGACATACATAATTAAAATTCAGTTTTAAGATTCAGCAGTATTAACTAGTGAATCTTTGTAACCTGAGAAGAAATACGTACACCCTAAAGATTATTTCGCTGCCTTGTGACTCGGCAATGTGTACATACTATAGAAGCTCTCTACTCCTGTGATTTACTTGAACAGTATAAATAATCAAGGAAACACATTATTTTTATTCAATCTGGCAACTTTAGGAAGGAGTCTGTTTTCCTTAAATATAGATTTTATTTATTTCTTTGCTGAGTACAAAGCTATTTGGTGTAATTTATTCAACAAAATTCACCAATATTTATTATTTTATTGCTCCTTATTTCTTTTACTTGAGTTATAATTTTTTATTGTAATTTTACCAAATTAGGTCAGGCATCATGTAATCTGATTTTGTTTTATATGAAAAGACACATTGAATTCAGTCCAGGTTCAAACAGATGGAATGAAAACATTAGGTGGTAGCTATAAATCTTGATATATCATCCTAGCTTTGGAAATTCTAAATGCTTAAAATCTCTATATTACAAATATATTCTACAGAATATACTTTACATAAAATCAAGCCATAAATATTGAGGTAATTGTGTTCCCAAAGACTTTTAAAACCCTTATTATTTCAGTACTTGTTTATTTTCATTTTATTGTTACTTGATTATGAACTAAGGTTGTCTCAGTATTACAAAATATTAAGCTTACACAAATTTTATTTGCTTTGGCGATTTATGAATCAAAGTCAATTAGACCTATATCTTCAAATTCCTTCTCCTCTCAAACCTTTGTTCCTTTTCCTATTGTTTTCTCTCAGAATTCTACATAACACGAACACCTGACCATAGTAAATATACTCTCTTTTCCTGCTGCAAACAAAATATCTTCTGAATTACACTTTCTTCCTATAAAGAACAGAAATGAGAAACTTACTACGTTGAATTCATACTGGGATTTCTTCCTGGTTTTTATTAGCTACTATCTGATTTCATTTAGTGTTTACACACTAGTGTTTAGAGAAGACTCTCCCTACTTAGGTTAATAGGAGTGGAATTTTGAAAAGGAAACTCACTTTTTATGTTGGTTTACAACCTATTACAAAACTAAAAAGTAATAATCAAACTGTTAAATGATAGCTTGCTATGAATAACAGGATGCTGCTTTTGTTTAGACTTCTCAACGTGAAAAGCTTTAGTCCTAAACAAAAGGTTTATCAAGCTGAAGCCGATCCTTTGAAACACGCTACCGCGTCACACTGCTTCACTTGTATGTTCACTAGGAATTTGCACACAGACCTCGCACCTTTAAAAAATGTTGCGAATGCCTATATTGCCAGAAGTCTCTATTCAAGAAGAGAAGGACCTCTTTATTCCATGTCAGCAGAACACCTTTAACTAAAACAATTTTGCTTTCTGTCCCCAGAGACATGGATTCTTGCTGCGGGATGTGAGACAGGAAGTCATCATCGGAGATCTGCTCAATTTAGGAAGCAGAGTACTTCAGTGAAAGACAGATTGGGAACATACATTTCAAAACCAAAGTATTTATATTGACACATAGGATGGCCCTTAATTTAGAAAATTACGCTATCATCCTCCCCGTGACTTCATATGACTCAGCAGGACTGCTGGTCTATAAGACACTGCGAGACGAAATTAACTCGACCCAGCTGCTAACATTAGTTTGTAAAATCAGTCTTATTACTTATTCAGGAATTCTTTATCTAAAAAATAGGGATAGGGATGGATGTATAGTGAACTAGTATAAAAAAGGAACATAATTAGAAAAAAAAGACAAGATACTGGCCTGAGTAAAAAAAAATAAGTTGGCAAAAATCACAGAATATGAATCCATCTCAGGTTATTACACTTGACCTTAGCCAAAAGGCTGAGAAGCGATCCATCTCAGGTTATTCACAAGGATGGAGTGGCATTTATCTCACTTCATAATAAATATTGCATTTCTGTAGGGAGTAAGGGCAGCACTACTCTTTTTTTTTTTTTTAAAGTTTATGTTATTTATTTTGAGAGAGAGAAAGAGAGAGAGAGAGAGAGAGCGCAGAGGAGGGCAGAGAAAGAGGGAGAGAATCCCAAGCAGGCTCTGCACTGTCAGTATAGAGTAGGGCAGTGCTATTCTAAGTGCTGTTATTAGCCTTATTTCACAGATGAAGGAACTGAGATATAAGTGGCTTGCCCAAAGTGGAAGATCCAGAATACACCTCAAGCAGTGAGGCTCCACAGTCTGCACTCCAAAACACCACAGATCATGGCTTTCCTACAGATTATATTTCTAATTTTGTAAGACTGGGAATAGCTTTGCCTAAAGGAGCCTGACTTTTAGTTACAGAATATTTGATTATCTTATCTGCAGTCTTACCTTAAATTTCATTTCTTATTTTTTTTCCTGAAAAGATTAGAATTAAATCTTTTCAGTGGAAAGGAAGGGGGAAAAAAGTCTCATATAATCTTATAGAGTTATAGGAACCACTTAGGAGAAAACCAGAAAAAAAAAAAAAACAAAAAACAAAAACCAGGAAGGTTTGACAAACATAATATGTAATGCTTACTTGGAAAAAAGTGCAGACCAACCGGGAACAAACCCAGGATCTCGGCTAAACCATAGCAGAGCCATCACAATGAAGAGGACCAAGGTCACAATTTCCTGATACCTGTGCAAAAATTCCCATCATTTCATTTATTTTCTCAGTCAGGACATTCGTAGAAACTCCCTGAGCTATTGCCAGAGTAATCTTAGCAGAACGCTAAACGCTGTAAAAACCAGATGATTATGTGTCAACAATCTGAGAGAATCAGCACAGTTAGAAAAGGACTCCACTCCTCTATGGAGTCTTCGGCTTCCTTTGATTCTACCTGGTAAATTTCAGTGAGCTAAAAGTATGTATTTTGTCATGTTGAGATCTATTTACAAGGGCTAGCATAATCAAGGCCCTTATTAGGTGTCCTAAACACATTATAGACTATTATGTGCCTGTTTCCCTTTGCACGAATACTTGCAGTATAAACAGTATGCACCTGTGTGAGCATGAGTGTGTTTGCTTGTGCGTCTGCGTGCAGGTGCATCTTACCTTATTGGCCCAAGTTTTTGGTATTCTTGTTTAATCACCTCAGCACAGGCTTTTTGCTTGACTGTTTTGGTCTTGCCACATTTGAACATCTCCTTAAAACTGAAAAGAATAAACTTGTTAAGCAAAGAATTCTCCCTTCATAGAAGAGATTTGTGTGAAAGCTTTATAAAATACGGATCTCCCGGCCAATAACAGAAATCTGTCTTGGTGCCTATACCTCCATCACCTTCTTTGAATGTCCTCTCCCCTTTTTCCTCTTTTGCCTGGTTTTCTCAATTTGCGAGACTTAATTTTTGTTCCCCATTTTCACACATCTTCCCCTGATCTCTTCCTTTTCTACCTCTGTTTCTACCTCTGTACCCTTGGAATTTTGCCATGAGATGCTCATCTCTAACGCTTTATTATATACCTGATTGTTACAGATTTTAATCTATGTCTTGTCTATCTTGACTGTTAATTGTTGCACATGTGTAGGTTTTATCTCCCTAGTGAGATAACCAATTGTTTGAAGGCAGGGGCAGTGTCATAGATGTTCCTTTTGGTACAGCGACTCTCAACACTGTACATATAACTGGCATGTAAAACAAACACTCGACTCATCAACTCAACAGTACCTTGGTCAAATTGGGACAGCTGGTTGTCAGATCCATCAGTTTTCACAAAATATACTAAACTCGGGTCATACACTAGGGCAGCGAAGTCACGTACCGTGATCATGAGCGGAGTCTGAACTAGATCTATTCTCAGAACGAAAACAACTTGGTTCCATTTTTTTTTTTTTTTCCTATAAGATTCTTGACCTCTTATGTCCTAATAGAATCTACTAGATAGTTTTTCAACTATTGCCAATAGTAACTGCCGGTGCCTATTTCTTTCAGCTGTTGACTTTAGTGATACCTTCCCCTGTGGCTAATTTTTCTTTCTCGAAGTCCAGGGTCTTCAAAACTTTTTTTTTTGGTGAAGTACTGCTCTAGGGCCTAGATTAAAAAAAAAAAAAAATCCCTCCAGAGGAATAAACAAATGAGCAAATGGCTAGATTCTTATGGACTACCTTTTGGAAGGTCTATGAGTAGGTGAGTTAGATTACATTATGTGCAGTAGGGAAGGCATTTCTGAGTGTAAATCCAAAGGAATTGAAATCTTGACCTTGACCAGATACCTGCACTCACATGTTCACTGAACCATTATTCACAATGGTCAAGACATGGAAACAACTCAGATGTCCACTGACAAACAAGTAGGTAAAGTAAAAGTGGTATTAAAAAAAAGAAACAGTGGCTTATACATACAATGGAATATTATTCAGCCTCAAAGAAGGAAATCCTGCCATTTGTAGTAAGACAGATGGACTCGGGGACATTCTGCTAAGTGAAATAAGCCAGATGCAGAAAAACAAATACTGTATGATCTTACAGAAATGCAGAATCCAAAATAGTCAAACACATAAAAGCAGAGAGTAAAATGGTGTTTGCCAGGGAATGGAAGGAGAGGGCAATGGGGAGGTGTTAGTCAAAGGGTACAAAGTTTCCCTTATGAAAAATAAATAAGTTCTAGAGATTTACTGCACAAAATAAGGCCTATGATTCACAATACTGTATTGTATACTTAAAAATTCACTGAGAGGGCAGATCTTATGTTAAGTGCTTTTACCACAAAAGGGAGAAAAAAAGAAAAAGCACAGGGACAAAAGGAAACTTGGAGGTGATGGAAAAGTTTTTGGCCTTCACATTGATGATGGTTCATGGGTGTACACTTATCTCCAAACACGTTGTATATATCAAATATCTATGGTTTTTTGTAGGTCAATCAGACGTCAGTGAAAGCAATTTTAGGAGAAGAACGAGCACAGGAGCATATTCTTCTGTAAAATTGCTGGGCTGAACATGGATGTATATGAGGGAGGAAGCTGGAAGACTGAGGCGGTGTGAAGACAGCTATCACACAAAGACATTTTATTTATTTATTTATGTATTTATGTATTTATTTATTTATTTATTTCTGTAGCTCTGCCACTCAGACTTGTTTGGACTATTATTCCCTTTGAAGGAGCCGAGTTTCCTCAATTCTTTTTTTTTTTTTTTAATTAAAAAATTTTGTTTAATGCTTATTTGTTTTTGAGAGAGAGAGAGAGAGAGAGAGAGAGAGAGAGAGAACAAGTGGGGGAGGGGTAGAGACAGAGGGAGACACAGAATCTGAAACAGGCTCCAGGCTCTGAGCTGTAAGCACAGAGCTAGATGCAGGGCTCAAACCCACAGACCCTGAGATCATGACCTGAGCCAAAGTCGGATGCTTAACTGACTGAGTCACCCAGGCACCCCGAGTTTCCTCAATTCTTAAATCATCCATCCTACACTTTCATAATCATTCTCCTGCACACATTCCAACCCCTGAACATAATGATATGGATGTTGTTATGCTTAAGATCAATGAGATAATATTTAATGTTCATAATCTCAACTAAATTACTGACTAGTGCTGGTCTTGAAATTTTACCCCTTGTCACAATATAACTACTACTATTATAAGAAATTGATCCTGAACCACCTTGAGATCCATCTGTAGAACAGAAAAGTAGAATTAAAAAAAGAGGCAAGTCTCCCTAAAAAATGTTTTCCAGCCAGTAGACAATATATGTATTGGTCTCTTTGGTTGGGGACTATAAATAGTTAAGTCCAACGCCATATTGGCTTTGCTACAAAGAAGGTTAATGCCTTCACAAAGGAACTGATGAAGCATATGACAATGCATCAACCTCTTCATTTAAATAAGTTCAGCAGCACTGATAAATGAGCCTCTCTTCCCAAGTATGCTGGGATCATTTATAATGGGTGAGTTAACTGTGTTAACAGCCAACACGCTAACCAGAATGTAGGGTGGCCTGCCAGGGGAATGGCTGATAATTTCCGTTTGTTGATCTAAAACCTTTGGAAGTGAAGACCCCGACTGACTGAAATGGACACTGAAAAATTGGCCGGAGTGTGAAGTTGTGTAATGTCTAACCGATAGCGGACAGCAACGGGACTCCTTAGATATGTCACCGGTCATGATTTATGGACTTTTGCCTAATGTATGCACTTCACAGGATTTTTGTCCTCACTGAGAACACCTTTCAATACATCTGCCCTTTATTTTCTTAATTTCTCCTTTATACAGGGTAGGCCATTCCATAATAATGACAATGGTTGCATACATTTTTTATAAAGTCATGATATATACCAACAAAGAAGAAACAACTATGGGTCTGTGACGGGGTGCTTTCTCCCTTAGTTGGGATTCCTGTCCTTTGCATCTTGAATTGCTACCTGTGCAACTGAATAGACCCCCAGAGGCTTGGATTTCCAGGAAGGGGCATTTAGTATGCAGCTGGCTTCTCCCCACTGATGCCCACCTGCTGAAGTCAGTGACATTCCACACATTTGCTTCAGCAGGAGAACTGCCACACGCTGTTCCCACAATCTGGACAAACAGTTGTTTTTTTTTTTTTTTTTTTTGTTTTTTAAATCATCAGTATCATCTTCCCACTACTAACAAAACTGTGGCAGTTCTGGAGAAAAATCAGGAAAAGGAAATGGAGAGGGAAGAGTATGAGTCCTTAGGTGACTAGGCTTGGAAAATTTGGGCATGGGCACGGACCACCACATGGACACAGTGCTTTGCTTTTCAAAGGAAGCACAGATAGATGACTTCAGTCTCACCTGCTTAGTAGATAACACGTTGTTTTGTTCATAGGTCCTTGAGATTTAAATAGCCGATAAAAATGAGTTTCAATTGTTTTGTTTTTTCAGGAAAAAAATTCTCAGGGTTTGATTTATAGCCATTTCCCCTTTCTTTGTGGAGTACTGTTATATATAAATATATATAAATATATAAAAATATAAATATATATATATATTTAGATTTTGCTGTGGGGTCCTTCATAATTTTAAATGCCGGCTGTCATTTAAGTATTGTAACTCATTGGTACTTATGAACTACCAGCTTCAGTCCAGCCAAGGCATTATTGGCAAATTTTCCTTGAATACATGTATTTGACATTTTAGTGGCTCTTTCTTGATCAGTGTTTCTCACCTTGACTTCTAGGTGTTCACCTTGGACCCATATGCGTTACAATTGCAGTGTTGGAAGTGATCTTACTGATAATCCAATGAAATTCCATCATTTTACAGTTGAAAACATGGAGACTGAGAAAGATCACTCACCTGGACTGTGAGAAGCCACAGTCTTTATCCCTGGTCTCCTGATTCATAATCTAACATTCTTTCCACAGGGCACACTCTCACGTCTTTATGTGATTTTTTTCAAGGATGTACTAATTTTGGTGCCAAGATGAAGCAGGAATATTGCATGCTATAGTTTAAAGTGACTAGGTAACCAGAGGAAATCCCCACATTAAACAAAAAGGAGGGACAAAACTTCTTGAAATTCCACTTTAACAAGCTGGACTGGGTCCTTACCACAAGTTCCTTATGCCCTTCCAGCTGATTAATAAATTATTAGCTTAGGATTCAAAGGAGACCAAGATAGATTTGCTTTTTACAAACTCTCCTCCACAGCCAACACTGTTTAGATAATGTTTTAGCTTATCCTTAAAATATGTGCTCATGTGCATCAGCTTTGTAAGGAAGAGAAATTCAGAGACTCCGTGTGCACGAAATGGGTGAAAGGGCACTGGGTGAGCACCTGAGAACTGGGAACCGAGACACCTTTAGTTATCCGATCAACATGGAATATTTACTTACTTGAATCCTAGGAAAAGCCACTGAAGCCAGATCCAGGACAAGAATAGAATAATAATAGCTGCCGGGAAGGAAAGCATAAACCAGGATCCAAAGTTAATGCAACGACATTCAGGGTAACGCCTGTGTGAAAAGACAGAAAAGTGTTCACGGGAGTGTAAAGTGGAATCCTTTCTGATGGTCCTCCAGGAAGCAACACCTCACGTCTTTGCCATGCTCCCAGTCAAGAGGGAAGGCGTGGAACCTTCTCATCATTATATACAGCAGTTGGTTTTACCTCTTACCTCTTGTCCCGAATCTGTAACTCTGTGATTATTGCTGCTTCCCTCACAAGCAAGGGTGGGTATGTTATGATTTTTGTTCCCTTTGTTCAACGTGTAAGGAAGTGCTTGGGAAAGCTGGCACAGTGTCCACACTCACTAAATGCACAAGAAATGGGTATGCATGGGTATATGTGCCTGGTTCTTAGCACTCGAATCATCGGTATGTGAGCGAGGAAACACAAACAGACTTGGGAACAGATGAAAATTGACTTCATGGAACCTAAATTGGTAGCTGGCATCCCAGGCACTTAGGAAGGGACTCTGATCCATCCATATTGTCTTCTATAGCCGTTTCCCCTCTCTTCTGTCTGCCCTGAAGAAACTACAACCATCTTGCCAGGCCCTTCTTAGAATTAGACAGTGCTTTAGGGCTCAGCCAAACAGAATAAATCTGGACCAGATAAAAATGACTAAAAGTTCTGTGGAAAACATGAGCTCTTCCTTTATTTCTCCTAGTTATTTTCAGCTTTTCAATCCACATAACCACAAAACAATAATAAAAAAAGTTGGGGGAGGGGAGGAGTCAGAGACAAGCACAGTTTCTTTGGTAACCTCACATTTATTCTTCAAAAATGTAGTATAAATTCCAAGTTAATTCTCACATAGTTATCTATTTTATGACAGAGGAGGGAAAAACAGGAAATTTGAGAAATAGTTTCTTTGCTTTTTTTCTTGACACAGTGACTTTGGAACTTTGGAAAGTACAGAAAACACACAGAAGCAATAAAGACACTGTTAACCTATTTTTATTATTTTTGAAATGATAAAATATAGAGAACTTTATAGAAATGATAGACTTTTATATTCTTGTTCTATTTAAATCACGCTTTGTATTTTTCCATTTAAAAAAGGTCATGTAAATAAATGAAATGTTTCACACTATAGCCATCAACATAAGCCATACTTTTCTACTTTATAAAGTGTCTCCTCTATTTTAAGATGGTTGCTAAGTAATGCAAAGAGTTAAAAAAAAAAAAAAAGAATGGGTTTTTAAAACTCTAGATTTCCAGTGTTTTCTACCATTACTTTGAGGTTATAAAAAAATTGCTCTAGACCCTAGATTTATCAGGAGCAAGTTGGGATGATCATTATCTACCATGAAGAGATCCAAAGCTTAGCTTACACATTTATGCAATTAGAAATGACCAAGGGTAAGTAAGAAATGCTACAGAATACAGAGAATTGATGAATGGAAAAATGCTGTATCATGTCCATGAGCTTCTACTAAGAATTGTTAAAAATGTTTGCTGTCTTCAGTTGGAAAATTCAATAAGGAGGAAAAGGCCTATTCTTATTTCTGATCAGTTTATTAGACTTGGATTACAGGTTGATGGCTTATGCTATTCTGTTCAGCCTAAAGGCATTTAGAAATGCTGCTAGAATTAGGTTCAAACCAGCACCCCAAACCCCATTTCATCTCTCACCGTCTGTAGCTCATACTTTGAAATCAGGCTATATTGTTCTCCTTACTCAGTCCTCTAAAATTTAACTGGGGGCGCCTGGGTGGCTCAGTCGGTTAAGCATCCGACTTCAGCTCAGGTCATGATCTCACGGTTTGTGAGTTTGAGCCCACGTCGGGCTCTGTGCTCACGCTCAGAGCCTGGAGCCTGCTTTGGATTGTGTCTCCCTCTCTCTCTGCCCCTCCCCCACTTGTGCTCTGTCTCTCTCTATCAAAAGCAAAAATGAACTATTGGGACCTCATGAAGATAAAAAGCTTCTGCACAGCAAAGGAAACAATCAACAAAACTAAAAGGCAACCAACGGAATGGGAAAAGATATTTGCAAATGACATATCGGACAAAGAGCTAGTATCCAAAATCTATAAAGAGGTCACCAAACTCCACACCCGAAAAACAAATAATCCAAGGAAGAAATGGGCAGAAAACATGAATAGACACTTCTCTAAAGAAGACATCCGGATGGCCAACAGGCACATGAAAAGATGCTCAACATTGTTCCTCATCAGGGAACTACAAATCAAAACCAGACTCAGATATCACCTCATGCCAGTCAGAGTGGCCAAAATGAACAAATCAGGAGACTATAGATGCTGGAGAGGATGTGGAGAAACGGGAACCCTCTTGCACTGTTGGTGGGAATGCAAACTGGTGCAGCTCCTCTGGAAAACAGTGTGGAGGTTCCTCAAAAAATTAAAAATAGGTCTACCCTATGACCCAGCAGTAGCACTGCTAGGAATTTACCCAAGGGAAACAGGAGTACTGATGCATAGGGCACTTGTACTCCAATGTTTATAGCAGCACTTTCAACAATAGCCAAATTATGGAAAGAGCCTAAATGTCCATCAACTGATGAATGGATAAAGAAATTGTGGTTTATATACACAATGGAGTACTATGTGGCAATGAGAAAGAATGAAATATGGCCCTTTGTAGCAACGTGGATGGAACTGGAGAGTGTGATGCCAAGTGAAATAAGCCATACAGAGAAAGACAGATACCGTATGTGTTCACTCTTATGTGGATCCTGAGAAACTTAACAGGAACCCACAGGGGAGGGGAAGGAAAAAAAAAAGAGGTTAGAGTGGGAGAGAGCCAAAGCATAAGAGACTTTTAAAAACTGAGAACAAACTGAGGGTTGATGGGGGGTGGGAGGGAGGGGTGGGTGGATGATGGGTATTGAGGAGGGCACCTGTTGGGACGAGCACTAGGTGTTGGATGGAAACCAATTTGACAATAAATTTCATATATTAAAAGAAAAGTAAATAAATGTATAAAAAATTTTTTTTTAAATAAAATTTGTTTAATTGACGAGGGCCTTTTTAGAATTTTTGCCTGGGGGGAGGTAGTTCATTTAGTAAATGAAAGCCTAAAAAAGCTAAATTCTGTTTTCTTTTTGCTTTTTTTCTTTAGTATTAAGGAAGTGAACACCACACAGGACAGTGGCCTCCATGATCATAACCTTTATACTTATATTTCCAGTGAATACTTTAAGTGATAATGGAATGAATGGCATACTGTGAAGGATTAGTTTTTCACTTTTTCTTTTCCCACTTCCTCATGCCCTGTAAAGTGAAGTGACTGCAAGTATCTGCCTAAAATAAATATCATGAACTATGTTAAGTACAATTCATTCTGATAGAATGAATTACTTTTACCTTTACTTTTACCCAACACTTTGAGTATCTACCATGTACCAGGCACTCTTCTAAATATTGGGGATATCGTGGTGAATTAGATGGATGTAAGATAGCCTTTCATAAAGTTTACATTTTTTAAACATTTTTTAAGTTTATGTATTCATTTTGAGAAAGAGAGAGAGAGAGAGAGAGGAGCAGTGAGAGAGGGAGAGAGGGGAAATCCTAAGCAGGCTTTGCACTGTCAGCACTGTCTGACTCGGGGCTAGATCTCACCAATTGTGAGATCCTGACCTGAGACGAAATCGAGTTGGAGGCTTAACAGACTGAGCCACCCAGGTGCCCCCATAAAGCTTACATTGAAATGAGGAGCACAGACAGTAAATAGGTAAGCATGAAAACAATCAGAAAATATAACAAAATAATGTAATAGAAAATTACTAGGGAGAGGAAAAAGTTTTACATAGTGTGGTTAAAGAGGGTGATATCTGAAATGAGATCTAAATGGCAAGAAGGAGCCAGTCCTGTAAATAGCTGGGAAATAGTTACCTGCCCCCCACCCCCAGACAGAGGAAATAGCAAGTACAAAGGCCCTGAGGTAGGAATGAGTGCAGAATGTTTGAGGATCAGAAGGCTAGTGTGGCTGTGGGTAGTGAGCTAAAGTTAGTGGCATGAAATAAAGCCCAAGAAGTAGCCAACAGCAATCAGATCATGTAACACCTTGTAGGCCCTCAGAAGGAATTTGAATTTTAGCACAAACGTAATCAGGAGTAATTGGAACATAATAAATAAGTTAGTGACATGATCTAACTTTAAGTCTATGTAAATTTGTTATTTACGTAAAGCATGTTGGTTAGATGGATCCTCAAGATTGAAGGCAACAAGAGTGGAAGCCAAGTTGTAGTAGGCAGAACTCCAAAATGACCCACAAGATTTCTGTGCCTGGTATACATGTTTTGTATAATCTCTCTTCTGTGTGGGAAGAACTTGCATATAAGGTGGGATTTCATTCCTGTGATTAGGTTCTTTTATGGAAAAAGTGAAGGGATTTTGCAGTGGTAATCAAGGTCCCCATTAATTTTTGAGTTAATCAAAAGGGAGATTATCTTGGGTGGATCTGACTTAATCAGGTGAACCCTTAAAAGAGAACCTTTCCTGCTGGCCTAAAGAAGCAATCTTTCCTATTGCCAGAGGAAGGGGCCATGTGTCAAGGACCTAGAGGTAGCTTCTAGAAGTTGAGAGTGACCCCACGCCAAAAGTTAGCAATAAAATGGGCACGTCAGTAATTCAACCACAGGGAACTCAGTTCAGGCCAGTAACCTGAATGATCTTGGAATAGGGCTCTAACCTTCTGTGGAGATTAGAGGTCCAGCTGTCACCTTGATTTTTAGCCTGGTGAGATCCTAAGCAAGGTTCTCAGCTAACCTGTGCCTAGACTCCTGACCCACCGAAATTATGAGGTCACAAATTCATGCAGTTTTAGGCCGGTTAAGTTAATGGTAATGTGTAAAGTAGCAATATAAACCAAATACACAGGGAAATTTATTAGAAGACAAAAGAAGTTTGGCAGAGGAGTAGGGTAGAATGGGAAATAGAGTAGATTTTAGCTGAAGTCAGATTGGTAGCAGTGAAGATGAGAAGACAATTGATTTTAAACATATTTGGGACAAAATGTGGAGGAATGAGGAAAAGGTGCCATTTATTGAAATGAAGTCTGAGGAGAGAACAGGTTGGCAGATGGGTAAGGGAATGGAGGGTCAAAAATGCTGCTGTGGGCATGTTAATCGAAGACGTCCCTTAGTTTTCCAAGTGGTCATGTTGGATGGGCAGTTAGATAGATGAGTCTGAAAATGAGAGCAGCGGGCAGTTAGAGATAGAAAAGAGGTCGTTGCCAACATACAGGTGATATTGTAAACCACAGAAATGGGCGTGATAATTTCAGGAGTAAATGGAGATAAGAGGAAGAGGGAACGCACCCTGGGGCATCTAGAGGTCAGGCAGAGGTTTAGGAATGAGCAGATGAGCTAAGCACATTTCATTCTAACACAAATCCTGTGAGGAAAGCATTATATATCCATTTTACACAGGAAGATACTACGTCTCATAAGGTTAAATGGATTGTTCAAGGTCACAGATTGTACAGTCAAGCAGAATTTTCAACCCAGAAGGGGGGTTTAAAATACAATGTCTTTTCATTAAGGCATAGTGTCCTCAACTCCAGTTCCCAGGTGAAAATAGAAAGTTCCATATATACTGCAAGATATCCATAAGCCAGGGCACAAACTTTATGTCTAAGGACATTTTAGAATACCATAGAAATGATTTCACCATAACAGAGATGTGCTTTGACCTGAAGCCTGTGTGCCCATCATTGTTGAAACTCAGGAAGATAGTGTTGTTGTTGCAGTTCTCATGCCCAACTACAAAATGATGAATAGCATTAATTCTAATGAAATACACAGAAATTGTCTCAAAAGAATGGATGTACTTGTGGAAATTTACAGCCTTGAAACAAATTTGGGCCTTTAGAGCACTATACGCTGTGTCCATGCTGATTATAGTCCTTTTGATTAATGACTGCTTTGATTATTTGAGTCAAAGCCACTTTTCAGTTCTGTATCGGCATATTTGCAGACATTCTTTTCAAATATTAACTACTTGTTATTCATGAACCAAGCTTATATTTCTAATAGGAATAGCAAAAGTAAAATAAACAGCATCAACTGCTAGCATTATTGGCAATTTCCTATGTGCCAGGCCCTCTTGCTAAGAGCCAAGCATGCATTATCTCACTTAATCCTCACAGTAATAAGTTCTAGTATCACCCCCATTATACAGAGGAAGAAACTGATGATGTTCACAGAAGTTAAGCTAATATATGGCAAGACTGAAATCCGAGCCAAGGTCTGAGTGCAAACTCTGCAATACCCAAATTTCTTCTATGGTACTTGCCAGAGAACTTATTTCTGAGAAATATAATTGCTCAATTCTCCAGGAAAAAATCATGGTAACTTTTGAAGTTAGCTATTGTTAGGTAACTGGTTTACTTTCTCCCTCTATAATTAGCCAACAAGAAAGGTTAGGAAGGTGGGTACCAATAAACACATTTGAATTTAGGGCACCTATAAACACATTTATTTTACAATTTCTTAGTTTGTGAACCCACAGTAGTTAAAATTTAATATGTAATTAGTAACAACGACTGTGCTAATTGTTCACAATAAAAGTTCCTTCCATGCTCTTTGTACACCCACATATTACACAGCTGACACCCACAAGCTGAATAATATTCTTTGATAATCAACAAGTTATGAAATTTTACTTCCATTTTCATCTGGTAGATTTGCGTTTTGGGTTTAACTAATAGCTGTTCTATTTATTAAATAATATTGATGCATCAAAACTAGTTTGCTATGACAGCAGCAATTGCCTCTAATAATATTCCCTCAGTAGCATAATTTTAATATCAAAAAATTATTTAGTTATTGAGATGATTCCCAAGAACAATAAGCACTTCATTTATGTCTTGGTAGAGTTCATCTCAGCTGATGATTATCGATCATCTACCTGCGCCCCTTGTGTGCTAAAAGAATAAGACAATGATTCATTCAGACTCTATAAGTCAGTAGCATAATTTTAATATCAAAAAATTATTTAGTTATTGAGATGATTCCCAAGAACAATAAGCACTTCATTTATGTCTTGGTAGAGTTCATCTCAGCTGATGATTATCGATCATCTACCTGCGCCCCTTGTGTGCTAAAAGAATAAGACAATGATTCATTCAGACTCTATAAGTCTGAAAATCATCAGGGGTGATGGTTATGCATAAACGTAGATGAGACACGTTTATAGAGATGTGAATACAGTTTATGACCAGAGGAGATGGGAATGGTGGTATAGGAGTAACTGAACAGAGTTTCAGATGAAAGAGCATCCACACAAGTAGAGAAAGAAATTGACACAGTTGGCAGGCCTTTCAAGAACCGGAGTAGGAGGAAATGGGTTAATTACAAGGTGGTAGATATTAACAATAATTGTCAGGGAAGGAGGAGATTGGGTGATGACCGGAAGTATTGTCAGTGGAGCAGAATGGAATGAGGGCCAGGCAGAGAATGCTGATCAACCAGGATTTACCTAACAGAGGAGCTAATAAAAATCTCACAAACCTGTAAGGTAGTAACAGGAAGTAGGAAGACCAAAGAATATTTCCAGAATGCTCTATTCCAAGGATTAGTTAAGGATAATGGTGAATTAATCACAGAGGAGCCAGAATTTAGGTACCACTGGTGCTAGATTCAGATTAAGAATGCCAAAAAACGGCACACTTTATAGTTGAGTTAGGGAATTAGCTTCATCTGGTTACTATTATTCTGAAAATCACCTCCCAAGCTATACATCAGCTCATGACCACAAGGGAATGGTTCAGTCTAACTAGCCACACACTTAGCTTTGCAACTATTTCAAATGACACTTGCTATGTTTGCACGCTTACATTAAAAAAAAAAAAAAGAAACGCCACCCATGAATGTGAAGACTGATGTAGTTTTTCTTGCTACTGGCAGCAAACTTGTGTTTTTAGAATTTTGCCATCTTGGCACCCTCACATAATATGGTCTGTGAGGCAGTGAGACTGCAGAGTAGAAAGAGCACTGGGCCTTGGGCCATCTGTCTTCATCTGGCTGTTCCTCCATTGACTAGTGATCATCAATTGCTTAAAGTCTCTGAGCCTCAGTTTCCTCATCTGTGAAAGGAGAGAACTGTACACATGCTCTGAAATTCCTCTGTCTTCACTTTTTCTCTTCTTAGCCCTCATTATTACTCAAGAGGATGTGTACTTCTTTTCCAAGACTAACATTTCGACTCTTGTTTCTAATTCCATTCTGCTTCTACCTGACTCTTGGCCCATCAATCTTCTCCTCTCTCTTTTTCAAAATGTCACACATCTCTTTTACAGTTTCCTTCTCCTGAGTGTAAAACAAAACTGACATCTCCCTTGTTCCAAGAGATCTCTCTGCCTCTGGTCACACCATGCTTGTTCTTTTTTTCTTTGCTTTGTCAAACTTGAAAGAACCATTTAAGTTAGCTGCTTTCCCCTCCCCACTATTTACTCACATCTTAACTCTCTGCAGTCTAAATTTGGTCCTCCCTCCCATGTGTCTTCTTGGGGGACACTGATAAGAACCAAGCCTTTTCTTAGCCATCCTCCTCCTTGACCCTTCTACCACACTGCTTGCTCCTGAGTCATCCTCCACTTTGAAAATGGTCTTATTTGGCTTTCAAAACACCACATGCTCCTGGTTCTCCACATACTCTGATAAACTTTTCTCATCTTTTTTGTCAACACTACCCAAGAGTCTATCCATGTCTTGATTCTTTTAACTTTTTTCTCCCTTTGTAACCATTTCTACATCCAAGATTTTAATTTCTGTGTGTGTGTGTATGTGTGTGTGTGTGTGTGTGTGTGTGTGTATATATATATATATATATACATACATATATATACACATATATATGTATATATATCCCTCAAATTAAAATTGTTTTTAATGTTTATTTATTTTTGAGTAAGAGAGAGAGACAGAGTGCAAGCAGGGGAGAGGAAGAGAGACAGGGAGACACAGAATCTGAAGCAGGCCCGAAGCGAGGCTCGAACCCACGAACCAGGAGATCCTGACCTGAGCCAAAATCGGACACTCAACCGACTGAACCACCCAGATGCGCCAGCCCTCAGATTTTAAACTAACTTCAACGATGCATTTGCAAATGACTACTGAAAATCTTGTGGATAGGGTCTTAGCAGGCCATGTTAATACATCTAAAATCAAATTTATTAATTTCTCCAATGAACCGAGAAATTCATGGCATCACTACCTATCTATCCATATTGGCAAAAATTCCCAGAGTTGCCCTAACCCCTCCTTGCCCTTAAATCCTCACACCTAATTACTCACTCTTCCTGTCTGTACATACAGTGTCCTGAGTCTAAATCCTATCACTTCACAACTAGCTTAGTTTTGCCCTTATCGTCTGTTAGCACTTTGGTAATAGACTCCTAATTGGTCTTCTATCCTCAGACTCTTAGAATGCCAATCAATCTGCACATTGCTGTTCTAAACAGTGCCAAAAAATACACAGATTATTTCACTGCCTCCCTAAAAACATGATTACAAACTTTTTGTGTTTTGGTTTTATGAATTATTTGCATTCATTTTCTTCATAAACATGCTATTTACCTCTTTTAAGATTGGGTCATGCTGTATAGACAAGTTTTCTCTAGTGATCCTGGCCATGCACACAGCTACACTCCTCTGTTAGAGTGAACGTTCAATTATGTTTCTAGGGAGGTAATTGTTTAGGGAGACAGACGGGGGTTTGAATGATCTTGGTTTGGACCTCAGTCTGCTATACAAACATCCACTTTCTTGACTCTAGTAATAATAACAAACATTTACAGAGCATATGCTCTGTGCTAGGCACTTATTAAAGTGTTATTTATTTATTTATTGTAAAACTCTAAACAACTCTCTAAGAGAGAGACCTTATTATCATCCCCATTTCTCTGGGAAGGTAACAAGCTTAAAGAGAGTAGTCTGTCCAAGATCACCTCGTTTGTAAATGGAAGAACTGGGATTTCAACACAGACATTTTAAGTCTAGAGCCTATGCTTTTCTCCCCAGTATATGCCACCTTCACAGCAAGGATATATAGAGTATGTGTGCACTAAAACGTATGTAAAATTTCTGACACGAATTCAATACATGTCACCTAACTTCTCTCCTATATGTCAAAACCAAATGTTATTATGTTTTAAAAATTTTAAAGGTTTTCACATATGCATGTTTTGTCTAGAAAACCAGATGGAATTTTGAAGTTTCCTGACAAGTTTTATTTTTTGCATTCTCCAGAAGAATTCAAAACAGTGCCTTGCACATTGTCAGTCTTCAACTAATGTTTGTTGACTGAAGAGTGAAGGAATAAAGGTTTGTTTTATTTGCACTGAATGAAATTTAGCTTTCTCAGAATTCATTGTTCTTCCATTCTTTGTGCAAAGAGGAGAATAAAAGACACTATATATGTATATATAAATATAAATATATTTATATGAATATATAAAATACATATAAATATATTTTGTATCTGTAAGTGATAGATGGAGAGATAGATAAAGGCTTTGAAATGTGTTATCCATTCCCTCTTCCCATTGTTTGTAAGATGGCACCTTTCTCTAGAAGTAAATGGTAGGAAATCATTGATTCTTAGGATTCATGCACCTTTGGAGCTGGGCCAGATCCAAAATTAAATTGCACAAAATCACTGTTGGTATTGCTTTAAAAAAGATGGCAAGCGGTGTCAAGAGGAAAAGGTGGCATTATTGTAGTGAATTTGAAAATAAAGGGCAAGTTCTGTCTGTTTCCAAAGATCTGGGCAAAGAATATAAATTCTTTTTTTTTCCCCGTAGTTTTAAGTTTCTGGAACTTTTCCTAAAGAAAGTGAATGCATTTCATTCCATTGTTGCTTTGAGATGCTGTTGTCTTTTAGGGCCAATATTTAAGAAAAAGTTAAATATCTAGTTTGTTTAATAATATCAATTATATTTTTTCACATAAGGTTGTTTTTCCCCTCTATTCTAGTATTTTCTATCAAGAAGGGGTACTCTGAGTTTCTTTCTTTTTGTGTATAATTCCTAATGTTAAAGTAAACTTTTGAAGACAAAACGTCGCCAAATTTCAAAGTACATGTTAAGCATTTTCTAAATTTAAAGAATCTTTGGCCAAATTCCCATGACTAGGAGAATTAGAAGATTAGATAATTAGGGAAAATAGTTACTGAAACATTTTGCTCAAAGTGCTACAATGCTCTCAATCTGTCATTGCAAATGACAAGGGAACAGTTAAGTAAAAGAAAATGTGGTTGATACATTGTGCAAGACTACAGACCAATGGCAAATTCAGCATAGATTACTTTACTTTAACACCATCAATTTCATGGGAATGGTAGAGGCTAGCAGTTCTCTAACACCAAGAATAAAATAATAAAATTCTGGTCTAAATTTTTAGAAAAAGAGATTTACAGACAAGACTATAATGTGGAACCTTCTTGGGGAATTAATGAGAAAGGACAGTAGTCTAATTTTCAGAAAGAGATCAAGTACATTTCCTGTCTTAAATTAGGGGATACATTGGGTAAGTCCTTTCTGAGATGGCGAATTTCAGAAGTCTCCCACTTATAAACCAAATGCCTTTTAGAAGTTTGTTTCTAAGTTGGCTGTTGGGAGTATACATGACGCATGTGTAATCAGAGAAACAATAAATACACACGGAGGTCTGTGGTAGCTTGTCCTAAACCGCCCTGCCACTGTTCTTTGCACACAAGTTCTTGTTCTTTTTAGAATGGAGTGTGACATTTTCTTGAATCTTGGATTTCTTGGAAAAGCTATGCATGTACAACATTTTGCAAATAATTTCAGAAAGTTTATAAAATCT
This sequence comes from Panthera leo, assembly GCF_018350215.1. Taxonomy (NCBI): domain Eukaryota; kingdom Metazoa; phylum Chordata; class Mammalia; order Carnivora; family Felidae; genus Panthera; species Panthera leo. The sequence continues at coordinate 139,175,366 of NC_056680.1, forward strand.
GTGAATCTGCTTTGAAGTATGTAATTTTCCTGATTCTGAACCTGAATTTTTCTGTGAAAAGAGCTAAATCCTTTTCCAGAGCATCCTTAATGCTGCCCAACTTGCTGGAACTCTGACAATTATCTGTCCTATTAGTACTTGAAAATATACCTTGGGTGTAGAATCAGTTTGAGGCCTCACATAAAAGCATGGACTTTCAAACTATTTTTCAACAGTTCTTACAATAGCTCTTACAAATATTGTCAAGTATTTTTACATAGTTTAATTCATTTAATTCTCACAATAATCATCTGAACTGTGACTATTTTCGATAGGTAAAATTAAGTCTTGGGGAGAGTAATGCACTTTTTATTCTTCAAATTCATAAAGTAAGTGACTGAAAATTGTGGAATTAAAAATTTTTTTTATTGTTTATTTATTTTTGAGAGAGAGAGAAAGAGAGAGACAGAGTGTGAGTGGCGGAGGAGCAGAGAGAGAGGGAGACAGAGAATCTGAAGCAGGCTCCATACTCTGAGCTGTCAGCACAGAGCCCGATGCAGGGCTCGAACTCACAAGCCGCTAGATCATGACCTGAGCTGAAGTTGGATGCTTAACCGATTGAGCCACCCAAGTGCCCCAGATTGTGGAATTAAAAAAAAAGTTTATTTATTTATTTTGAGAAAGAGAGACAAGAGAGCATGCACTAGCATGGGTAGAGGCAGAGAGAGAGAATACCAAGCACATCCCATGCTGTCAGCGCAGAGCCCAACGTGGAGCTTGATCTCACATGAGATCATGACCTGAGCCGAAATTAAGAGTCTGACACGTAACTGACTGAGCCACCTCGGCACCCCTGAAAATTGTGGAATTTTGCATCCAAGTTATCTGACTCTACTCACATATTCCCCATGTTCTGCAATGGATTAACATCACAGTTGCAGACTTATATTTAGAGTCATGTATCTGTCCTTAGAATACTTTATTACTGCCATTTCTTGCAACTGCCCCATCCTTCAACTATTTTTGAATTCTAGGTAAGACTTCTGTAATTAGCACCTTTGCTCACCACTCATCTTTCAAGTTCAAATGCTAGTTCCCAAGCCCTACAAAAATTTTCCTCTGCAAATAATCCCTATTCGCTTTTGTTAACTATCATTTGCAGTATTATTTGTAATGATAAATGTTTTCCCCATTTGGCTAGAATGGTTAGCCAGGAGTTATCTCTTCTGAGCTTGCTTGGGGAATCTGTGGGCACCTACTGATTCACTATGCCCTACATATTTAACTCTTAGTAGAAGGGCAGATGTCCTGATGTCCTGATAAAAAACAAAGGAGAGTAGGGGCACCTGGGTGGCTCAGTCAGTTAAGTGTCTGACTCTTGATTTTGGCTCAGGGAATGATCTCACAGTTCGTGGGGTCAAGCTCCACATTGGGCTCAGTGCTAACAGCACAGAGTCCACTTGGGATTCTCTTTTATCCTTTCTCTCTCTGGTCCTCCCCTGCTGTGTGTGTGCTCTCTTTGTCAAACAAATAAATAAACATTAAAAAAAACCAAAAAAACAAAAACGAAGGAGAGTTAACTCAGGATAGCAATCACTGTTCCTGAATTCTCTGAATCAGTTAAGACTCACCTTCATAAGTTGTGTGCTGTCTCTTTATCAAATCGACAGTTCAAAACTTTTACTTACATATTGAAATGCTCAGCGAAGATCAAGTTGGTGGAAGTACCAGTGATCGTTGTCAGTCCACCGATGGTGGAAGAGTAAGCAACACACAAGCACATAAGTTTACACATCATGTGGTCCTTCTTTGTTCGATACTTGGCTCCTGTGCCTGAATTCTGTTCAACAGAAAATAGTTTACACATCACGTGGTCCTCTTCTATTTGTTTTCTGCGCCACCAACATTTAATCATTTTCAAGTCATCTTTACAAAAGAAAAAAAGGCGGCCTTCTTGACCTTCTTCTCGATCAAACCACTGCCCTACCTCACTTTCATTTTCACAGCCGAACTACTCAAAAGAGCCGTCTACATCCACTGACTGCATTCTTACTCACGCCAATCTGGCTTCCATCTCTTCAGTCCACCCCAAGTGTGCTTGCTGTGATTATCAGTGGCCTCCACATTACTAAACTCAACAGATACTTTTCAGTCTCAGTTTTGTAGACCTCTCAACAGGACCTGAAAGAGTTAATCACTTCTTCCCGCTTGAAAACTCTTCTTAGGGCTTCTATGGTATCTCACTCTTCTGGGTTTTCTCCTACATCTTTGCTTGTTTCTCTGTCTCCCTTGTCAGTTCATTTTCCCTCATCTTTCCTTAAAACTGGAATTTCTTGAAAACTATGTCATGGGCACCTGTCTCTTTTCACTGCAATGTTTATCCTTAGGAAATCTCATATATTTTCACTGGTTTAATGAATATAGATACACCAGACCATCAATTCTGTTCTTCAGCCCAGACTTCTCCTTTTAGACCTACATACCCAATTAACTGTTTAACATAATTTGAATGTCTTAAATAAAACCTCAATCCCAAAATGTTCAAAACCAAACTCACCATTTCCTTCCTCAAATGTAGTTCTTCTTCAGGATCACCTAATTAATCTGGTAGTATCATCATCATTATAATTACAAATACTTATAGTGTGCTTAGTGTACAATAAACACCGTTCTAAGTTAAAATTAAATAAACAACTTAATCCACTTTATTCTTACAACACAAAGAGGTTAGCGCTGTTATCCCATTTTACACATGAAGACATGAGACAGAGTAAAGTTAAGTGGCTTGCCCAAGGTCACATAGTCTGAAAATGGCACACTTGGATTTTAAAGCCGTGTAGTCTTGTTTTACAATTCATAACCTCAGCCACTACACTATATTGCTTGTCCTCCTTGAAAACATTCTCTTCCTCACCCTCCCAAATCATGTCCATTTTATCTACTTAAATATGTCTGGACACTTTCGTGTTCATCTCCACTACTATCACTTTGGTATAAATCAAATCTGATTTGGGCTACTGTAATAGCCTCCTTATGGGTATTTATCTGTCAAGTCTTGCCTATTTGAGACCTGTCCCACACATTTCAGCCTTAAAAAAATATAGATGTATTTTTAAAATATACAAATAGAGGAATCTCCCTATTCCATACAGATAGGTATGCTATCTGTGGTATACGCACTGAAAGATCTTTGGGAGAAATCACAGAAAGGAAATATTTTCTATTCACTGAAAACCATCATGGATGTGGGAATGACTTAGCAATGTAGGGTCTGGTGCATTGATTGTAATTTGCCTCTTACCTTCTAATTAACTTAAAAGTTAGCCCTCTGGGTATCTACTCTTCACCTAAAATAATTTGTAAGTGTCTCCTTTTGTCTAATATTTCCTACATTTCCTACATGGAAATGATGTGTATTTTCCACAATAAAAGCTGCCATCGAAAATGTGAAAAATAAATGGTATGTAAATAAAATAGCAAAATATCTTTACAAATTATTATAGTGGTACAAACGAAATTTAGGGCTTAAAAATGATCTATTTTGCTACAGAAAAGACCAAAGAGAAACCAGAAAGTGATATATAATTTGGATACAATTAAACTGATAACAAGAATGGAAACTTAAAGATGTAATGTGTATAATAATTCTGACACATTAAAACTTTCAAAATTACAAAAAACACTTTCAAAACTACAAAGAAAAAACTGGATTTCATATAAAAGCTGAACTGCAAATATATGCATATATAGGTGTTTATATATGTATATAAAGCACAATGACTAAAATGCATTGGCTGATACAAAATTTTAAAAATCAAAATAGGAAAATACTAATATATTCACCATGTTTTATCCTTTATGGACTTCCCATACTTTTCCCTCTGTATAGACCTTTAAAACATACATTAATGCTACTGCACATAAGGTGATATTTATGCAAATATCATGGACAATTTAGAAACATTAAAAATTCAAGTTAAATTTAAATTCTGCAATAAATTGTAACACTAATATATCATAATACATGTTAAGGGTTAAGTGCAGGTGTTGGGAGGTGGGATGGGGTGCAACAATTCTGTTATCATCCAGTAAATGTGAACCCCATGCAGTCAGCTCTATTGTTTGATTTTGTTTTTGTTTTTTGTTTGTTTTTTTTTGTTGCTGTTTTTGGCTTAGGTCATGTGATTACTGGGTCGAATTTATTGAGGAGATGATGTTATAGTAAGGGGTAACTGAGGTCCAGAGAGACAGTAGTGGAGGTCAGTGGGCAGAAAACTAGAGCTGTTCTTAAAAAAATTCTTTTAAATTTAAATTCAAGGTAGTTAACATACAGTACAGTCTTGGCTTCAGAAGTAGAACCCAGTGATTCATCTCTTCCATATGATGCCTAGTGCTCATCGTGAAAAGTGCCCTCCTAATGCCCATCACCCCTTAACCCATCCTCCCACCCATGTCCCCTCCAGCAATCCTCATTTGTTCTCCATATTTAAGAGTCTCTTATGGATACATCCCTTAAGAAAGCCTGAGACAAGCCACTAATTGAGCCAACTACTGGTACAGAAACTACAAAAACAATGGAAAGGAGAGTCCTCAGCAGGTTAGTCTTTTGCTGAAGACAGTGGTTTCAACCTGAGACCAAGGGTTGACCAAAGGGCCCAAAAGAGATTTGTAGTAAGTTATTTGGACTAGAAAGTCAAGAGCATGTGTTCGCAGATATGAGGACAATAAAATAAGCACTACATTCTTCCATAAGTAGATGAGGAATTTGGTGTGTGTGTCTGTGTGTGTGTCTGTGTGTGTGTGTGTGTGTGTGTGTGCATGCATGTGTGTGCTTGGTGTACTTTCTCCTAAGAGTTTGGGAGGGAAAAATGATTCCTATGCAAAGAAAAGAAGAGATGCAAAACATCTAGAGGGGTGAAGCTGGAGACAGTCAGGGATAACATGGCCAGAGAAGACTTCCTGTACTAAGAAGACCAAAGGACATTGCCATGGACATACTGTGAATGGGAAAGTGCTTGCTTTATAATGTTTCATGATGGGGGACTTATGTGAATTTAAATATTCAGAATAAAGTAATTTTTATAATAAAAATATATCCACACACACATAATGCCTAGGAATAGCCCAAAATGAAAAATGTCAAAATATTAACAATAGAATTGGGGGTATCTTCAGTCTTCTTGATACTTTTTGTATCTTCTACAATCATAAAAGAGTTTTCCCAATATATAAAAGAATTGTAGACTATTAGTGCAGACAAGTATTTAGAGATTACGTGGTACATTTTTCAGAAGACCAAAATTCATCTTAAATGTGACATAGCTGGTCACTGTAGGACTGAAACCAGAATCCACGTATCTGAGTTTCCAGTCAATTATTTCTTTTGTACCATTTGACCTTCCAGAACACTTTTTATTTATGTGTTTTTAAATCTACACCTAAGACTTTATACTTAATTACATTTCATATTGCTTTTATCACAGCAATTGTAATCTGTTTTTATTCAATCCCAATTGTTTGTTATTTCACACAAATATGACATCTAAGACCTTGTGAATGTACCTTCTACAAATTCTTCCAAGTGACAGACAAATTCTGTCTAAGACATGACCAAATGTCAATCCCATGACATCATCACATGGGTGGTGCTCAAGGGACATTTCAGAGCAGAAATCTTGCAGGTCCAGATATAACTCACTATTGCCACCTGGTGGCTATGACTGGAGATTCCAGGGGCATGTTAAACATTTCCTTCCAATCTTCCTTACTAAAAATGCATACATGAACCAGCATAGGCTAAACCAGTGGTCTTCAATCATGTGCATAATAATTCACTGGGGTGAGAGTGGTAAGAAAACGTTAGGGGTGTCCATTTACATTTAAATAATTATTGACGGCTAATTGTACAAAATCTTAGTTCTAGCTAATCATTTTCTGCTTGCTGAAGACAGCCAGTTTAAAATCTTCCAGCTCTTTTTGGGTATTTATTTGCACTTATCTTAAAAATATCCATAGGATATAATATATTTATTTCGCAGTTGTTGGCATTACAATTAAATTTCTACTATGTTAGACGATGGGAATTTCGCTTTCATTCATAGACTTGACCACTGAACACACTCACACTTTTCACGTCCCCATTATCCTCCCATTATGACTACATGATAATTTAGAGAAGAATTCAATGTTCAGAATGCTGCCTAGAGTAGAGATGTATGAACATCTGAGCAATATGACCTATATTACTTTTCCTGTTTTGTACTTTTTCTACCCCTCCTTGTTTGCTTAATTTTCTAAGTTTTTTAGTTTTCTAAATAACCACCACTAAATGGCCCCAACCATTCTGTGGTTGTTTAAATCTTCTCTCAGAACAATCAAACAACATACTTAGCCTACACCAAGTATTCTACCAATTTCACTGTCTTAGAGCACTTCTTTCAGAGGCCTTCCTAACCTTTTCTAAGTCCAGTCATTTTCTTCTCTACATCTGCAAAGATCTACCTAGACTTTAGTCTATCCTCTTGCTTCTATCCATAATTTGACTGGATATTGATTTCAAGATTGAAAATAAATGTTATGCAGAATGTTGAAGGCATTTTTTCCCTACTGTTTGAATTTCCAATGTTGCTATAGAGAAGTTTCTAGGCATTCATGTTTTTCATCCTTTTTAATGAATCAGTTTTTCCCTTTTCCTGATAACTTTTAGGATCTTCCCTTTTTTTCATAATATCCTGAAATATCAATAACCTTCTCAATGTGAGTGTGTTTCATCTCTTATGTTGGCATCCAGTGGGACTATTAACCATAAAAATTATATTCTTCCACTATGGAAATTTTCTTCAATTTTTGATTAGTCTTCACTCAGTCTTCTCTATTCTTTTTCTGAAATTTCCTATTATTCTCTTTTCTTGTTTCATTCTATTTTTTTCTACTAAATTTTCTATTTATGATGTAATTTCATATTTTTAAATTACATTTTATATATTTTATATTTTATTTATGTTCACATTTTATTTTTTGTCTTCTTGTTCCTCTTTTAAAGAATTCCATTCATGGATAAATTCCTAGAAACATACATTGTACCAATACTGAATCATGATGAAATAGAAAATGTCAACACACTGATTACTAGCAAGGCGACTGAGTCAGTAATCTAAAATCTCTCAACAAAAAAAGTCCAGGACTAGATGGCTTCATTGGTGAAGTCTACCAAACATTCAAAGAATAATTAATACCAATCTTACTCAAACTTCCAAAAAAATAGAAGAGGAGGGACTCTTCCAAACTCATTTTATGAGGCCAGCATTAATTACCATGATACCAAGACCATTCAAGGACACTACAAAAAAAGATAATTACATGCCACTATCCCTGATGAACATATATGCAAAAATCCTCAACAAAATCATAGCAAGCCAAATTCAATACATTGAATACATTAAAAGGATCATATACCATTATTAAATGAAATTTATTCTAGCGATACAAGGCTGATTCAACATCTGCAGCTTGTCAATGTGATACACCTCATTAACAAAATGAAGGATAAAAATATCATATTGATAGATGCAGTAAAAGTGTTTAATAAAATTCAGCCATCATTTATGATAAAAACTCTCAATAAAGTGAGTACAGAGGAAATGTACCTCAACATAAGAAAGGCCATATATGACAAGGCCACTGCTAATAACATACTCAATGGTGAAAAGCTGAAAGTCTTTCTTTTATGATCAGAAACAAAACAAGGATGCTCAATCACCATATCTATTCTACAGAGTATTGGAAGTCCTAGCTAGAACAAAAAACAAAAAAACAAAATAAAACAACAGCAACAAAACAGAAAAGAAAGAAAGAAAGAAAGAAAGGGAATCCAAATTGGAAAGAAAGAAGTAAAATTGTCACTATTTGTAATGAAATGATATTATATATAGAAAACTCTAAACACTTCACGAAAAAAACTGTTAGAACTAATAAAAAAATTCAGTAACATTGCAGCAAACAAAATCCATATGCAAAATCTGTTGCATTTCTATACACTAAAATGAACTGTCAGGAGAAGCAGAAAACTATTCCATTTATAATTACACAAAATAATAAAATATCTAGAAATAAATTTTACCAAGGATGAAAAAGACCTGTATATTGAAAACTAGAAGACAAATGAAGAAATTGAAAAAGACACAAATGGAAAGATATTCCATGCTTACAGATTAGAAGAATCAATATTGTTAAAATTGATACTACTCAAAAGCAATCTGTAGTATCCAAACTACCCAAAGCAATCTACAGATTTGATGCAAATTTGATATCAAAATTCTGATGACATTTTTCACAAAAACAGAGCAAACAATCCTGAAATTTGTATGGAACCACAAAACACCCTGAGTAGCCAAAGCAATCTTGTGAAAAAAAGAACAAAGCCGGAGGCATCATGCTCCCTGATTTCAAACTACATTAAAAATCTATAGTAATTAAAATAGTGTGCTAATTGGCATAAAAACAGACTCATAGATCAATGGAACAGAATAGAAAGCCCCCAAATAAAACCCACATAGATATAGTCAATTAATTTATGACAAAGGAGCCAATGGGGTAAAGGAGGGCTTCTTCAATAAGTGGTATTAGAAAAAGTGGACAGCCACATGCAAAACAATGAAATTTTGCCACAATCTTAAAATATACACAAAAATTAACTCAAAATGGGTTAAAGACTTGAACATAGTCTGAAACCATAAAACTCCTAAAAGAAAACTTAGATGGTAACCTCTTCGACATAGGTCTTGGTAATGGCTTTTTGAATCTGACACCAAAAGCAAAAGCAACAAAAGCAAAAATAAATAAGTGGGACTCATACTAAAAATCTGCTGCACAGAAAAGGAAACCATCAACAAAAATGAAAAGACAACCTATTAAATGAGAGAAAATATTTTCAAATCATATTCCTGATAAGGGGCTACTATACAAAATATATAAAGAACTCATACAGCTCAATAGCAAAAACCCCAAATAATTTAATCAAAAAATGTGCAGAAGGTCTGAATAGACATTTTCCCAAAGATGACATACAAATGGTCAACAGGCACATGAAAAGATGCTCAACATCCTTAATGATCAGGGAAATATAAATCAAAACCACAATGAGTTATCACCTCATACCTTTCAGCATGACTGTTATCAAAAAGACAAGAAATAGTAAGTGTTGGTGAGATGTGGAGAAAAGGGAACCCTTATGCACTGTTGGTTGGAATGTAAACTGGTGCAGCCACAATGGACAACAGTATGGAAGTTCCTCAAAAAACTAAAAAAGAACTACAATATGATGTAGCAATTCTACTTTGGGGTATTTATGAAAAGAAAATGGAAAACCTAACTCGAAAAGAAATACGCATACCCATGTTCATTGCTACATTATCTGCAATAGCAATGATATGGAAACAACCTAAGTGTCCATTGATGGATGAATGAATAAAGAAATTGTGGTATATGTACACAGTGCAGTATCATCCAGCCATAAAAAAATGAATGAAATCTTGCCGTTTGTGACAACACAGATGGAAATCAAAGGAAGTACGCTAAATGAAGTAAGTCAGACAGTGAAAGACAAATATTATACAATCTCTACTATATGTGGAATCTTTTAAAAAAGTAAAAGCACAAAGCCACAAAAAAACCACACTCATAGATGCAGAGAACAGATTGGTGGTTGCAAGAGGCAAGGGGTGAGGGGGGTTAGAAATAGGTGAAAATGTAAATTTATTTAAAAATAAAAACTAAAAAAAGGATGGTGCAAGACAGCATAAATTGTATTAAACATACCTATGCTGAAAAAAAAGAACACCCTTCATATATTCCATGAATGCAATTCCTTTGTTTACCTCTCTGTTACTATATTAATGATAGTCTCTTTTCTTGTGTTTTCACCTTCTTACACAGTTTCCGTTTCCTGCAGCTTTCTGCTTTCTTTTTGTTTCTTTGGAACTCTCTCTTTCATCCCCAAGATATTCTTCAGATATGTTGGCTCATATTTAAGACAGTGGAAAACTGTTTGGAAGCTCTATACATGTGCTTTGGGATTTGTCATTGATTGTGGGTTTCACTGCAGTATCATCTGACTGGGCCTTTTTTTTTTCCTGAGAAAACCCAATTCTATATATTTTTACCTTTTCTTTGTGTTGATTACATTCCCCAGGGATGGACCCCTGGTCTCCTGTCCGTTGACACCTGGAGGGTATATGTCTGGCTCCCAGGAACAGTTGAGTAGAAGGCAAGTTTCTCACCATTTGACATATAAAATGCCTCCTACTGCCCCAGTTATCACTGTGAAACCCTCTTGTGACCTGAACAGGTTCCAGCTCTCTTTACCCTCTGCTTTACCAGATCTAAATATTCCACTTCTGTCTGGTGGAGGAGAAGCAGTTGCATTTATGTAGAGTTGAGGAAGAAATTTGGGAATTTAATGTTTCATAAGCCATTTTTTACTTACCCTTGATTTTCAACATTTTAAAAACTTTGAAGGCTGCTGCTATGTAAATTGGATTGTTTATTGTCTTTCCTCACCATTGATTTAAGATTCCACTTTCATGACATAACTGAGTCATCCTTTTATTTCCAGCTTCCAAAATGATTTTGCTGTCATCTCTTCTCTTGACATTTATAGAATTGTAACTTATGACTTAAAAGGTCTATTTGTTCTTGTTGTAATGGAGATTTAGGATACGGTGAAGGTAAATGGGCTTATTCAATCTGGCATCTTATTGGAAAATGCAATATTTTCTGTTTCACATTAAAAATAAATGAATGAATGAATCTTAACTAATAATTATTGCACAGATTGACCTTGGTGCCTTGATGGTCTATGCATTGGTGGATAATATAGGTAAAAGGTGGGGGGAGAGTAAAAGCTCCATAGTGTAAAGAGGGATTGACAGCGGGGTCCTGTCTCCTTTGTTAGCCCTCAGCATATTGAGTTTACATGTACTTGGTTAAGTGGATAACAGATTATTCTTTGTAGTTTTAATTAAAACAGCCCTCTCATAATACACATATGGATTTAAATGATTTCTATAGGAAATTATGTATGTAAAGAAAGCCCAGAATAAAGATAATACATAAGTGACCAGAAAGAAAATATGAGAGGAGATCCTTCTACTCCTAATATGAACTCTTCATGAAGATTTGGTAAGGATCAAATCTGTAATAACTTGAACAATTCAGAGAAGTTGGTAACAAAATTGAAGTTATCAATAAGACTCCTGGAAATGTGATTTATATCCACTGTAGTTAATAAAGAAGTATTTGCATATTGTGAATTGGAATATTAGATTATATAGTAATAGTATGATGAACAGGAAGATATTTAAAATTAAGCACTTAAGACATGAAGACTCTTTATAAAAATTCTACTTTTCTAGCAATGTCAAAAATCATACTTAAATCCAAGGTTTATTTAATAAAATGCTATTATCCTAAATGTTAAATATTTAGAAATTTCCTTTGTAATGCATTCATGAATAGCTGAAAATGAAAATATATGTGTACTGGGAAAAATCTTTTTCTTTCTATAGGAGTAAAAATGACTGACATAATATATAAATAACAGTGGATTTCTCTTTAGCTATATGACAAGTCAGATCTCCTGTTAAATAAAATGTGGTTTAAATATTTAAAAAGCACCTTAAGATGTATTACAAAACTATACAAAAGTAAGGGATTTGCCTTGACCCTAAATAAAGTGAAAATGGGAATCTTAGGTGAATGACTAGGCAGCTTTTTGATCTGAGGATATCAGTTTATTCTTTTGCAGAGAGAGCTGGGACGGCAGATAACACCTAAGGCCCACCCTCCATGGGCAATCATGGAGGAGAACACTCATAAAACGGGTATTCTTTGTAAAAATAGACAGCAAGGAAACCTCATCCTGACTTAAGGGGAAAACATAATGTAGCCTGAAAACT